>NW_006206042.1:29225-31295 GCF_000334495.1 Tupaia belangeri chinensis | reverse complement strand
GAAGAATCTGCCAGGACAAAGAGGCCCCAGAATTGAATGAGGTGGCACTACCTGGCCTTTTCTTGTGTCCTCCTTCATCAGGGGCCCCCACAGGCAACCAACCCCTGACTGGACTCAATAGAGAGATGGACCAACTCACCGGCTGAAAACATCCAATCAACTCAGAGGATGAAACCTCCAGGAAAAGTAAAGTCCTGGGACCCAGTAACCCAGTCAGACATACCCTGTTTGGGAGGAAGGGAAACCCCAATCACCTCCCATGATCTCCTGTGGGAGCCACCAGTTCAGGTCACTGAGTGGTTTCCTATCAGAGCCACCAATTGGAGACCCTCCCAAAGAGGGGAGGATACTGTGATAAACTCTAGAGTGTATGTGTGTATGTTTCTTTCACCACATTCCTGCCAACACTTATCATTTTTTATATTTTTAATCTTCACCATTCTGAGTGGGGTTAGGTGATATCTCATTGTGTTTTGATCTGCATCTCTCTTATGATGAGGGATGTTGAGTATTTTTTCATATGCTTTTTGGCTGTTCATATTTCTTCTTTTAAGAGTTGTTTATTTAGCTCATTTTCCCATTTTTTAATTGGGTTAATAATTTTTTTCTGGGTAAGCCTCTTGAGTTCTCTATGTATTCTGGTTATCAGTCCCTTATCTGATGCATAGTTTACCAAAATTTTCTCCCACTCTAAAAAAAAAAAAAAAAAAAAGAATCTATGGAACCAAAAAAAAAAAATCTCCCACTCTGAGGGTTGTTGATTCACACTAATTACTGTGTTCTTTGCTGTGCAGAAACTTCTTAATATGATGTAATCCCACTTGTCTAATTTGGAAATTGCTGCCTGTGTTTTGGGGTCTTACTTAAGACCTCTTTGCCTATCCCAATGTCTCCCAGTTTCCCCAGTGTCTTTCACCACTAGTTTTATAGTTTGAGGTCTTAGGGTTAGATCTTTGATCCACTTTGAGTTGATTTTTGTTAATAGCGAGAGAGGTTCAGATTCATCTTTCTGCACATATGTATACCCAGTTTTTCCAGCACCATTTGCTAAAGATATTTTCCTTTTCCTACTGGATTGACTGGCAGCCTTTGTCAAAGATCACTTGGTGGGACCAGCAGTTAGCATAATGGCTATTTTGCTGGACTCCCATGTAATCTACCGTGGTTTGAGTCCCAGACCTGGTGACTTAAACTCACGCTGGGCGCGTGTGCGTGTGTGCCCAGGATCCTGAGAGGAGAATGGAGGAGAAGGGATTGCAGTGTGGCCATCCCCCCTGGGGGGTGATTTATCGTTTTCTGTCTCTCTGTTTCCTCTCTGTCTTAAACCTCTCCAGAAAAAAGAAAAAAGAAAAAAAAAAGATCGCTTGGCTGTATGCTTTGGGGTTTATTTCTGGGATCTCTACCCTGTTCCTCATGTCTGTTTTTGTCCAATAACATGCTGTTTTGATTATCAGAGCTTGATAGTATATTTGGGGGCAGGGAGTGAGATCCCACCCACTCCACTCTTCTTGTACAGGATTGTTTTGGTAATATGTTTTTTTTAATGATTCCAGATGAATATTATAATTGTCTTTTCTAGGTCTGTGAAGAATGCCTCTTAATTTTATATGCATTGTATTAAATATGTAGATTAATTTGAGTAGAATTGTCATTTTGATTATATTAATTCTCCAAATCCAGGAACATAGGCTGTCCTTCCACTTTCTTGTGTTGTTTTCAATTTCTTTTTTTAAGATTTTCACGTTTCCTTGTAGAGATTTTTTACTTTCTTGGTTAGATTTATTCCTTGGTATCTTATTTTTGTGGCTATGGTAAATGGGATTACTTTCTTCAGTTCTGCCTCTGTCTGCTTATTGTTTGTATATAGAAATGCTATAGATTTTTGTAAGCCAATTTTATATCCTGCCACTTTACTGAATGCATTTATTATTTCAAAAAGTTTTTTGCGGCGGAAGCCGCGGCGCCCGGACGACGGCCCCGGGGGCTCATGCCCCCAGCGCGCAGCAGCAGCAGCAGCAGCAGCAGCCGCGGCACCTGCCGCCCGACCACGGCCCGGGGCTCACGACCCGC
>NW_006206042.1:26113-27895 GCF_000334495.1 Tupaia belangeri chinensis | reverse complement strand
GACTGTTTTATAAAAATAATTAGAATAATAAAGATAATGATTGGGGAAAACAGAAAGAATATGGAATGTTGAAGTGGGGAGATCAATGTCCCTGTACTGACTGACGTGCATGGCATTCCCTTTTGAAGAAATAATGTAATACACTGTAAAGTTATATGTAATCCAATGTAATATGAAGAAGATATGATGATAAAAAATTAAAAATTAAAAATTAAAAAAAAAGTTTTTTTATGGATACCATTGGGTCTTATATGTATACAATCATGTCATCCACAAAAGAAGATAACCCCAAAGTCTTAAATATTTTTCATATTCTTACACAGTTTTCATAATTATAATTTTTTTCTTTTTTTGGGTTTTTTTGCTTTTAAGAGAGATTTTTACTATATGATGCATGCACTTGCCAGAGAGAAACAGAGAGACATAAAGCGAGAAATCATGTCCAGGGGAGATGGCTACATCCCAGACCTGCCTCTTCCATTCCCCTCTCAGGATCTTGAGCATGTATGTGCATGTGTCCAACATGAATTTTAACCTTCCAGATCCAGGTCTCTGTGGTCAACTACATGGGACTCCAGTGATATAACCATTGTGCCATCTGCTGGTCCTCATAATTATCAATTTTAATACCTCTATAATATTCTATTGACCTGCTTACTATAACTGAACAACTCGCTATTATGAAAGTTTGGTTACTTTCTAATTTTTACTTTTTAAAGTCATGCTACAGTGAACTTCTTTCACCCGTGCATGTCCATGTACATGACCTTTTGCTTTTACTTAGTTATTTTCTCCAGGTTTATTTCCATGAATGAGATTACTAAACTGCAGGTTGTTAACAATTTTATGACCATTTAAATATGCTACTGTAACACTCTCTTAAAAAGACTCTGACCATCTCTACCCCCAACAGCAGACCATTAATATACCAGTTTTCCTAGTTTCTTGCCTTGTTGAGAAAACAGGGTTTTGATTTTTTTACTTTGGCTTTTCTGCCATAATGGATATAAATTAGATCCTCAAATACTGCTCATGATTTCCTTTTAAAAAAATATTTATTTATTTATATTTATTTACTTATTTAATTTAATCAGAGAGAGGCAGTGAGAAAGAGGGAAAATGAGACAACAAGCCACCATGTCTGGGACTCAAACTGTGGTTGGCCATGAGGGAATCCAGCACTCCAATCACCATGTCACCTGCCAGCCCCTGTTTTTTATTTTTTTTATTTTCCAGAGGGCACAGAATCATCCGAGGAGGGGACGGCAGAGAATCGTCCCGAGATAGGACGGCAGAGAATCATCCAAGGAGGGGACAGCAGAGAATCATCCCGAGATAGGACGGCAGAGAATCGTCCGGGAAGGGGATGGCAGAGAATCGTCCCGAGATAGGATGGCAGAGAATCGTCCGGGAAGGGGACAGCAGAAAATCGTCCGGAAAGGGGACGGCAGAGAATCATCCTGAGATAGGACAGCAGAGAATCGTCCGGGAAGGGGATGGCAGAGAATCGTCCCGGTGAGTAACAAAGATCGCTTACCTATAAGTAATAAGGGTAATAATGGGACAAGTAATAACAGTAATAATGGGACAAGAGCTTAGTCAGCACGAGCAAGAACTTAGTCAGCACGAACAAGAGCTTAGTCAGCACGAACTATTCGTTCAAGGCTTAAAAGAAGCCCATGCCACTATGGTCGATCTAACCAAGGATTCTAAAATTGAAAAGGAACAGGGAGAGGATCTTATTTCCCTAGATAGTGAGGGAGAAGTTAAAAGCCCTGAAGG
>NW_006206042.1:17743-25016 GCF_000334495.1 Tupaia belangeri chinensis | reverse complement strand
GAGTCTGCCGAGGTTTCTCAGAGAGCAAACAATTACCATGATTGGTTCCCTTCCAAAAACCTGACCTTTGAAACCTTGCTCTGATTGGCCACTAGAATCCCTCAAATTTGCATATCCGGCACCTCATGATTGGTCCAAAAGCAACCAATCACAGCCCACCGTTTACAACCAATCACGGCCCACCGTTTACAACCCACCAGAGTGTATATAACCATGATGCCTGGCCCACAGTAGCCAGATGATGACGACGACAAGGAAGACGACAACTGAAGAGCCTGAAGAGCTGAAACACCACGCAGTCTCCAGACGACCCTGAAAATCCTGAAGAGCTGACACTGCATCGTCTCCAGACGACCTGGGAGACCCTGAAGAGCTGTAACACTACATCGTCTCCGGAAGACCCTTAAGAGCTGTGACACTGTGTCATCTCTGTGCTGTACCGTGCTGCCCACAATAAACGGACGACACTGTCGTCTCCGTGCTGTAACACTACGCTGCTTGTCCTGGCTCTCACTCCTTCACTCAGGAAACCTGTTTGGCAGTCCCCCCGGGTCGGGACAGGACTTGAAACACACAGTCAACCATATGGGATCCAGCTACCTCAATCACCATGTCAGCCTAGCCTTCTGTTTCCCTTTGTTCTTTCTTTCTTTTTGCCAAAACGAACAAACAAACAAACAAACAAAAACAGGTGGTCTGGGTCATCTAACACAAAAAGAATTCCTACAGCAGAGCTGGCATATAGCCCACAACTACAGGAGAACAACCTAGTGGGGAGGTTTTCACAGTCTTTCAGTGCTAAGAAGAGTATGGTCCTAGCAGGATCCAACTCCAAAAAGGGTTCAGAGACTCACAGGGGCACCAAGGGACTATAGGGCAAGTGAGACTGAGTTACATCTACGTATAAATGGAAACATAACAGAGATGCTTGGGGTTATTTTTTTTCTGAATAGGTTGAAGCATGCTCAGTGGACATCATCCTGAAATACAGCTGTGTCAGCCTGCTAGAACCTCTGTAAGAAAACCCACAGAGGAGGCTTAAACAACAGAAGTGTATTTTCTCACAGTTCTGGAGGCCAGAAGTCCAAGACCAAGGTGTTGGCAGGTCTGGTTTCTTCTGAGAACTCTCACTGGCTTGTAGATGGCCACCTTCTTCCTCACTTTGTCCACATTTGTGTCTTCACCTCCTCTTTATAAGGACACCAGTCACACTGGATTAGAACCCACCCTAAAGTCCTTCTTTAATCTTCAGTGCCTCTTTAAAAGCTCCATCTCCAAATACAGTACCATGAACTGAAGGTGCTGAAGGTTAGAATTGAAACACATGAATCAGGGTGGGACCCATTTCAGTCAACAACAGTGTTAATGATAATAGTGCCACAATTTTGTAAACATAAAAGCTCACAGGCTAGTGAGTTTAAGGTTCCTGGAGGGATTGTATTCAAAAAATCACAATCCGAGAAGGCACAAAATAAGACCAACCGGTGGCATTCTGGTTAAGGGTGCTGGATCTCACATGAAAAATTGGTTTGAGTCCCAGACTGGGGCCTTGTAAAAACACCTCTAGTGCATCCCAAAATCCAAGAGTAGAATGGAGAAAGGATTGCAGCATGGCCAACACCCCTGGGGAATGCTTTTTCACTGTTCCTATCTTAGTCTCTCTTTCTGTCTCTCTAGCTAGCCCACATGCCCTATAGCACAGGGTTTGTTTTTTTTTAACTTTTTTTATTTACATTTATTTATTTACATTCATTCACTGTATATCATTACAGCATACAAAATGAGATTTTCCATTCAAAATACACTGTATATTGGCTCAATCGAGCACATCAACATACGTGTTATCATCAACAAATAATTTTCCATTTCTCATTTCCTATATATTTTGCTTTTTTCTCATCCTTGATTCCCTATCTCCCACCCTCCTCCCACCCTGTCTCTGGTATCAATGGTAGCTTTCTATGCCTTTCCCCCCTCAAAATGAGATTTTCCATTCAAAATACACTGTATATTGGCTCAATCGAGCACATCAACATACGTGTTATCATCAACAAATAATTTTCCATTTCTCATTTCCTATATATTTTGCTTTTTTCTCATCCTTGATTCCCTATCTCCCACCCTCCTCCCACCCTGTCTCTGGTATCAATGGTAGCTTTCTATGCCTTTCCCCCCTCCCCATTTTATTGATTTACTAAAGATCTTAATTAATCTAAATATTTTGAATAGCAAGCACAGTTGATATATACATATCCATGAACACAAGTCTGACTTTGGACATAAACCTCAGTGAGTACAATGAATATACTATGAAGTGGCACCTAGCTGGGGCTATATAGCTTACTGCAGTCATCAAATAGGTATTTTAATGCTTTTTTTTTAATTTCAAGAAAAACAGTTTTAGGTTTTCTTTTTCTTGAAACCTTTTTTTTACTTAATTAATTTACATTCATTCCCTAAGCAACTTCACAGCATACAAAATGTGATTTCTCATCCAGAATATACTGCATAGTAGCTTAATCATGCATGTTATCCTCAAAAATTTTCCAATTCTATATATATATTTTATTTTACCCCTATTTCTTTTCTTTTTCTTTTTCTTTCTTTCTTTTTTTTTTTTTTTTTTTGGAGAGGTTTTTGCTATAGGGCGCATGTGCTTGCCAGAGAGACAAAGAGAGACAGACAGAAAGCAAGAAATCACCCCTCAGGGGGTATGGCCACACCACAATCCCTTCTCCTCCATTCTCCTCTTGGGATCTTGGGCATGGACATACATGCACCTGGCGTGAGTTTAAGACACCAGGTCTGGCACTTGAACCGCGGTTGACTACATGGGAGTCCAGCGACATAGCCATTATGCTAACTTCTGGTCCCTATTTACCTCTATTTCTGACCCATTGTCTTTTCCCACCCTCTTCTCACACTATCTCTGGTGTCTACGGTTGTCTTCCATTCCTTCTCCCCCCATGTTGTATTGATCGCACAATTTCTTAAATAATCTAATAATTTTCAATGGCGAGTTCAGCTGGTAATTTCAAGAAAAGCACTTTTAACTTAAATCAAAGAAATCCTAAGGAACTTTGCTTAAAACTTAAAGCCAGGAAACACATTAGGATTCTGTTCAAATGGTAGGTACATAAACCTACCAGCATCTCAAGACAGGACACAAATCCTTAAAATTGGACAACAAAGCCTAGAAGAAAATCAGCAATGTTCCGGACAAAAGTCATAAAATGCTATTTCACCAATTTAGTCTCATGTACTTCTGTTGTGGTTTGATTTTCCCGATTAAATTCTGGGATATAATATTCAACTCCAGACATGTCCCTATGATTAAGTTGGCCATTTACTTAGTTTTTTAACTCATTTAGTACAGTGTTCTTGGTTGAAATTGCTTTTCCCTTAACATTTTGAAAATATTTTCCCATTCTTTCTTCACTCACAGTGTTTCTGATGAGAGGTCTGCTGTTATCCTGATGGGATATCCTTTGTAGGTAACTTGATGTTTTTCTCATGCCAGTCTTAGTATCTTATCTTTGTCTGTGGTTTTGGTCAATCTGGCTATAATGTGTCTTGGAAATCTTCTTGGGTTGATTCTATTTAGGGTCCTTTGTATTTCTTGGGACTAGGTCTTTGAATGCCTCTCTAGGTTTGGAAAGTTTTCCTGTAGGATTTTATGGAATAGATTATCAATGCCCTTATGAGTCTCTTCACCTTCTGGGATACCAATTATCTGGATGTTTGGACATTTGATGTATCTAGTATTTCTCGTATATTATTCTCATTTTTTGGGCCATTTTCTCAGTCTTCATTCTAGGCCAGCAATTTTCTCTTCTACATCTGAGATTCTGTTTTCTGTATGATCTAATCTGCTTTTAATACTTTGAAGGGAAATTTTTACTTCCTGTATTATAGCCTTCATCTCTAACAAGTTCCTTTGATTCTTTTTTAAAGTGTGTAATTCCTCTTTTAGATCTTGCAAGAATTTCTTCACCTCCTGGAAATCATCAGCTCCTTTCTCCACTCTCTTCTGCAGTTCATGGCCTCTCTTCTCTTCCATTTCTGTTAGCTTCACCATTATGAATATTCTAAATTCTTCATCAGGCATTTCCATAATTTCCATTGAACTGCCTGTGAATGAAAAGGAGTTATTTTTTTCCCTTGGAGGAGAGGTATTTTCTTGCTTTCTTATATTTCTTGTGGTCCTGTGGTGATTTCTAGTCATCTGATAGATGGTGTGTTTCTTCCTAAGTCTTAAAGTTCAATCTGAACATTCAGGAGCATGTAGAAAGAGGTGATCTGGAATCTCTTTGTTGTTACGCTGTGATCCCTTTGTGCAGCGAATTCAGTAGATATTGAGGAATATGTTAACCCAAATAGTATTTAGATGTTTGGCTATAGTTCCCTTAAATCTGTCTAGAAATACAGTAAGTGCAGATTGAGGAGCAGAGAAATGAGATTAAAAAAAAAAAAGGAAACAGAGAGAGAACAAAAGCAACAATAACAATAGAAGCAGGGGGAAAAAGGGATGGAAAAAATTAAAACTAAAAAAAAAAATTTTTTTAAGTACAAAATAGAAAACCGTACATCTGGCACTTGCCTCTCCTGCCTGGGTGGGAGGGGGAGAGGGGATTACTAACAAGATAAGGCAGGGCTGAAAGCAAGAGAATACTTTACCTTAAAGATGTTAAAAAGGAAAAATTACAAAAAAAAAAAGACAGAGAGAGAAGACAGAAGCAGAGAGAGCCAGAGAAAGAGACACAGAAACAGGAATAGAGAGAAGGCTAGAGGAGCCCCCTACCACTCTAATTTGTGGGCTGGTAGCTGAATTATCATTAGGAAATCTTCATCTCTTTTTCCCCTGATATCACTAGCTCTCAGGAGCCATGAGGAATCTTCTGAAGGCCTGGCTCTTGCCTCTCCTGCCAGTCACCTTTTGGGCTGGAAGCTGAATTATCAGTAGGAAATTTTCGTCTCTTTTTTCCCTGAAATCACTAGTTCTCCCAGTTTTTAAAATATAGAAAAGTGGGCAGCAGGTGGATTGGCAGTTAAGGTACTGGACTCCCACATGGTCAATAGTTGTTCGAGTTCCAGCAGCTTGAGAATTGGACAGAGCACATGTGGGTATCCCCAAACTAGAGGAGAGTGAAGGAGAAGGGATTTCAGCAAGATCATCCCCACCCTCTTTAGGAGATCTCCCCAGGAAAGACACAAAAAGAGATTAAATCCTTAGTCTCAGTAACACTTTCCATAATGTCCTTTCTCTCCTCCCTACTGTCTCCCATCCCATTCCCCACGTCTGCAGAAAAGTAGTATAGGATGGGTGTCCCCAGAACAACTTGGCCCCCTTGTCCTGTATGTTTAATGACCTTCCCTGTAAGTGCCTGCCCTGGCCTCTCTGGGCCTCTCCAATTCAGCCCTCCTCCATAATCTGGGCTATGAAAATTCAGGACCGGTCTGGCGGGACCTACCTTCCAGAGGGTGAATGGGACTGGGCACGGGTTAAATGAACCCCAGGCTAGAGGAAACCTGGCCTTCAAATACCCGTCCCGGTGCCCTGCTGGGAGACTTGGGTGCGTCCCAGTCAGGCTCTTGCACTCACTCTCCTCCTCCGTGAGCTTCCTGGGCTAGCCAAACACGCCAGCTCCCCAGCACCTCTCAGCCAGATTCCTTTCTACCCTGAGCCCGACCTGCAGGCGCCAGGAGGTGGAGCCTCTCCTCGCGCAGAGCTGGGTGTGAGCACCTTCTTAGACTCAGGGAGGCGTGTGAATGAAACTCCCAAGTCTAGGTCGTCTGCACGGAAAAGAGCAAGTGGACAAGCGGCCACCAGGTGTCCCCCATGCTGCACTGAAGCAGTGCGGGGCGTTGCTGGACCGCGGTTTCCGTGTCCATTCTTCTTTAACTGACCTGGGCTCATGCACTGTGGTTCTCTTTAGGGTCCTGGCCCCCGACTAGTCTCTGGCCCCAGGCCTTGGCTAGGGAGAGGTGACCTCAGTGAAATCAGAAACCTCACCTGTGTATACTTCGTCTTTGGGAAGAGTCAGGCCTGAGTTTCTCCCAGGTCAGGAAGATACATGGACATCCAGAATACCAAGGTGGTCTCAAACTGGTATAGAAAAGAATTTCCTTCAATGCACGGTCTATATCCCTCCTGGGTAATAGGATCTAGCTGTTCCTTCGAGATGATAAGTGAGGGACACTGAATTCAGTGACTACCTCTCCTTTCTCACTACGCTGGGAGGAAGTGGGAAGGGCAGGGCTAAGAATTTACTATAAATAAAATTAATTCTTTTTTAAAAAGAGAGATTTGCATTGGGAAACATGACTGACCTTGATAATAGGCCAGCTGTATGCACGTGTGTCCAATGAAGGAAAAAAGATTGTTTCCTGACCACACCTTTTTTTTTTATTTAAATTTATTTATTTGCATTCATTCACGGTACATCATTACAACATACAAAATGAGATTTTTCCATCCAGGGTACACTGTACATTGTCTCAATCAAGCACATCAACAAACATGTTATTGTCAGCAAATAATCTTCCATTTCTTGTTTTCTGTTTGTTTTGCTTTTTTCCCCCCATCCTTGATTCCCTATCTCTTACCCTCTGCCATCTCCAACTCTCCTCCCACACTGTCTCTGGTATCTATGTTTGCTTTCTACACTGTTTTCCCGCCACATTTTATTGAATCACCAAAGACCTAATCAATCCAAATACCCTCATAGCAAACACAGGTGATACACACATTTCCATGAACACAAGTCTAACTTTACGCATCCTATAATGTAGCACCTAGCTGGGGCTACATATCCTACTGCAGTCATTGAATAGATATTTTATTTTCTGAAACTTTTTTTTTTTGTAACTCAATTTACATTCCCTTTCCCTAAGCATCATCACAGCATACAAAATGTGATTTCTCATCCAGAATATACTGCATAGTGACTTAATCATGCATATTATTATAAACAATTTTTCATTTCTAGTTCCTAGAATTATTTTTACCCCTCTTTCTGACCCTCCGTCCTTTCCCACCCTCTTCTCACAATATCTCTGGTGTCTACAATTGTCTTCCTGACCACACCTTACTTGGGAGATGCTTTCTCTAACAACTGCACTTCCCTCTGGTTAAATACCTAAAAAAAAAAAAAACTTTTTTTCTTTAAGAATTATTTATTTAATTTTATTCATTATTATCTCTTTTCTTTTCTTCTTTTTTTTTTTTTTTTTTTTTTTTTTTTTTTTTTTTGTTTTTCCAAATTTTAAATGG
>NW_006206042.1:3681-16122 GCF_000334495.1 Tupaia belangeri chinensis | reverse complement strand
CTTTCCCTAAGCATCATCACAGCATACAAAATGTGATTTCTCATCCAGAATATACTGCATAGTGACTTAATCATGCATATTATTATAAACAATTTTTCATTTCTAGTTCCTAGAATTATTTTTACCCCTCTTTCTGACCCTCCGTCCTTTCCCACCCTCTTCTCACAATATCTCTGGTGTCTACAATTGTCTTCCTGACCACACCTTACTTGGGAGATGCTTTCTCTAACAACTGCACTTCCCTCTGGTTAAATACCTAAAAAAAAAAAAAACTTTTTTTCTTTAAGAATTATTTATTTAATTTTATTCATTATTATCTCTTTTCTTTTCTTCTTTTTTTTTTTTTTTTTTTTTTTTTTTTTTTTTTTTTTTGTAGATTTGACCAGATTTGAAGTGGGAGTGAGAAAGCAAGCCACTAAGTCCAGAACTTGAGCCACGGTCAGCCTTGTCAGAGTCCAGCACCTTATCCACTACACCACCTGCTGGCTCAATAAATAAATCTTTTAACAACGGTCAGAGGCAGATCCACTGTGATCTTAAAGAAACCACCATAAAAGAAGATTCTTATTCTTTTTTATTATTATTTCAAGTTCTTTTTATACATTCAATCACGTTATTTAGCTTGCAATGTGAATATTCCAACATGTGTACATTTCTCCCCAGTCCAGTTGACAATACTATAAAGATATCTTTGATAGACAATACCCCATTTCTTTGTCCTGTTAATGCTCTGCCTCCCTATTTTTCTCCTTAATGTCCTTCCTCAGACTCTACGCCTTCACCCAACCTCTTCCCACACTATATCTGGTATTCACAACGATTTACTATGTTTCTATATGCTTTAGTCATTCGGTTTCAGTCACAGTGCAGACACTCAGTATATATTAAGTGGGGACATATAATGTCACGCCTTCATAGCCTGGCTTGCTTCACTCAGCAATAAATCTTCCATATTCATCTACTTTCTGTCAGAAGCCAAGGTCTTCTTGTTTTTTATGGCTGAGTCTTATTCAATAGAGTATATGTGCCACACTTTTTCAATCCATTCATCTCTTTGTGGGTATTTGGGTTGGTTCGATGTCTTAACAATTGTGAGTAATGCTGCAATAGATATCGATGTGCATGCACTTTTCTGATTAAGAATTCTTCTGTCCTTTGGGTAGATACCCAAAAGTGGGATTGCTGAATTGTATGGTAGTTCTATTTGTAGGTTCTCCACAGTGGTTGGACCAATTTACATTCCCACCAGCAGTGTAAGAGAGTTCCCCTTTCACCGCCCCCCCACAGAGTTTATCATTTTTTGTCTTTTTAATCTTAGTCATTCTGACTGGGATTAGGTGGTATGTCATTGTTGTTTTGATCTGTATTTCCCTTATAATGAGGGATGCTGAGCATTTTTTATATTTCTTTTGGCTATTTATATGTCATCCTTAGGGAGTGGTTTTTTCAACTCATTCTCCCATCTTTTAATAGGGTTGATCATCTTTTTTGGGGGACAGCTGCTTGAGTTCCCTATATATTCTGGTTGTCAGTCCCTTATCGATGCATAGTTTACAAAAATATTTTCCCATTCCAAGGGCTGTTGATTCACATTAATTACTGTGTTTTTTGCCAGGCAGAAACTTCTTAGTCTGACGTAATCCCACCTATTTTTGGGATTATTGACTGTGCTTTGGGGTCTTATTTAAGAAGTCTTTGCCTACCCCTGTATCTCCCCTGAGTTTCCCCAGTGTTTTCTAGGAGCAGTTTTATAGTTTGAGGTTTAAGGGTTAGGTCTTTGATCCACCTTGAGTTGATTTTTGTCAATGGTGAGAGGTAGGGGTTCAGATTCCTCTTTCTGTAGGTGGGTAACCAGGTTTTCCAGCACTATTTGCTGAAGAGGTTTTCCTTTTCCCACTGGATTGACAAGTACTTTCTCAAAACTCAGTTTACTGTATGTTTGGGAATTTGTTTCTGGGAACTCTATTCTGTTCCATTGGTCCACCTGTCTGTTTCCGTGCCAACACCATGCTGTTTTGTTTACCACAGATTTGTAGTATATTTCTGGGTCTGGGAGTGAGATGCCGCCCACTCACTCTTCTTGTGTAAGATTGCTTTGGCAATATGAGGTCTTTTATGATTCCAGACAATTTGTATGATTGTCTTTTCTAGATCTGTGAACAATGTGTCTGGTACTTTGGGATTGCATTAAATATGTAGATGAATTTGAGTAGAATTGCCATTTTTCCAATCCAGAAACATGGGACATTCTTCCACTTTTTTTGTGTCATTTTCATTTTCTTTTTTTTTAGCTTCTCATAGTTTTCCTTGTGGAGGTCTTTAACTTCTTTGGTTAGATTTATTCCTGGGTATCTTTTGTGGCTATTGTAAATGTAATTGCTTTTTTCAGTTCTACCTCAGTCTGCCTGCTGTATGTAGGTAGAAATGCTGTAGATTTCTGTATGTTCTATTTTGTATCCTGCAACTTTACTTTATTCATGTATTACTTCCAGAAATTTTTTCGTGGATACCATTGGGTTTTCTGTGTATACAATTGTGCCATCTGCAAATACAGTTGGTTGCACCTTTTCTTTTCCTATTTGAATGCCTTTTATTTTATTCTCTTTTCTGATTGCGTTGGCAAGGACACCCAGTACTATATTGAAAAGGAGTGGAGAAAGTGTGCAGCCTTTTCTTGTTCCAGTTTTTAGTGTAAAAGCTTTCAGCTTTTCTCTATTCAGGATGATGTTAGCTATGGGTTTTTTATAGATAGCTATTGTGTTGAGAAATAAGCCTTCCATACCAATTTTGCTGAGAGTCTTGATCACGAAGGGATGTTTTACCTTTTCATATGTTTTTTTCTGCATCAATTGATATGATCATATGGTTTTTATCTTTCTTCCTGTTAATATGGTGTATTAAATTTATGGTTTTGCATATGTTGAATTGAATTTGCATTCCTGGAATAAAGCCTACCAGATCATGATGTATAATCTTTTTTATTAGTTGTTGGATATGATTTGCTAGTAACTTATTGAGAATCTTTGGGTTTATATTCATCATAGATATTGGTCTATAGTTTTTCCTCCCTTATTTTTATCTGTTTTAAGGATAAGGGTGATGAAGTCTTTATAGAATGAATTTGGGAGAGTTTCACCATTTTGGATCTTTAGAAATAACTTGAGCAGAAGGCTGGTTAAGTGTTCCTTGAAAGTTTTATAGAATTCAGAGGTGAAGCCATTAGGTCCAGGGCTTTTCTTTGTTGTGAGATTATCTATTAGTGATTCAATTTTCTGGCTTGTTATGGACCTATTCAGACTTTCTACTTCCTCCTGGCTAAATTTTGGTAGATTATATGTGTCTAGGAATTTGACCATCTCATTCAGATTTTCTTGTTTCTTGGCACATAGTTGTTCATAGTGTCCTCTAGTGGTGTTTTTTATTTCTGCTATGTCTGTTGTTATATTGCCTGCTTCATTGCAGATTTGATTTACCTAGTTCTTTTTTCTCTTCTTCTTAGTAAGTTTCACTAGTTGTGTATCGATTTTGTCTATCTTTTCAAAGAACTAGGTTTTACTTTTGTTTATTTTCTGTATAGTTCATTTATTTCCTATTCCTTTATTTCTGCTCATATCTTTATTATTCCCTTTCTCCTGGAGTTTTTGTTTTTTGTTTTTTGGGGTTTTTTTGTTTTTGTTTTTTTCCCTACTGTTGCTTTCTTATTCTTATTACTAAGCACAAGAATCTTAACTTTCTGGGCTCCTTCTAAGGCCCCGTACCTAATCGTTAGGGTGATCTCTGCAATGTGTTAGGGTGACTTTGGTCACAAGCTGTGAAAGAATTTACAAACTCAGAAAGAAGATAATTTATGGAACCAGCAGGTTGTATGGTGGTTAAGAAACTAGATTCCCACATGGCCACCTGTAGTTTGTGTCTTTATACCTGGTGGCTTGAAAATCACACTACGTGTAAGTGTATGCATGCCCTAGATCCCAAGAGGAGAATGGTAGAGAAGGGACTGTGGTATGACCATCACCCAGTGGTATCATTTCTCACTTTCCTCTCTGATGAGTGCATGAACCCTATGGCAAAAAACTTAAAAAATAAATAAATAAAGTATTTGCTTTCCAAAGAAAGAAAAGGGACTGGATGCAGAGAGCTGTGTAAGCCCTTGAGGGTGGGGACAAAGAGTTTTACTGGGACTGAAGGAAAGAGGGACATAGGGTTGGGTACTTGGAGTGATCCATCTGTTAGTTCTTGGATTTTTTTGCCATTTCGGGTGTCATATCTGACTACTGTGGTCTACCATGTATTTGTCCTTAGTTTTGGTGTCAACTGTTGAAGGAAGTTACCTTAATGACTGAGGACAAGAACTCAGAAAATACAAGGTCAACCATCTGCTATGAACTCAAGAAAGGACCAACAAACTTGGAAAGAAAAAGAGGAGAGGAGACAGAAAGTATGAAGCACCTGGGCATTTTAATGAGCGTCCCCATCAAGGTGTCAGCATAACACAGAATCAACTAAGTGCCAGGGAGACACAGAGACACTGAGCTAATTCCTTAAGGCACTTGAGAAACTTTTTTTAACACTTTCATTAATTTTATATTATTTTTCTTGAAGAGATCCCCTCCTAAATCACATAAGGCCCACTAATTCTGTGTTCACTCCTACTGCTGACTACCAGGTCCCTCCACCCTCATCAGGTGATTGAAAGGTTTTTTTCAACTTTTCTTCATTTTTGTTAATTGAAAGAGACAGAGAGAAAGGGAGAAAGTACTCCCTACTGGTGAATGGTCATGCCGCAATCCTTTCTCCATTTCTCCATTGGTCATGATACTGTCAACAGAATAACCAACTCTGTAGGAATATAATTAATGTGGTTTATTACTAAACACAAAATTAAGTGACATACCCAGAGAAAGACAAGTGTGTTTCTTTGGGCACTGGAATATGGTGGTTTCTTTTATAGTTTTGAGAGCAGGAAAGCTGTCAATCAGAATAAGGAGTCCTTTACAGTGGTGTGGCCCAAAAAGGTGGGACATCTGAAAGTGGAGACTTGCTGGTTATGGTGAGTTTAAAATTCTTGGGTTGTTGATTAGAAAAGGTCTGGGCAAGCAGGTGGCATACTGGTTAAGGTGCTAGACTCCCACTTGGCCAACTGCAGTTTGAGTCCCAGACCCAGCAGCTTGAAACTAACACTGAGCCTTAAAGGGGAATGGAGGAGAATGGATTGCAGCATGGTCATACCCTCTTGTTGGATGATTTATCACTTTCTGTCTTTCTGTCTCTCTAGTAAGTGCACACGCACCACAGCAAAAATCTCTTTAAAAAAAATAAATAAAAAATAAAAAATACATTAATGTTTGTAGGTGTCCCCTAGGCCCTCTGGAAAGGATTTTGGAAATAGAAAAAAGTAGTCAGAATTCTGTCCTCAATACACATGAACCCAGGATGTTTTTCAAGCCTCCAGGACCAGGATCCAGCTACCTTAATCACTAGGCTATGAGGCTGACTCAAGATAATTTCCTTTTCATTTTTTTCTTACTACAGAGCACTTAAACTTACCAGAGAAAGAAGGAAAGTGAGAAATTATGCAATCCTGTCTCCTCTTGGTGTTTTGGACATGCCTGGTTTGATTTTCAAGCTGCCAGGTTCAGGATTTGAACTATGCAGTTGGCCATGTGGGATCCAATGCCTTAACCGTCATGCCACCTGCTAGCTCCTTATAATTTTTTTAAAGTAAAATTTAAAATGAGTATGTGTTCATTAATTAATTAATTAAGTGCAGAATTTTAATTTCTGAAATCTTTTTTTTTTTTTTAATTGCCAGATGGCGCACATGACTCCTCAAATAGTAGAAAGTACTGCCCAGTGGGGCGTGGTCACAATATAATCCCTTCTCCTCCATTTTTCCATCCTATTGAGATTTTGAGCATGCACACATATGCACCTGGTATGTTTTTCAAGCCACTAGGACTAGGATTCCAACCCTGGTAAGCCATATGGAATCTGCTACCTTAATCACCAGGCTATTAGTCCACCCTTCCAACAGAGAGGAAACCATAGTCTATCTCTATGAGACAAAATTTATTTGTATTTCTATGAACATGGATTGCTATCAGGCTTTCTGGAGTTAACTTCTTCCCATACTTAACTGCACAAGAGTCAGACAATGAAGAATACAGTCCCCTATAAATAAGATAACCCTAGAAAAGTCCTCTAGTTTAGACAAATCCTAGTATTCCAGTTAAAGAATGCCCATTTATGGGACCAGTAGATGGCATAGTAGTTATGTCTCTGGAATCCACATGGCTTCCACAGTTTGAGTCCCAGACCCAGTGGCTTAAAACTCACACTGGGTACATGTGCATGTTTCCCAAATCCTGGGAGGAGAATGGAAGGGAAGTGATGGCCATCTCCCCAGTGGGTGATTTCTCACTTTCCCTCTCACTGTCTCTGTCTCTGTCTCTCTCTCTCAAGTGAGCACATGCACCATAAGGCAAAAACCTCTACACATACATACACACACACACACACACACACACACACACACAAAGAAATAGTATCCATTTGCCTATTTCAAAGTCTTTCACAATTTTTCCTTAGCAGGAATTTGGGTAGTGGAAAATCATACATAGAGCTGCAGTAAAACACTGCACAGAGAAAACCAGATCCCACATGGCTTATCAGGGTTCAAGTCCCAGCCCCTTGGGTTTGAAAAACATGCCAAGTGCATGCAGCAATCACATGTTTCCAGATCCTGACAAGATGGAGAATTAGAGGGGAAAAAATGGCAGTATGGCCAACTGTTGTGAGGTTCTCTCTCTCTCATTAAAAAAATAGCTTAATATTTCTTTAAGTGTATGGTTTCCCACTGAGCCTCCCTCTGAGCCCTGTTCCCTGCGTCCAGATGGCAGCAACTCATGGAAACACTTTCCTAGACATCTAAAAGCAGTGCTTGCTTTTGGTTGGTGGTTGATGCTAATTATAAATTTAGGACCTTAGTCACTGTCTATCTTACCACTCCTTACTCTAAGGCAACAAAATAGCACTGTTCTGAAGTGCCAGGTGACAAAGGCTCTCTCCTTGACCAAACTTTGGCACAGTTTTTGACAATATAAGGCTAGACCTTTAAGATGACCTTAGCCCCCCTTTAAAAACTGCCTGTGGAACCAGCGGGTGGCATACCAGTTATGTCACTGGACTCTCACATGGTTGACCGCAGTTTGAATCCTGGATCCAGTGACTTTAAGATCATACTGGGTGGGTGTGTGTTCATGACCAAGATCTTCCATCCTTGGAATGGAGGAAAAGGGATTTCACTATGGCCATTTGCTGAAAGCTGCTTGCAAACAGAAAGTATTACTGTTCCACCTTTGTAAATTACCTGCTGAGAAATGTTACAAACTGGATTGCAACTATTTTGTGTTTTTTTTTCCCTGATTTTCCAGTTTCTATTGTCTGTAACATCCATGACCCAAACTATATAACCTTTGTAACTTCTGTAACTCAGAGCTCAGACTTTGGAGTATGAGTTCCTTTGGGACTGTCTACTCTCTGAGTGGCACTTGGTTTCTCACTGGTCTGTTTTCTGCAACATTTCTAGTTCCTTGACCAGGAAGTCAACCATGCTGGCCCCCTTGAGCCACTGTTTCAGTGGGAGATGTCTGCCAGGATGAAGGGACCCCAAAATTGAATGTGGCAGAACTATCTGTTCATTCCTCAGGGCCTCCTTCTTCAAGGATCCTGATGCCCTGTAGAAAACTGATCCCCACTAAACTCAGTAGAAAGATGAACCAACTCACAGGCCGAAAACATCCAGTCAATTTACAGGCCAAAATCTCTGGATAAGATAAAGTCCCGGGACTCAGGAGCCCAGTCATGCCCACCCTGTTGGATGGAAACAGAGCCCCAGTTGCTTTCTGTGACTTCCCATCAGAGCCACCAATTCAGGGTTTAGATTGCTATATGGTCTCCTACCAGAGCCACCAGCTCAGGTCACTGGGTGCTTTCCTGCCAGAACAACCAGCTTAGGTAGCTGTAGTCTCCTGTTAGAGCTACCAGTTGGGGACTCTCTCAAAGGGGGAAGGACACTGTAAAGAACCCTGGACTACTAGTTAGGGATGCTTCCAATGGTGGAAGAACACTCTGGTAACCTCTGGAGTGACTCTGTGTGTGTGTGTTTCTGTGACCCAATGGTCTTTAGACTGTAGGGTCCAAGTTGGTTCTCACCTGCCTTTCTGTGGTGACTTCATAAAGCTCAGAGCAATGCCTGGTGCTGGGGAACCTGTTCCTTCTCTGCGCACCAAGTCTGAGTCAGGGTCTTTAACTGATTACCAAAGTTAAGAGATACTTACAGTTCCCGTGAGGGATGTGGCCAGGCAGACATCTGATTGGTCATCTCTCCTAGGGGACTCCCATCTTGTGCTTGTCTTGTGTCTCCATATCATGAAGGAATACTTTGAGAGGGGGATTTCTCCACATGTCCAAGAGACCCCTGTGCCCCTGAGCTCTCAGCCAATTTGTTTCTGTCCTAATCTGTGGATTCAAAGTTTGCCCCTTATGTCTTGGAGAAAGAAGCTGGCTCCAGTTAGATACCCGCTTGTTCTGATTAGGTTATAAAAATTCTATTATTAAAAATTTCAAGAAGGGGTTCTCTGGAGAATATGGTGTCAAAGTAACCCCAAGAAATTGGCTCTTATACTCCTAACATATTATCACTCTAAAGAACTTCACTGAAAGGATTTACTCTTACAAATAAAGGTTTCTGATAATATGATCACTTAACTGGGTAAAAATGTTCATTTTCTATGGAGAAATAGATTGGTTTCTGAACTCCTAAGCCAAATGAAAGGCAAGAAAATGCTCGGCGGGAATTGCATGCTAGGTAGCCTATACCAAAAGTTTTACTTTCTGGTCCACTGTCTAAGATCAAAAGTAAATTGTTGAAATCCATATAAAAGTATGTAAATACAGAGAAGAAGACAGAGTCCATCATGAGAGCTAAGAGCTAGTGATTTCAGGGATAAGAGCAATGAAGATGTTCTGCTGAGAATTTACCCTGATAGAGCCACTGGAGAAAAACACAACATAAAAGAGTTTGCAGACCACATCCTCCTGTGTGCATCTGATTGCTCAGCTTGATCTTCTAGACTAAATTAGGAAGAAAAGAATAACCCATCAGATGACTATAAATCACTGTAGGTGCACAAGAAGTATGCAAAACCAAGAAAATACCTCTCCCCCAAGGGAAAAGAATAAGTCATATTCAACCACAGACAGTACAGTGGAACTCATGTAAATGTTAGATAAAGAATTTAGAATATTCATGGTGACAAAACTAACAGAGATGAATTAGAAGAGAGACAATGAACACCATAAGAAAAAAGCTAATGAGTTCCAGGAGGTGAGGGAGTTCTTGTGAGAGCTGAAAGAGGAAATGCACACCATAAAAAAGAATCAAATGGAACTTTTGGAGATAAAGGCTATAATACGGGTCAAAATCTCCTTTGAAAGTATTAAAAGCATACTAGATCACACAGAAAATTGAATCTTAGCTATAGAAGACAGAATCACTGGGCTAGTAAAATTCACCACGAAGACTGAGAAAATAGCCCACCCCCCAAATGAGAATAATATATGAGAAATACTAGATACCATCAAATGTCCAAACATCAGTATCCCAGAAGGTGAAGAGACTAATGAGGGCATTGATAATCTATTCCATGAAATCCTGGAAGAAAACCTCCCAGACCTAGAGAGGTATTCAAAGATCCAGACACAAGAAATACAAATGACCCCAAATAGGATCAACCCAAGAAGATATTCTCCAAGACACATTATAGTCAGAATGACCAAAACCACAAAGACAAGATACTCAGACTGGCAAGAGAGAAACATCAAGTTACCTACAAAGAATATTCCATCAGGCTAACAGCAGACCTCTCATCAGAAACAATGTGAGAAAGGAAAGAATGGGAAAATATATTCAAAGTGTTGAGTGAAAAACAATTTCAACCAAGAATACTATATCCTATAAGATTATCCTTCATATGGGAAGAGACTACAAGAACATTCTCAGAGCAAAACAACAATGAGATACCACCTAACCCCAGTAAGAATGACTAAGATTAAAAAATAATAATAATAAGATAAGTGCTGGTGGGGTGTGGTGAAAGGGAAACTCTCTTACACTGCTGGTGGGAATGTAAATTGGTCCAGCCACTGTGGAGAACAATTTGGAGATTCCTCAAAAATCTACAAATAGAACTACGATATGATCCAGCAATCCCACTCCACCCAAAGGACAGAAGAATACTTAATCAGAAAAGTGCTTAAACAGCAATGTTTATTGTGGCACTATTCGCAATTGCTAAGTCATGGTACCAACTGAGTGAAGCAAGCCAGGCTATGAAGGAGACACATTGTATGTCCCCACTTGGTATATACCAAGTGTCCACACTCTATGATTGAAACTGATTGACTAAAGGATATAGATATATGGATGTAAATACCAGATATTGTGTGTGTGGAAGAGTAGGGTCTGAGGAAGGACATTTAGAAGAAAAATAGGGAGGCAAACCATTAAGGGAACAAAGAAATGTGGTATTATCTGTTAAAGATATTTTATAGTTTTCTCAACTAGACTAGGGAGAAATGTTTACCTGTTGAAATATTCATTTTGTAATCTAAATAATGGGATTGAACAAATAAAAGAAAATGAAATAAAAAAACGTGGAAAAAATACATAAAATAAAATAAATAATTTTTTTAAAAAAACTGAAAGAATTTACCATTACCGAACCACCTCTCCAAGAAGTTCTTAAGGGAGTGCTATCCCAGGAAAACTAAAGTCAGACACACAGAAATAAGAGATCTAAAACAACTAAGAAAATGGCCAGCTTAATGGTAGGAACAAGTCGAGTTGAACATGATCTTCCAGAATTTAAATGGAAAGATCGGACCACAAAATAGTACGAGTTTGAACTGGTGCAATAGAATTTTATGACTTTTGACTAAAATATTACTAATCTATGCTTTGTTTTCCAGTGTTAAGGAGTTTTATCTTCTCTTGAGTTGTGGACAGGTCCATGTACCTACTATTCGAACAGAATCCTAACCTGTTTCCTGGCTTTACATATTAAGCAAAGTTCTCTTAACTTTTTTTAATTTTGATTTATTAAAGCTAAAATAGCCTTTCTTAAAATTAAAAACTATGTTTTAAAAAATACTTATTTAGTGACCACAGTAAACTATATAGCCTCAGCTATGTGCTATTCTATAGTATATTCATTCTATTCAGTTTCATGCCTAAAGTCAACTTTTGTTCACAGATATGTATATATCAGCTACCTCCCTGTCTCAACAATTCTGTCTCTGTATCCCTCCTCCAAATGTTTTTCCCCAGGCCCTACTCCTCCACACACACCACATCTGGCATTCACACCCATTTCTTGTGTTTGTACATCCTTTACTATTGAGTATTTATATTAATTAAGATATTTTGTGAATCAATACAATGTGGGAAAGAATAAAGGAATGGAAAGCAACTCCAGATACCAGAGACAGGGTGGGAGAAGAATGGAAAATAGTAGAGGGTAAGAAATAGGGGGGAAAATTATATATACAAGAAACAAGAAATGGATTTTTTTTATGATAATATGTATGATTAAGCCACTTTACAGTGTATTCTGGCTGGAAAATAGAATTTTGTATGCTGTGGTGATGTTCAGTGAAAGTATTCAAAATAAATACATTTTAAAAATTAAATTTTAAAACAAGTATATAAATCCAGTGTAAAGCACAGACCTATGGAGAGCATTGCCACCTGGTTCTTCCCAAGTCTTATAGCTCTCATTATTTGTTTATGTTTTTTTATTTACATTTTACATTTTTTAATACATTCAATTATATTATTTAGCTTACAAGGTGGTCATTTCAATATGTGAACATTTCTCCCCGGTCCAGTTGATCAAAGCATAACAACACTACTTCCCTGCCTCAACAATGCTGTCTCTGTATCCCTCCTTCAAATCTTTTTCCCCAGGCCCCACTCCTCCACACACACTACATCTGGCATTCACATCCATCTCTTGTGTTTGTACATCCTTTAGCCCATCAGTTCCAGTTATAGAGTGTGGACACTCGGTATATATTAAGTGTGTGCATACAGTGTCTCTCCTTCATACCCTGGCTTGCTTCACTCAGCAGTAAATCTTCCATATTCTTCCACTTTCTGTCAAAAGCCAGGGTTTTGTTGTTTTTTATGGCTGAATAGTATACCATAGAATATATGTCCCACAGTTTTTCAATCCAGTCATCCATACGGGGGCATTTGGGTTGGTTCCATGTCTTAGCAATCGTGAAAAATGCCACAGTAAACATCGATGTGCAAGCATTTTTCCAATGAAGAATTCTTCTGTCCTTTGGGTAGATGCCAAGGAATGGGATTGCTGGATC
>NW_006206042.1:561-2173 GCF_000334495.1 Tupaia belangeri chinensis | reverse complement strand
GGTCTATAGTTTTCCTTCCTTGTCCTGTCCTTATCTGTTTTAAGGATAAGAGTGATAAAGGCTTCATAGAATGAATTAGGGAGAGATTCACCCTATTGGATCTTTAGAAATAACTTGAGAAGAACGGGGTTAACTCTTCTTTGAAAGTTTTATAGAATTCAGAGGTGAAGCCATCAGGGCCAGGGCTTTTCTTTGTTGGAAGGCTATCTATTACTGATTCCATCTCCTGGTTTGTTATGGGCCTATTCAGACTTTCTGTATCCTTCTGGCTCAATCTTGATAGATTATATGTGTCCAGGAATTTGTCCATCTCATCCAGATTGTCTTGTTTCTTGGCATATAGTTGTTCATAGTATCCTCTAGTGATGTTTTGTATTTCTAATTTGTCTGTTGTTATATTTCATGCTTCATTGCAGAATTGATTCACCTGCTTCTTTCTCTCTTCTTCCTAATAAGTCTCACTAGTGGTGTATCAATTTTGTTCATCTTTTCAAAGAACCAGTTTTACTTTCATTTATTTTCTGTATCATTCGCTTTTTTTAATTTAATTTATTTCTGCTTGGATCTTTATTATTTCCTTTCTCTGGGAGTTCTTTGGATTTTTTTGCTGTTGCTTTTCCAATTCTCTAGGGCATGATGTTAGGTGATCCATTTGCCTTCTTTCTGTCTTCCTCTTATGTGCACTAATTGCTATGAACTTCCCTCTTATGACTGCTTTAGCAATGTCCCAAAGATTATGGAAACTCATGTCCTCATTGTCATTGGCTTCCATAAATCTTTTGATTTCAGTATTTATTTCATCAATAGTTGTTGAGTCACTCAATAGTAGGTTATTTAGTTTCCATGTATTTGAGTATTTTTGAGGATTTCTCTTGAAATTAAACTCAAGTTTAATTCCATCATGGTCAGAGAAGATGCTGTATATAGTTTCTATGCCTCTGAGTCTGTAGAGGCTTGCTTTGTGCCCTGTGATGTGGTCAATCGTTAAAAAGGTTCCATGTGGGGGTGAGAAAAAAGTGTATCTCATGGTTTTTGGATGAAAAGTTCTACAGTTGTCTGTTAAGTACATTTGACTTATGGTATTGTTTAGATCCTTTATCTCTTTATCTATTTTTTGTCTAGATGATCTGTCCTGAGGGGATAATGCGGTGTTGAGGTCTCCAACAATTAGTGCGTTACAGTCTATCTCCCCCTTTAAATCTAACAGTCTTTCCTTCACAACTTTGGGTGCTCCTGTGTTAGACGATAGATATTATAAGCGTTGTATCTTCTTGATCTATTGATCCTTTTACTACAATATAATGCCCTTCTTTGTCTCTTTAAACAGTTTTTGTTTTAAAGTCTAATTTGTCAGAAATTAGTATGCCAACTCCAACTCTTTTTTGATTCTCATTTGCATGGAAAACACTTCTCCAAACCTTCACTTTCAGTCTATGTATGTCTTTACCCATGAGGTGAGTTTCCTGTAGGTAACAGATAGAGGGTTTCTGTCTTTTTATCCATTTAGCCAGTCCATGTCTCTTGATTGGTGCCTGTTATGGTACCTGTCCCGAGATTTTTGTTCAGCTCATTGTCCCATCTTTTAATTGGGTTAATCTTTTTTTTTTTTTTT
>NW_006206042.1:0-397 GCF_000334495.1 Tupaia belangeri chinensis | reverse complement strand
GGGGATGGTCACGCCACAATCCCTTCTCCTCCATTCTCCTCTCAGGATCTTGGGCACACATACACATGCGCCTGGCATGAGTTTTAAGCCACTGGGTCCAGGACGCGAACCGCGGTCGACTACATGGGAGTCCAGTGACATAGCCATTACGCTAACTGCTGGTTCCCTTGTCTGAGGCATATTTAACAAAAATATTTTCCCATTCTGAGGGTTGTCAATTCACACTTGTTACTGTGTCCTTTGCTGTGCAGAAACTTCTTAGTCTGACATAGTCCCACTTGTCTATTTTAAGGATTATTGCCTGTGCTTTGGGAGTCTTATTTAAGAAGTCTTTGTCTACTCCAATGTCTCTGAGAGTTTCCCCACCATTTTCCACCAATAGTTTTATTGTTTGAGG
>NW_006206041.1:0-428 GCF_000334495.1 Tupaia belangeri chinensis | reverse complement strand
TATTAGCAGTGATTTTAACACGAGAACCCTTGCAGTCATATGTTCTTCCTTGTAGTCTAATGATAATTTCACTTACAACCTTTCCTTAATTGCTTGTTTTACGGAGAGCATTGATTGGATGGGAAGGTGTGGTGTTATTGGTGAAAGATATTTTGATCAACTGGACTGGGGAGAAATGTTCACATATTGAAACGTTCGCTTTGTAAGCTAAATAATATGACTGAATGTATATTAAAAATAAAATAAATAAAATAAAATTATTTTTAAAAAAAAATTCAAGGCCTTGTTTTGGTGGCCCTGTGGACCTACAAGGCCCTCAGAGCAATTCAGTGCAGGTACTTTATGCTCTTTCTGTAATTTTTCCAGTACAGAATTCCCAAAGGTTACCATTTCACAGGTGCATTTGGGCTTATATGCAGTAGCACCTA
>NW_006206040.1:0-495 GCF_000334495.1 Tupaia belangeri chinensis | reverse complement strand
CTTGAGACTTAATACTGGCTTAGCGTGCAGTTTGTATTTCCTAGCATGACTCTCAATTGTGGCTGTCTGTAAACATTTCTCAACAGACATTTCAGTTGTGGGTGCTTTTGGGGTTATTTTCATAGTTTTGTCCTCAGGGATACAGAGTTTTGTACAGTGTACAAAATCAGGTGTGATATGGTTCCTTGAGGCTTAATTCTGGCTTAGAGTTCAGTGTGTGCTAAACAGCATGGCTCTCAATGGTGGGTCTCTATGAATATTTCTCAAGAGGCATTTCTCTTTTGGGTGCTTACGGGGTGTGCCTATTTTCACTGTTTTGTCCTCAGGGATACAGAGTTTTGTACTGAGTACAAAATCAGGTGTGATGTGGTTCCTTGAGGCTTAATTCTGGCTTAGCGTTCTGTGTGTACTTTTCACCATAATTAACAGCAGTGAGTGTCTGTAAATATTTGTCTAGGTATCTCTCAATTTTGTGTGTCAGTTGGGTGTGCCTAG
>NW_006206039.1:2873-4097 GCF_000334495.1 Tupaia belangeri chinensis | reverse complement strand
TAATGGCTAAAGTCAGGCTTGTGCTCATGGACATGTATATATCAGCTGTGCTTGCAATTAAAAATATTTAGGTTAATTAACTTATTTAATCAATCAATAAAATGGGGGGGAGGCATAGAAAGCAACCATGGATACCAGAGACAGTGTGGAAGGAGGGTGGGACTCAGCAGAGGGTGAGAAGGAATCAAAGATGGCGAAAAAAAGCAAAATATACAGGAAACAAGAAATGGAAAATTATTTGTTGATGATAACACGTATGTTGATGTGCTTGATTGAGACAATATACAGTGTATTCTGGATGGGAAATCTCATTTTGTATGCTGTAATGATGTATAGTGAATGAAAGTAAATAAATAAATTTAAATTATAAAAAGGGGAAAAAAAGTTTCCCTCTAGGGCACATGTGCCTCTTGGAGGGGATGGCCAAGCTGCAATCGCTTCTTCTCCATTCTCCTCCAGGATTTCAAACATGCACACACATTGGCTCAGCATGTTTTTCAAGTCCCTGGGTCCAGGACTTGACCGTGCAGTAGGCCATCTGGGATCTAGCCACCTTAACTGCCACGCCACCAGCTGACCCAGGAATACCAAGAATAATATTTGACCAATGTCTGGTTCCCCCGTGGCCAAGTCACACTGACAAGTCAAGTGAGCCATCCCAAGAATGAGATAATTATGGATCTTAGACTACAGCCTTGGCCACAGTAAGTGCTCAACAGATGTTCGCTGTGGAAATGCAAGGGGTTGCTCAGTTTTTTTTTTTTTTCAGTTAAAATACTATGGTTTTTAGATACAATCAAGAATAACACAGTTGTACTTTAACATCTGTTGAGAAAATAAATAAATACAATGCTAATAAATGGCAACGGGAAACTCAGTAGCCATCTGAGTAGTCACGTACTTTAGGAATACATCCTTCGTATACTCTGACCACAAATTAGCCGTCCGCACATGCATGCCGGTGTTTAAACAGACAAAAGGCCAGTAGTGGTGTTTCTACCCGGAGCACTGCCTCTGACTCAGCTTCCTCTCAGGTAAGTGAGGGAATATACCAAAAGGCTCCAGAAAACTGTCCTGCTGGTCCTGGTGAGCCAGAGGAAGGAAAGCTGACATCGAGTCACTCTGACCCCAGCAGGAGAGAACTCTGAAGACTGCTTCCTGTGTGTGTGTTTATTTTAAATTATGTATAACTATTTATTTATAATTTGACAAGAGAGGGGTAGA
>NW_006206039.1:0-1650 GCF_000334495.1 Tupaia belangeri chinensis | reverse complement strand
AACAACAGCAAAAAACAAACAAGAAACAGAAAAAGAGAAGAAAAAACGAAGATAAAAACTTTTAAATAAAACTAAAAAAAATTAATATTTAAAAAAAACTTCAAAAAATCCCATAATTTAGAAAACCAAAATGGCTAGTTCTCAGAAGCCATGAAGGTGCCTCTTTAAGAAGGTCTGCTCCCTTGCCTCTCCTGAGTTGAGAGGGAGAGAGGGAATTATTAACAAGATAAAGGGATGGGGGGGCCAGAAAGCCCAGAAAATGCCTTGCCTTAAAAAAATTCTAAAAAGGAAAAATTTAAAAAAAGAGAGAAGACTAGAGACAGAGACAGAGACAGAGGTAGAGAGAGACAAAGACAGATACAGAGACAGGAGGCCTGAAATGGGTCTTCCTACCCTGCAAGTTTGTGTGCTGGAGGCCAAATTGTCAGTGGAAAATCTTCATTTCTCTGTTTCCCACAAAATGGCTAGTTCGCAGGAGCCATGAAGGTGTCTCTTCACAATCGGTGTGAGTTTTAAGCTGCCGGGGCCTGGACTCAAACCACAGTCAACTACATGGGAGTCCAGCGACATAACCATTATGCTGTCTGCTGGTGCCAAGACCAACTGCTGGTCCCAAGACAGCCCCCTTCGTATCCGAAACACAGTGAAGGTAGGGCCTAGGCGCAAGTCCCACTTCCCAGTTAGGGTGGGAACACTTCTCTGCCACCAAAGGGAGGCTCTGGAGGCCGGTTTACTTCTGTTACCAAACAACGTCAATGTCCGCACTTTGAATAAAGCACTATTGTGTCATCAGGAAAGTCAGGACGCAGTTTTTCATAGAAAGATACGCCAAGACATTCCTGATGACCCAGCAGAGAGTACACCCTGTCCATAAGCCGATTGCAGGGTTAAGGCAAGGCTCTGTCCCCCAGCCCTGGGATCCCAGACTGACTTTCCCATGCTGAGGGCTTTCACGCGGGGCGGGGGACGCTCCCTTCCCTGCCACAATCCCAAAGAAACCCTGTGATATTCCCATCCCAGAGCAGACGTGGGCCTCCTCTCCAGCTGCTCCTCTGCCAGGAAGGTTTATGGCTGCACAGCAGCAGGCACGTGGTGCTGCCTGGGAAGTCCTGGGGGATTGGTGGCAGAGGGCGTGTGGGATTTCCACTTGTCTTTACTGTGGTCAGCCTTTCCTTAATATTTTTTCTAGGTTGTGTTATTTAAGGACATTATATTAGGTCGTTGGAAAAGTCCTGATGCATCTTTGCATAGAAAAACAGAAATGCATGTCATGCCTTTTCAGACAACCTAACAGTTATTCCTTAGCACGTCGTCAGAATGAGTTGCTCCTTTTTGTCTCTGTACTAACATTGCTACTACAGCTCTTTCCATTTATTTTTTTTAAAGAGAATTATTTCATTTAACTTTATTTATTTGTATTTTTAAAAATTTGGCCAGAGAGGGATAGTGTGAGAGCGAGAAAGAGAGAAAGTGAGAAAGCAAGCCTCCAGGTCTGGGACGGGAACCATGTTCGGCCTTGTGGGAGTCCAGGGCCCTTAACCGCCACGCCACCTGCCGGCCCTCAGTTGTTTTCCAAAACAGGGTTTGGTACACCTTTCTCATTTTATTCATTCTTTATATATTTCTTAAAAGAATTATTTTATTTAACTT
>NW_006206038.1:1039-5410 GCF_000334495.1 Tupaia belangeri chinensis | reverse complement strand
CCTATTTTAAAAACTTTTTAAAAAGTGTAAATAGAGTCAGAGGCTATACCACATATTAAAAATTTTGATTTACCTAGAATATATGAAAATTATAAATATTTATGCATTCAACATCAGAAACAAAGACTGCTAGATATGAACAGACTGATTGTGACACACTAATTTGTATGAACCCTACTGTCATCCATGGAGTATCATCTAGACAAAAAAAATAAACAGGCACAAAAGATAAATGATACCACAAACCAAGTCAAGTAGCAAACAGTTATAAAACATTTTGCCAAAACATCAAAATACACATTTTTCTCAGTGACACATGGAATATTTTTGAAGACTAGCCACATAAAAGATCACAAAACACATCTTTAAAATAAAAAAACAATTGTATATAACACCACCTTTTTTGTTGCTATGTATATGTTGCCTGTGTGTGTATATATATATGTATATATACATATATAGTATTAATTCATAAACTAATATATATTAACTAATTAATATGGATAGAAATACATTAATTATATATTTTTTCATATATACAGATAAAATTAAACTAAAACAAAAAAGCTTTCAAAACTTCAAGTATACATGAGAACTACATAATTTACCTCTGAACAACTTAAACACTACTGAATAAATTAAGAATAAAAATTAAAACTTCTTGAAACAAATAATAATGAAATCACAACCCTCCAGATGCTTTTAGACACATCGAAAGCACTCCTAAGAGAAAAGTCTATACAGCCAAGAGCACACACACACACACACACACACACACACACACACACACGTTAAAAATAGAGAGAGAGAGAGAGAGAGAGAAATAACCTAATGACTTATCCCAGCAAACTGAAAAAGTGGGAACAAGATAGCCAAAAAATATTAATAGTAGAAGAAACAAAATAATAAAAATTAGAGCACACATAAATAAAACAGAATAAAAGGACAACTGAAGAGGGCCAACCAGGTGTCATGGTGGTTAAGGCAGCTGGATCCTACATGACCGAATGGACAATTTGAGTCCTGGAACTGGCACTCACTGGGTGCATATGTGAGCATGCCCCAAATTCCAAGAGGGGAATAAAGAAAAAGAGACAGGTTTGACCTCCCCACAGGAGGACTGATTTTTCACTCTCCCACTCAACTCCTGTCTCTCCAGAAAGCACACACACCTTATAGCAAAGACAGAAAAAAAGTTACCAAAAAGCTGGGGTTTTGAGAAAATAAACCAAACCATTAAGTAGAGAAAGGAAAAAATTAGGGCATGAAAAATGTGATATTACCACAGACACCACCGAAATAAAATAATTATTATACAATGCTTTCAGTGACTATGCTCTAACAAATTGAAAAACCTAGAGGAAATGGACTAACCTCTGGACACATAAAATATACCTGGATCAGAACAAGCAGATGGAATGATGTTTTTGTCACTGGACTCCCACAGGACCAATCACAGTTAGAGGCCCAGGCCCAGAGACTTGAAACTCACAATTGGAATGTGTGTTCAAAATCCTGAGAATAATGAAGAAGGGATTATAACATGCCCATTCCCCAGGGGGTGATTTATCACTTTCTGTCTCTTTTTCTCTCTGTCTCTCCAGCAAGCACACACATACGAAAGGAAAAATATACTGTATCATCATATCAAATAGAAAGCCTAAATAAACCAACAAGAAGCAATGAAATTCAATAATAGTCTTCCAACAAGGATAGTCCAGGTGCTAATGGTTTCATTTCTAAATTCTACAAAAGTGTTTTTTTTTCTCTTTTCATTTTTTTTTTAGTTTTGTTTTATTTTTGCTTGTTTTTGCTAAACGGTGTAAGTGTTTGCACAAGATGGGGGCGAGGGGTAGAAAGAGAGAGTAAGGGGAGAATGTGAGGAAATCATGCCTCCCTGCCCAGGGAGATGGCCATGTCACAATCTCTTCCACTCTGTTCTCCTATTAGGATTTTGGACATGCACAGACGCATGCCCAATATGTGTCTATAGTCAGTAGGCCTAGGACTCATACGGCCAAGGTAGCCATGTGGTATTCAGTGGTCTTAACCACCATGCCACCTGGCTGGCTTTCTGCAAATCTTTTAAAGGAGAATTAACACTACTTCTCATCTCATGAATTTTAGAAGGAAGCCTCCAAAATTCATTTTATGAAACCACTGTCACCTTGATATCAAAAGCAGACAAAGACACAACAAAAGATAAACTACAGACCAATATTCCTGATAAATATAGATGAAAAAATCCTCAGTACAACACTTGGAAATAAAATCCAAAACCACGTGAAAAGGTTTAATTTTTAATTAAAATGAGAGAAAATGGGTATTATTTACAAAAATACTTCAGATACAGCATTGAAAATAAGAATATACAGAGGGACCAGCAGTTAGTGTAACGGCTATGTCGCTGGACTCCCATGTAGTCGACCGCAGTTCGCTTCCCAGACCCAGTGGCTTAAAACTCACACCGGGCGTGTGTGCGTGCATGGCCAAGATCCTAAGAGGAGAATGGGGGAGAAGGGATTGTGGCATGGCCATCCCCCCAGGGAGGTGATTTCTTGCCTTCTGTATCTCTGTCTCTCTCTGTCTGTCTGGCGAGCACACATGCCCTATAACAAAAACCTCTCCAAAAAAAAAAGAGAAAAGAATATATAGACAACTAAAGCAGCTCACTCACAAAAATACTAATGATACAACTTTACAATTGGCAGCTGGTCAGTACAGACAACCTTTAAGACAAGTGAATGAACATAAAGCACATAAAGAAATGTTACCATCACTTATAATAAAAGAAATGCAAATCCAAACCACACTGACATATTCATAACTTGTCACAAAGGCTATGATCAAAAATACAAAGAGCAAGTACTAGGGTGTCCCGACCTTCAGGACAGTCGAACAGGTTTCCTGAGGGAAGGAGTGAGAGGCGAGATGAACGGTGCACTATCACAGCACGGAAATGATGCAATGTCTCTTCAGGGTCGTTTCTTTATTGTAGGCAGCACGGAGATGACACAGTGTTCAGGGTCATCTGGAGATGACGCAGCATCACAGCTCAGGGTCATCTGGAGATGATGCAGCATCACAGCTCATGGTCATCCAGAGACGATGCAGCATCACAGCTCAGGGTCATCCAGAGACGGCATGGTATCGCAGCTCAGGGTCGTCCAGAGACGGTGTGGTGTCACAACTCTTCAGGGTCGTCTGGTGATTATGGGCCAGAGATCGTGCTTATATACACACTGGTGGGCCATGATTGGTTGAATGAAAGATAGTAAAAGGTGGGTTATGATTGGTTGTTTTGTGGACCAATCATGAGGTGCCCAGATATGCAAATCTGAGGGATTCTAAGCTCACTGATTTGCTATGGGGAGTGGCCAATCATAGTATGGTTTTGAAGGTGAGGTTTTTGAAGGGGAGCCAATTGTGGCCTTTGTAATTGTTTCCTCTCTGAGCCTAAGATGGCAATAGTAAGAGACTCATGAAAAATAGCCTCAGCAGACTCGTTGGTGCACAGCCTCCCACATGTCCCCCTTTTGTGTTTTAAATTTGAGATATGAGGAAAAGGCCTGGGGGAATTGTGCCTGTCTTAGGTTGGAGCCATTTATGGAACCATACGTCCATCCTTACCTGTCATTGGAGAATCCCATAGCTATGATGTGCTTCCTGTCTTAGGTGGAAGGACTGAACTGTTATTGGGTTCATCAGACTCTCTTACCCATCTTTGGCTGACCAATTCAGCACCTCAGGCGAGACCAGTATAGGGGAATTGGTCTTCCATCTCCAATCTAGTATAGTGGATAGGCCGCATAGTAAGTGAGTCAATTTGTTGTTTGAGGAATTAATGAGCCTATTAAATATAACAGGTCCCAGTGAGCAAGCAACTAAAAGGCCAATTTAATGGGCCAAGTAGGGGGAGCAGAAAAGGGAGGAGACTGTTCCAGGTAGACCATAAGTGATCGTCAGAGAGTTGTCACAAATGATGCCAGACTTGTTGGCATGAAAGCAGCAGCATTCCTGTAAAGCAAGACAGAGACACCCCCTGTTATGCCAGGAGCAGCGCCAAGATCAAAACCAGCAGCGGTACTGTTAAAGAAGCAAAACAGGATCAGGTATTTAAGAAGCATCTTCACTTTGTGGATCTGTGAAAGGAGAGAGAGATATCTCAGGGCTTTCATTGTCCCTGGATGGCTTGTTAGAATCAATCTGTTTGATTAATCTTTCTGGTAGCCAATGAGCAGCATCCATTTTTTCTTTTTTCTTTTTATTTTTTAGAGGTTTTCGCTGTAGGGCACGTGCGCTCGCCAGACAGACAGAGAGAGACAGAGAGACAGAAAGCGAGAAATCACCCCCCAGGGGGGATGGTCACGC
>NW_006206038.1:0-668 GCF_000334495.1 Tupaia belangeri chinensis | reverse complement strand
TAGGCAAAAGGGTAAGACAGGCTGGACATTGTTTTACAATTTGTCGGGCCTGTTCTCGAGTAATTTTAAACATGAGGCGAAGTGTGTGAGAATTCAAATGATGTAGCTTATGTGCAGCAATGGCATCTGAAAGATTTTTATCAGCTTGTGTAGAAGCAAGAAAGGAATGTTTAGTGGCAAGATCAGCACGGCAGTTGCCCTCAGTTAGAAGACCAGGCAAGTCAGTATGTGCACGTAAATGGCCAATATAAAAGGATACCACTCGATTTCTAATGAGAGACTGTAGTTGGCAGAAAAGCTGTGTGGCCTGAGAAACTTGTTGAATTTGTGCCGCGGTTTCTAGAAGTGGAGCAGACCTAGCAATATAAGCACTATCTGTATATAAATTCAAAGGCATATTAGGAAAAGCAGAAAAGACTGCAATGACTGCCTGCAGCTCAACTAACTGAGCTGATGTTGAGGAAGTGGTAAATGTAACTGTCTGATCAGAGAAAGAATAGGAAGCAGTTCCGTTGGAGGAACCATCAGTAAAAACCAATAAAGCATTTGAAACAGGATGAAGTGAAGTTCATACATGGAAAACAAAATCATGGGTAGATAAAAAATATAAAAAGGTATCTGGAGGAAGATGGTTATTAATAGTTCCTGTAAAGGAAGCACATGCAATA
>NW_006206037.1:0-584 GCF_000334495.1 Tupaia belangeri chinensis | reverse complement strand
CTTGTACATTTACTACAAAAGGAGAAAGTAAATACTTTGGGGAGCTATATGGGAGTTCCACTGACTTAAAAACACCAGGCTGCTGTAGGTCTCCAGCATCACATCCTTGTATAATATCTTCTGAGCATCTTCAAGGCCCTGCTACTCCTCCCAGGTAAAGTCCATAGAGACATCCTCAAATGACACGAACTCCTGTAAAAATGCATTCAAACTTATCAGCCCTGGGAAATAGAACATAATATGGGAAATTTACTTTCTCTGTATGTTTGTGTCTCTGTATGTATGTGAACTCTTTGCAAAGGGAGAAAAAATGAAGTAAAAACATTTTAGCTCCACACTAACATATTCATCAGTAAAAATATTACAAATACACCCTTATAGATCTCCAAATGTTTTTGCTGGTAGGGATGAAAGCATAATAAGTATTCTGCTATGTCAAGATGCTTATGATCTCATAAAAACACATAAGTATTAAATAAATATCTAGATTAATGTGTTAGATGAACTAACTTAGCCACAAGTTTATGGTAACGAGTCTATTAAAAAATAAAATTGTTTTTTCTTTTTCTATACTATCAAGTTGT
>NW_006206036.1:0-1471 GCF_000334495.1 Tupaia belangeri chinensis | reverse complement strand
AAAGATGAGAGTGCTTCTATTCTAAAAATTTAGAGTGAAAGAACAGTTGTACAAACAATAAAAGTTAATTATTCTTTTGCTAAAGAATGTTGTAAATTAAAAAATAAGAGACTAACTTGCTTTATTAAAAATCTCCTTAGCGAGGCCTGCAGGTGGTTTGGTGGTTAATCTCTGGACTCCCACATGGACGACTGCAGTTTGAGTTGCAGCTTGCTTTCTTATTTTCCTTCTCTCTCTGTCTTTCTCTCATGAGCATCCATGCCCTATAGAAAATTAAAAATAATGATAATAGATAAAATTAAATAAATAATTCTTCAAAAAATATCTCTATAGTGGCATGGATCTATGGACTGTTGAATACGTCAGCTGAATTCCACATGGGCCAAGTCCCAGATCTGGAGGCCTGAAAATCAAGCCAGGCCTGTAAGGATGCATGCATATCCCAAATCCCGAAAGAAAGGAGAAATGGAGAAGGGGTTGTAGCTCATTTCTCATGGCATGTTTTTTTCTCATCTCTCACAGTCTCTCTGTCTCTCTCTGGAAAAGGTACATGGCCACTAGGAACCAAAAACTCTTTAGAATTTAAAAGTTTGGGGACGACAGATGGTATAATGGTTATGTTACTGGATTCCCATGTAGTTGACCTCGGTTCAATTCTCAGACATGGAGGCTTAAAACTCACACCAGGGACATGTACATGCATGCCCAAAATCCCAAGAAGAGAATGGACGAGAAAGGATTGTGGCATGGCCATTCCCCCAGGGCTGATTTCTTACTTTCTGTCTTTCTATTTCTCTCCGTCTCTCTGGAAAGCACACATGACCTATAGCAAAAATCTCTCTAAATAAAAGAGAATGTAAAAGTTTTAAATTTAGGGACCAGCAGTTAGTGTAATGCCTATGTCACTGGAATCCCATGTAGTCGACCACAGTTCAAGTCCTGGACCCGGTGGCTTAAAAAACTCATTCCAGGCCCAGGTGCATGCGTGCCCAAGATCCCGAGAGGAGAATGCAGGAGAAGGGACTGTGGTGTGGCCATCCCCCCAGGGGTGAGGGGGTGATTTCTCGCTTTCTGTCCCTCTGTCTCTTTCTGCCTGTCTGGTGAGTGCACATGCTCTATGGCAAAAAAAATAAATAAATAAAAAATAAAAAAAATAAAAAAACAACTCTTCAAAAAAACCCTTTTAAATTTAATTTATATTTGTTACAAATTATTTCTGTTTATGTCACATGACAATAACACATTTACCAAAAGAAGTCCAAAAAAAGATAACCAAACAGGTATTTTTTTTAAATTTTATTTAAAAAATTGCACATATTTAAAAGAAGTCCAAAATAAAGATAAAGAACCAAACAGCTTTGTTCCTTTTTAAAAAGTTTTATTTTAAAAATTGCACATATTTAATGTACATTTTTGGAAAAATTTGAAGAATCATATACTTTTATACTACCCCTGCTATTATCAAGAACCT
>NW_006206035.1:0-873 GCF_000334495.1 Tupaia belangeri chinensis | reverse complement strand
CCATTACGCTAACTGCTGGTCCCTCTCCTTATTTTCTGATGGGATATTATCTACAGGCCATTCAGGGGCCAATCTAACACTGGTAACACAAGCTACAGGAACGGCTGCTCTGAGAAGGGAGGCGTGGAGTAGAAAAGGGGATGATGGGGCCTCTGCAGTGTCCCGGGAGTCCTGCTCTTGGTCCGAGTGGTGGAGTTTAGTAAGCATGCATGTAAAAAGCCATCACATTGTGCTTAAACTCACCCTACTTGGTATTCAAATGTATTTTAAGGGACCAGTAGATGGCGTAGCAGTTACGTTGCTGGATTCCCATGTGATCGACCCTGATTCGAATCCCAGATAGGATGGTTTAAAAACTCAAGCCGGGGGACCAGCAGTTGCCATAATGGCTATGTTGCTGGACTCGCATGTAATCAACCGTGGTTCGAGTCCGGACCACTTAAACTCACACTGGGCACGTGTTTGGGGAATCTCTAATAGGTAGTCATGTCTTTGCCCTGGAAAGTCTTCCTTAGCTTTATCTGCCACTTGGGCCTGGGACAAGGCCTAGAATCCCATCAGGAATACATGTCCACGGGGCCAGCAGATGGCATAGCGATCATGTTGCTGGACTGCCACATGAGTGACCGTGGTTTGAGTCCCACACATCGTGGCTTGAAAATCAAGCCAGGTGTGTGTGCATGTATGCCTAAGATCCCAGGAAGAGAATGGAGAAGGGACTGCAGCGTGGCCATCCCCCCGGGAGGTGATTTGTCATTTTTCCTCTCACTATCTCTGTCTCTGTCTCCCTCCAGTAAGCATACATGCCCTAAGGCAAACCACCCCCAAAAAAGCTTATTTTAAATATGGTTTTTTTTTTTTTTTGGAGAGGTT
>NW_006206034.1:0-532 GCF_000334495.1 Tupaia belangeri chinensis | reverse complement strand
CCTAGATTTATACCTGTATATTCAGTGTCTAATTCCTGCATTTATTCTTTGGTTACACAACCATTCTCAGTATTTTTCTCCAAACTGACTTTCTTTTTCTTGATTGTTCATTGTGACAATATCTGTAGTCACAAGAAGACTCTTCCATGGCTCATGAGAACTAGGGATTTCAGGGAAAAAAGAGAAATGAAGATTTTCTATTGATAATTCAGCCCCCAGCCCCTGAACTCGAGGCCCTTCTGGCCTTCTCTTTGTCTCTGTCTCTCTCTGCCTCTGTCTCTGTCTTCTCATTTTTTGGTAATTTTTCCTTTTAAAATCTTTTTAAGAAAAAGTATTCTCTTAGCTTTTAGCCCCTACTTTATCTTGCTAATATTTGCGTTTCCCCTGCCCTTCCAGGAGAGGCAAGGGGCAGGCCTTCAAGAAAATTCCTCCATGACTCCTGAGAACTAGTGATTTCATGCTGTGTGCTTGCGTGCTGTGCATTTTTTAATTTTCAAAAAGTTTTTTGTTTTTTTTTTTTCTTTTTTTCTCT
>NW_006206033.1:0-446 GCF_000334495.1 Tupaia belangeri chinensis | reverse complement strand
GTCATGCTAGTCTGGATCTAGCCATGAATCCTAGTTCACCCCAGGTCCAGAACGTGAAGCCTTCTGGTCACCACCGGGACCCCTTGTTCCAACCAATGCTGCTGACAGAACCAGAATGTTCTGACAGTCTTGACCAGGTAACACCTCCACCACATCCCGCAAGGTGCTTCCCAGGACTCAAAGCCTTCCAGCCACTATCACACTGCATCACCCCAACCAATGCCACTGGCGAAACTGGAGTGTCACATTGATCTTCACAAAGGCTTCTCCTTGGCTCCCCCCCCAGATCCTTACTTGGAGCTGGAGCCTTCGAGCCACTGTCAGTCCACTTCACATTAAATGGTATTGATGGAGCCAGGCTGTCATGCCAACCTGAATGGAGGCATGTACCCTAATTCCCCCAAGACTTTCTCAAAACCTTGAGCCTTCCAGCCATGGCCAGGTCA
>NW_006206032.1:2480916-2484416 GCF_000334495.1 Tupaia belangeri chinensis | reverse complement strand
CTCGCCACTCTAACGGGTCCTGCCCACTGAGCATGCCCAGCACAGCTGCCAGGCCCGCCGAGGACTCTCAACGTGCACGCTCCGCTCTCCGGTTTAGCGGCAGCAGAAGCTGGGGGCGGGGAGGGCGCAGGGAGCAAGACGCAGCCGCAAGGCAAGCCCCCTCCCCCAGCCAACTTCCTTAAATGCAGAGCACCGCGGGCACGCAGATGCGGCTTTCCACCCTGGAAGTCGGGCTGCTCGCTCCTGTCCTGCATAGACATCCCTAGTGGATTCGCACCCTCCAGGTTTCACTCCTACGGATGCAAGCCCGTGGCCACGCTGGGAAGTTCATTTGTAGGAGCAGGCACTTGGTACAAGTGTGTCTGCGGTCCCGCAAACGCTGGCTTTCTTTGCCACTGTAAATATTTACCTTGCTTCATGTTGTTTATATAGGTGCATGTCTTATCTCCCTAAAGAAAGTGTGAAATTGCTAGCCTCAGTTATTCTCAACTGTAAAATGGGGATAACGACACTCAAGGGGTGTACCGAGGATGTAACTGAACGTTCAAGAGCTGACAAGGTAGGCGTACAAATACTATTTCCACCCTTCCCCTGTCATCTTATAAATCCCAGTGTTCTACATAAGTGTCAGGAACAGAGAATTCCTTTACAATTATAGAAGAATTGCCCCAAAAGAAGTTATTTTGGGCCCTCCCAGGAAACATTATTGTGATGAAGTACACCATTCTGAAACTGAGAGTAAAAGCTGGGTATCTTCTCCGGAAATTTTGGGGTTAAAACCATAAAATTTTATATCTGAGTTTCACACCAATCAGACCCCTGTCATACTCCAAAGTAGGTACCTGGCTGCCTAATATTCTACTTTAGATTTCTCTAGTCCATGAAACACTTTACAAGAAAAAAAGAAAGAAAAAAAAAAGTACTATTCTCTTCCCTCTCTTGCCACCTCTTCCAAGGTTAAGACCCAGGGATTTTGTGTGAGATCCCAGTTCTGAAGCCAGACCAAGTACTGGAACACTTACGACTTTCACGGCTTTTTCTAGTTATGGACCAAAATCTTCACTAAATATAAACATTTCTTTAGTCATTGTTTTTTACCCTATCACTTCACTATTAATCTGCCCAAACATTAAGATAATATCCAGAAAGAAAAAAAAAAAAAAAAAGGACATAACAACTGGCCAAAACCACTTTAAGGTAACAAAAAGAAAAGCTGGAGTTTTGATTCCATGATACTCAGAGTACCAAACTCAGAGACAGTTGATGAAATGGCAACATTTTGTAGTGTATGTCAAGAAAAAGAAAATGTCCTAAGTGCTGATATAGTGGCAGCTCTTGTAGTTAATTGTTGCAGATTGTTTCTATGGGGGTAAAAAGGGAGGAGGGAGGGAATTTGAATACAAGGCACAAAAAGCCTTCATATTGCAGGCCTTTCCAATTAGAAAATCACATTTGAATCTGGCTCCATCACCAGCTTTGTGACCTTTTCAAGCCTGTTTTTCTCATCTGTCAAATACAAACAGTAGTAATATCTAACTTGCCAGCTTGCTGTGAGGATCATTAAGATATTCGAAAATGCTTTATAAACTATTCTTTACAAATGTCTGTGCTTATCTTCTCCGCCTAGCAACAATCCTAGGTCTCATTCCAAATTAGTAATCTAATTTAAAAGTATGCTTTCTCCCTATTAAAATATTCAATCGGGTGCTTCTTTCCCCAAAGGGTTTTTCTTAGTGGTTAAATTCAGCAAAGATCACAATGCTGTCTGAAGTGATACGTATCTCTAAAAATGTTCTCAATACATTCTACCATTACACCTCCTGTCCACCTTATTCTGGCTATTCAAGTATAGACTCAAGAAAGTTGAGGGCCAGCATGTGGGCTGAAAGTTAAGGTGGCTGGATCCCACATGGCCAAATGGGCAGTTTGAGTCCCAGACCCAGTGGCTCAAAAATTCACAGCAGTGTGTGTGCATGTGTGGCCAAAATCTTGAGAGAAGAGAACAATGGAGAGCTGATTTCTCTCTCCAGAGAGCATACACACCACATAACAAAAACTTTAAGAAAAAAAAAAAGTTGAATTTATTCACTTCCCCAGCTCTCCTAAATTAGATTCATATAATGCAAATACTTACTTTGTGTTCCAGGATAAGCTTATTTGGCAATACAACACAACTCTCAAGTTACTGTTAACAATTTCCATTATATCCAGCAGTGACATGGATTTGACACTCCATAAACATTCATAGTAAGGAGCAAGGATGAAATCTTCATTAATAGACTGTCCTTATAAAGCACAGAGTTCAAAAAGGTAGGAAGGCACTACTAGTCCCAGAACCCAACGTTAATACACACTTTCTAAATCAGTATATCCAATATTCACAGCAGTATGTACTAATGAACAACTAGAAACAACAAGGTCCATCAATGTTAGACTTGTTAAATTAGGACTCACATATCTACCCATTAAATAAAATTAGGTGACATGATATACTGATGGAAAGACTTTTTAAAAAAAAAGCAAATTATAGAATGATGTATAAAATATTAAAATAACTAGATAAATGTATAAAAATTAGAATTAGATGTGTAAAGTATAGAATAATGTATAATGTTACCACTATCTAGAAATGAATACATTACTCTCATATATTCCGGGACTGGAACCATAGTCGACTATGTGGGAGTACAGCAACGTAACCATTATGCCATCTGCTGGTCACAGGACATAACCTTTTTAAATATATATCTTTGAACATCTTTGTAATTTTGAATCATATATATAGTAATGATGCTAAATAATACTCTATTTACATCTTTAGGCTTGATTTTTAAATCTGCATGACAGGAATTATTTTTGGTTTTTGGGGTGTTTTGTTTTGTTTTGTTTGCTATAGGGCATGTGCCTTCACCAGAGACAGACAGAGAGAGGAGGAAGTGAGAAAGCATGCCACCAGGTCCAAAATTCAAACTGCAGTCCAACATGTGGGAGTCCAGTGCCTTAACCACCATGCCACTTGCTGGCCCAGTAGCAATATTAAATGAACTCTTCTTAGATTTTATTTATTCATAGCTGACAGTTTTCTGAGTCCCTGTTAGGGGGCTCTAATCTGTAGATCACAAAAATACTCTAGAGTGATTTGACAGTGTTTTCAACAAACCAAAGTTGAAAGAGTTGAACGTAGAGATCTTTTGATTTCAATTAAAATTGATGCACTAATCTGGTATCAGTCAACTTTGCCCCTTACTACTTTGGGAAAAAAACTTAGTAAGTAATGTTTATTAAACAATTTATATGTTCCTGATATTGAACTAAGTTATTTTACATATTTTATGATTCCTATAAAATTTACTCATTTCCAGTGTTTTGGAATGAAATTTTATAACTAAAAGCTTTTTCCATATTTAAAAAAATATATTTGAGGGGCCAGCAGGTGGTGTGCTGGATAAAGGGTGCTGGACTCTCACATGGCTGACCACAGTTTGAGTCCTGGACATGGC
>NW_006206032.1:2459488-2480883 GCF_000334495.1 Tupaia belangeri chinensis | reverse complement strand
ACTCTGTCCCTCTATGGTCAAATTAAAATAAGTAAATAAAATTAAATAAAACAATAAAAAAAAGAATTCTTTGAGACCACTAGATGGCATAATGGTTGCAACTCCCATAGTTGACCACGGTTTGAGTCCCAGACCCAGTGGCTAAAAACACATATTGGGCACATCTGCCTGCATGCCCAAAATTCTGAGAGGACAATGGAGAAGGGACTGCGGCATGGCCATCCCCCCCGGGGGGGTGATTTCTTGCTTTGTATCATTTTTTAATTTGACCAGAAAGAGGCAGAGGAATAGTGAGAAAGCAAACCGCCAAGTACAGGACTAAAACCACAGTTGACCATGTGGGCATCCAGAGCCTTAACCACCATGACACCTGCTGGCCCCCACATATTTATTGCTAATATTCAGAATTCTCAGAAATGAAAAAGCTGAGTGAAAAGATATAAACTGTTTTTAAAAGTTGACAAGTTTGTTTCAGTTTTTCCTTTTAAGAATTATTTAACATTATTATTGTTTTTTAATTTGCTGTAGAGCACATGTCCTAACTAGAGGCATGGGGGAGGGGTGTGACAAGGAGCAGAAGGAGTAAAAAGCAAGCTGCTATGTCCAAGACTCAAATCGCCCGTGTGAGTCCAGCACCTTAACCACACCTTTATTTTTTTTTTTTTTTTTTTTTTTTTCTATAGGGGGTGTGCTCACTGGAGAGAGACAGGGAGAGACATGGATGAGATGAGCACACCACAATCTTTTCTCCTACATCCTCCTCTTGGGATTCTAGGCAATCACACACAAGCATTGAGCATGTTTTTCAATGAGTTCGGGACTCAAACAGCAAAGTTGGCCACGTGGGATCCAGTCACCTTAACAACCATGCTATCGCCTGCTCCCAAGGATGACAAGGTTTTTTCCTAAAGACAAATATTACCAACTGCACATTTTATCCCTTGTGACCTATTTTCCACTATTATATGTATTCCTTCCTAATTTATACCCATAGTTTTTTTGTTTTGGTTTCTTTTTTTTATTAGCCTTTGCCATAAGGCATGTGTGCTTGTCAGAGAGACACAGAGGAAAAGTGAGAAAACTCCCCCAGTGGGGATAGCCATTGTAATCCCTCTTCCATTCTGAGATTTAGGGCACACATGCACAGGTACCTGGCATGATTTTCAAGCTGCTAGGTCCTGGATTTAAAGTGCACCCACTCATGTGGGAGTCCAACTGCATTAACCACCATACCACCTGCTGGGCCTTACCCAGAGATTTTTAAACAAGTAGATTCTCAGTTATAGTCATTTTCAGGTTTCATCTTTGTACTTCATGTATAGGTCTCTACTTTGTTTAAAGCATTTTAGGAATCCAGCCCAAAAAAATATCTGGCTACAGTACTTTCTGCTGTTCCTATAATCATTCTGTCATGTCTCTAAAAGACAGTGTGAATTTTTTTTGTAACAAAAAATTATTTTATTTATCTTTATTTATTTGTTTTAATTTGACCAGCAAAGGACAGAGTGAGAGAGAGAGAGAGGGAAAGTGAGAAAGCAAGTCGCCAGGTCCAGAACTCAAACTGCAGTCGGCCATGTGGGAGTCCTGCGCCCTTTAATCAGTATGCTACCTTCCGGTTGTAAATATCTCTTTTAAAAAAAAGAGAGAGAGAGACCAGCAGATGGTGTGATGTTTACATTGCTGGAATCCCCTGTAGCCGACCACAGTTCGAGTCCCAGACCCAGACCCGGCAACTTAAAACTCACACCAGGAGTGTGCGTGTATGCAGGCCCAAAATCCCAAAAGGAGAATGGAGAAAGGATTGCTGTGACCATTCCCCCTTAGGCGTGATATCTCACTTTCTTGTCCAACTCTCCAGAGAGCAAACACAGCCTACAGCAAAAATCTAAGGGAAAAGGAAATTCTAATCAGTAAGCTTAAGAGTGTGAGGCCTTTCAGTGGTGATTAGGTCATTCATGAATGAAATTAGTGCCCTTTTAAGAGACCCCAGGGAGCTAGCTAGTCCATTCCACCAAGTAAGGACACAGCTAGAAAGCACTATCTATGGGGACCAGTAGATGGCACAATGGTTACATTGCTTAAAATTCATGCTGGGCACGTGGGCACATGGAGGAGAAGGGATTGCGGTATGGCCATTACCCCTGGGGGGTGATTTCTCACTTTCTGTCTCTGTCTCTCTAGCAAGCGCACATGCCCTGTAGCAAAAGTCTCTCTTAAAAAAAAAGAAAGCACTATCTATGAACTAGAGAAACAGACCTCAAAAGACTGCCTTGATCTTAGACTCTGCAGATTCTAGAACTGTGAGAAATAAACTGTTGTTTATGGGCTACATAATATGTGTAATTTTGTTACAGGAACCCAAGAAGACAAAGACCAAGTGTTTGTACAAAAATGAGGTTGAGGGGCCAGGAGGTGGTAGCATGGTGGTTAAGGTGCTGTACACTCCCACATGGCCAACCATAGTTCAAGTCCTGGTTCTGGTGGCTTGCTTTCTCACTTTCTCACCCTCTTTCTGTGTCTCTCCCTGGTCAAATTAAAATAACTGAATAAATATATATATATTTTTTAATGAGGTTGAAGGCTTTGGAAAATCTCAAAACTACCACATTAAAGGCAAACAAGATGACTGAAGACTGGAGAAAAATACCTAGAATTCCAATTCCTTCTTAAATGTATAAAGTAAATAAATAAATAAATATTTTTGTCACGGGGTGTGTACTCTCCAGAAAGAAAAAGAGGGAAAGTAAGAAATCACCCTCAAGGGGGATGGGATGGCCACACCACAATCCCTTCTCCATTCTCTGCTTGAAATTTAGGGCACACTTACACATGCACTAAACCTATATGCTGCCAGGTCCAGGACTCAAACCACAGACAGTCATGTGGGAGTCCAACACCTTAACCACCATGCCAACTGCTGGCCCAATGTGTAAAATCTTAAAACAACTTTAAAAAACTTTCATATTTATAGACTATGACTCATAGGTGTGGTTTATGGAAGAAAGGTACAGTTCAATCAACCTAAATCTAAAGAAAAATGGGAATTAAAATATTACCATTATAGGGCCAGCAGGCAGCATGGAGGTTAAGTGCCTGGACATGGCCAGCTGCATGGATCAAGTCCAGGACCCAGAAGTTTAAAAATTATACCAGGTTCACGTGAGTACATGCCTAAAATCCCCTGGGTGGGGGTAAGGGTCTCACTTTCTGTCCCTCTGAAGAGTATACATACCCTACAGCAAAACCTTTTTTAAAAACATTACCTATTTAGAGAGATTTTTCCTATTGGGTGTGTGCACTCACTAGAGAGATACAGAGAGAGAAAATGAGAAATCACTGGCCAAGAGGGATACCATACCATAATCCCTTCTCCATTCTCCTCTTGGGATTTTTTGGGTGCACACACACGTACCCAGCGTGAGTTTCAAGTTGGCTGGGTCCAGGACTTGAACTGCAGTTGACCATGTGGGGAGTCCAGCCCCTTAACCACTACACCACCTGCTCGCTCCTAGATTTTTTTTTTTTAAAGAATTACTTATTTAAGGAGCAGCAGATGGCATAATGGTTACATCACTTGACCCCCACATGACTGACCACAGTTTGAGTCCCAGAGGACACCCACTTTAACTGGTGGCTTAAAACTCAAACTGGGAACGTGTGCGTGTGTGCCCAAAATCCTGAGAGGAGAATGATGAAGGGACTACAACATGGCCATCTCCCCAGGGGTGATTTCTGGCTTTCTGTTTCTCCCTCTGTCTTTCCCACAGGCACACATGTCCTACAACAAAACTCTCTCTCAAAAAATAAATAAGTAAATAAATCCTTTTTTTAAAGATTTATTTTAATTTTATTTATTTATTATCATTATTCTTCCATTTTTTGACCAGAGACAGACAGAGAGAAAGGGAGAGTGGAGAAGCAAGCCAACAGGTTTGGGACTTGAACCATGGTCAGCCATGTGGGAGTCCAGCATCTCAACCACCACACCACCTGCTAGTCCCACTCCTTTTTTTTAAATTTGCTACAAGGTATGTGTGCTCACCAGAGAAATAGAAAGTAAAAACACAAGTCCAACAGGTCTAGGACTCGAACCATGATTCACTATGTGGGAGTCCAGCACCTTAACCACCATGCTACCTACTGGCCCAAGATTATTTTTAAGTTAAATAAAAAATTTTAGGAGCCAGCAGGTGGCATGGTGGTTAAGGCACTGGACTCCCACATAGCCAGTCACTGTTCAAGTCCTGGACCTGGTGGCTGCCTTTCTCACTTTCCCTCTCTCTCATTCCTCTCCCCTCTCTGGTGAGCACATATGCCCTACAGCAAATTTAAAAATTAATAATAATAAATAAAATTAAATAATTCTAAAAATTTTTAAAGTTTATAACACATATCATTTATGATTCCTGTGATGTACTTTTTCATCTACCAGCAACCTTAAGAGAGTTTCTAGTGTACACACATACAAGAAAGGCTGATTTTTTTTACCCAAAGAAAAATCTTAAACACACCTGAAACATAGTATCAAGCTGGGTTTGAATCTCTACCCCAAATTTACTTTCTATATAACCTTGAGCAGGGTAACCAAAGCTGTTTCTTCAAATAAAAATTAAGTATTAAAATTAAACTTACTATGGGTCCAGCAGGTGGCATAGTGATTAGGGGTGCTGGACTCCCACATGGCTGGCTGACCACAGTTCAAGTCCTGGACCTGGTGGCTTACTTTCTCTATGTGTGTATGTGTGTGTATGTGTGTGTGTGTGTGTTTGTCTCACTCTAATCAAATTGAAAATAACTATAATGATAAATAAATTTTTTAAAAAATAAACTTACTCTGATTTGGGAGATATGTTAATGCCGTTCAGAGTGGTTATGGTTTCACTGGTGTATACTCATCTCCAAACTCAAGTTGTACACCACATTTACAGATTTTGACATGTTAATCATACCCCAGTAATTTTTGGTTTTGTTTTGCTATAGAGCACATGCGCTCACTAGAGAGAGAAAGAGGGAAAGTGAGAAATCACACCCCAGGGGGCATGGCCATGGCTACAATCCCTTCTCCTCCATCCTCCTCTAGGGATTTTGGGCATGCACGCATACGCGGCCAGAGTAATTTTCAAGCTGCTGGGTCTTGGAATTGAACCTCATTGCTGGTCATGCGGGATCCACATGCCTTAACCTCTACACCACCTGCTGGCCCTTAAAGAGAGTTCTTAAATAAATAAAATTATTTTTTAAAGTTTTGATTACATCAACTCACAAGGGTTGAGGATTAAATAATAATTCATTTAAAGTACTTGGCAGGTGGAGTGCTGCTTAAGGTGCTGGACTCCTACATGGCCGACCACGGGTCGAGTCCTGGACCTGGCCACTTGGTTTCTCATATTCCCTCTCTCTCTCTCTCTCTGTCTCGGTCCCTCTGGTCAAATTAAAAAAAGTAAATAAATGAAGTTAAACAAAATAATTCTTTTAAAAGAAATAAATAATTCTAAAACAAATCTGGGAAATGCTCAGGTTATTAAAGAAAATAATAAATATATAAATATAGTACTTAGCATGATACCTGGCATATGGTGAATACTCATGGAGCAAGTAGATTGTCAACAAAAGACTATTTCTAGCCCCTACTGGTAAAAGTATCAAATTCAAGATTGTCATCCAAGCCTTATCTTAAAAATATTGTACTTCAATACTTTAATGTAACACTAGAAGTAATGAAGCACTAAGTACAACATAATCTCCCAGAACTATATACTAGAATCTAAATGGTCCTTAACCAAAGGTATCCATCAGAATTCCTTAAAAACTTTTCAGCAAACTCACAAACTCATAAGCCTGGGATATATTCCCAAATGTATTATGCTCATTAGGTAGGTAGGTAGGTATAGACAGACGGTATATATATATTAAATCTAGATTTCTACTTTTATAATTATTTATATTTATATTTTAAAAGTTCCTCCAAGGACCTCATGTGAATCGCCAATGAGTAAGTTACTAAGGAAACAGCATTATTGTGATGCTTTTGATAAATCAAAATATTACCCAATTACTATTTATTTGTGTTAAAATAGCACTAAAAAAAAAACATGAGTGTATTAACTTGGGTTGCTCAATTATCAAAATAAATTTGGGGCCAGCAGGTGGCGTGGTGTTTAGGGGCACTGGACTCCCACACAGTCAACTACTGTTTGAGTCCCAGACCTGATGGCTTGCTTTCTCAACTTTCTCTCTCACTGTCCTTTTCTGGTCAAATTAAAATTAATCAATTAAGTTAAATAAAATAATTCTTTAAAAAAAATAAATTTGATAGATTATCTGTGAAAACTACTATATAAGCAGGAGATTCCAGCATTTTCAGGTTATTACTACTCAAGTATAGATCTGCAGATATTAATCACAACTGTAGTACCACCTCCCTACAAGTGTCAGTCCTACTGAAATATCTCCTGTATTAAAGAGAACTATAAGACACACTTCATCAACATTAAGTTTCTAACTTTGCAAAAATGCCTTAACATTTTTAGCTTGGAAACACAAGACTGCGGCTTTCTCAACTTTGGCATCAATGATATTCTGAGGTGGACAACTCCCGAAACGAGAATAAGCATGCCAGCTGTCCTATGCGTCGTGAGCTCTTCAGCAGCATCCTTGGCCTGTATCCACTAGATGCCGGTAGAACTCCACACCTTACTCCAGTTCTGATAAGGAAAATGTGTTTACATATTTCCAAATATCCTGAAGGGTGTGGGGGGGAACACATGAAATCAGTCCCATTTGAAAACCAGTGCTCTGGTTAATGTTTTTCCTATTTCTCCTCAGTTTTCTCTATTTTCTGAACTAGTGAACTATCTATTTCTTCACAGGGGATAATGGGAATAGACTCAAAAATGGACTGCCTGCTGTTTTTGACTGGAAAGGGAAGCAGCAACATTAAGTAACACAAGTACGTCTCACTATCAGCAACACACTGGTATAACTAGGTTTGAATTCCCATTCAGGCACTTACCAGCAGTGCAGTCTTGAGCAAGCCACTCCAAGTTGTTTCCTCATCTGCAAAATGGGAATAATAACATCTACTTTGCAGAGTTGCTATATTAGAGACAATGTAAGTAAAATAGTACTATACCTGATATATAATAGGGCTGCAATAAAGGATAGTTACTGAATTATTACTGAAGGATGATGGCACTGGAAGGTATTGTTCACCTTCTATGATGATTGTATCAGTACTCCAACTTTATTGTGCATTACAGTCACCTGTGATGTTTGTTACACATTGAAGATACCCAGATCCCACCCTTGGAATGGTCCAGGAACGTGATGAGAAAAAAATGACTGAGTTAAAGTTATACTTGAGTCTGCTGTGTTTTTGCTCTGTTGTAAGACTGCAGCATTTGAAGACACAAGAAACAACTCATGAAAACAATTCAAGCATTTAACATATTTGTCAGACAGAACAAAAACTACTTTTAAAATACTGGCATTTTGACAGTTTATTTTGAAGATTATTTTAAAAACAAAGACAATCTGAGAAAAAAATTGCACAGAGTATGCTCATTAAATAAGTGTGATGATTAAATCAAAATAAGGGAAATAGGTTCTCTTCTGAAACTCCGGAAATAAGTTCTGTTGTTTTGAAGGTTCTTATACTTCCAAAAAGGGGGGGAAATCATGGCAATTATAAGCTGCCTCGTAATCATTGTAAATCTACAGTAGCAACCAAGTTTTTCTTTTCTTCCCAATAAGTCAGTTTCGATCTTCAAACTGTGCCTTGTTTTTTAAAAGATAAGATGCTAGAAATTCAATAGGGTTTGGTGGTCTGTAAGGGAAAAGAAATCCAAAGTTTAGAAATATATTAACTAGATATGTTAAATGTACTGTTCCATCTTTTTAAGTTTAGCTCTCATTTTACAAAGGCCACTTGTAATAAATATGATAGAAAGATAGGCAAACAGTCACCATGGCGAGAAATCACCCCCCAGGGGGGATGGTCACGCCGCAATCCCTTCTCCTCCTTTCTTCTCTCGGGATCTTGGGCACGCACGCACACGCGCCCAGCGTGAGTTTTAAGCCACTGGGTCCCGGACGCGAACCGCGGTTGACTATGTGGGAGTCCAGCGACATAGCCATTACGCTAACTGCTGGTTCCCATGAACTCGATTTTAAAAGACAATTTCAAAAGTGTACTAACAATGGGAAGATGATTACCCTAGGGAGAATGACTTGGAGGAGTGACAAAAGAGGTTTTTGAGACGCCAGCAACATTCAGTTTCACGATCTGAGTGCCTGTTACACAGGTATAGTTTAGTTTGTGAAAATTCACCAAGCTGCATTATCTATAAAAAGTGTAATTTTATCTGTATTATCCTTCTATAATAGAACAAAACCAGGGGCTAGCTGATGGCATCATGGTTAAGGCACTGCACTCTCACATCGGTTGACTGTGGTTTGAGTCTTGGACCTGGCAGTCTGAAACTCACACTGGGCGTGTATGTGTGCTTGCCCAAAATCCCAACAGAAGAATGGATAAAAAGGAATTGTGGGGGTTATTTCTCACTTTCTGTCTCTTCAATGAGCACATGTATGCTATAGGGGAGGAACAAAAAAAAAAAAAAAAACAGAACAAAAACAGGATGACTATGGTTCAAATCCCAGACCTTATGGCTTGCTTTCTCACTTTCTCTCTCTCATGAGCACACAAGCCCTATAGCAAAATTTTAAAATAATAACATTAAATAATTATTTGAAAGAAAAAAAAAAGTAACACAGAACAACAGCTATAGCATCACCAAGATATACCAAGACATGAGGATGAACTTCCCAAATAACTAATCAAGGGCAACAACACTTACACAGACATGTTAGTTCTGCTACCTTTCTCTTTTAAGTTTTTTTTGTTTAAACAATGTCTTGCTGTGTCACAATTCCAGTACTTCAGCAGCCCACCAAGCAGCTGATATTAAAGGTACATGCTACTGCTCCTGGCTTAAGATGAGGCAGGAATTGAATGCAGGCCTCCCATGGGCCTGTTATGTTTCTTTTGAAAACAACTTCTAGAGCTAGGAGGTGGTGCAGTGGTAATGCAACAAGTATAGAAAAGGTCCTAGGATGCCAGCAGATGGCTTGGAAGTTACCACATATTTCACTCCTGGGTTCAAGTCCCAGACTCAGCAGCATGAAAATTACGTGGGGCTAATGTATGTGCTTGTCCAAAATCCTGAGAATGAACTAAAGCATGGCCGTCCCCATGGTGGGGTGATTTCTCATTTTTTCCTCTCTCTCTCTGTCTGTCTCACTCTGACAAGCGAACACACCCTATTAAATAAATAAATAAATAAATACTGAAGGAAAAAATAAAAGACAGGTCCTAGGATCACGTTTCAGTAACTCCCCACCCCAGCACACTAGGAGCATGCACATTACATGTGTGCCCAAAATGTAGGCTGGCTGAAACTAGGGTTGGATCCTGGGAGAAAATCTTGTTGGGGGTTAAAGGAGTGTCTATCTGTCCATCTCTCTCTCACTTTCTTACACGGAACAAAAAACAACCTCAAAATAAATCCACTTCTGGGGGCCAACAAGTGTCATGGTGGTTAAGGTGGTAGATTCCCACAGGGCCCACCAAGGTACGAACCTAGACCCAGTGGGTTGAAACTCACACAAGGTGCAATTTTTCACTTTCCCTCTCTCTGTCTCTCTCTGGCAAGTGCACATACCCTATGGGGAAAAAAAATCCACTTCTGGGCTGGCCCTGTAGCACACTGGTTAAGTGCTCTACATTCAGAACTGGATCCCACATTGATGCTTGCAGTTCCAATCCAGGCCCCAGGACCTGAAAAAACATACTAGGCACACACCAAACTGCAGTATAACTATACCCCCTTGGTGGATGTTTTCTGCTTCTCTCTATCTCTCTGGCAAGCGCGTGTATCTTCTGGCAATAAAAACACACTTCTTCCTTTCCACAACAAAATTAAATCAATACTAATTCTACTACCACAAATGCACAGTGCACCTGAGAAGTTAAAACATAAATAAGTTACTACTTCATGCTTATCATCTTTCAGTATTATTTCATTTAGAGAACCAAGATATGGAGAACTGGTTATATCACTGGACTCACACATAGTTGACCACAATTCAGGCCCAGGAGGCAGCAACTTAAAACTCATACCAGGCACATGGGGATGCATGCCCAAAATCCTAAGAATGGAGGAAAAGGGATTGTGGCGAGGCCCTCTCCCCAGGGGGTGATTTCTTGCTTTCTGTCTCTCTGGAGAGTGCATACACCCTACAGCAAAAATATCTCTAAAAAAAAAATTTTTTAAGAATTATTTCATTTAATTGTACTTAATTGGACCAGAAACATACAGAGAGACAGGGGAATCGAGGAGGGAAGCCATCAGGTCTAGGACTAGAACTGCGGTCAGCCATGTGGGAGTCCAGCACCATAACCACCATACCACCTGCAAGTGCCCATACTTATCATCTTTATATAAATTATTTTTGGTGAATAAATAAGTCTTCCAAAAGCTGGGAAACAGCTATTTTAAACTACCATGGGGCCAGCAGTGGTGTGATGGTTAAGGTGCTGGCTGACCATAGTTCAACTCCCAAACTTGTTGGCTAGCTTTCCCACTTCCCTTTCTCTTTCTCTCTGGCTTTCTCTGGTCAAATAAATAAGAATAATTCATAAAGTTAAATAAATAATTCTCTTTTTTATTTATCCATTCATTTATTTTTAGTTTGACCAGAGAGACACAGAGAAAGAGGGAAAGTGAGAAAGCAAGTCACCAGGTCTGAAACTTGAACCATGGTCGGCCATGTGGAGTATCCAGCACATTAATACCACGCCACCTGCTGGTCCCAATAAATAATTCCTTTTTTTTTAAAGGTGAAAATAATGGGGCGAGCAGGTGGTGTAATGGTTAAAATGTTGGATTCCCATGAGGCTGAACATGGTTCAAGTTCCAGACCTGGCAGCTTGAAAATCACACCAGGAAGTTGTGCATGCATACGCAAAATCCTGAGAGGAGAATGGAGAAGGGAATACATGCTGCAATCCCCCCGGGAAGTGATTTCTCACTTTCCCTCTCTTATCCCTTTCTCTCTCTGGCAAGAACACACATCCTATGACAAAAACTGAAAAAAGAAAAAAAACTATGGTGATACTGGAAAATACTTAAGGATAAACTTTAGGAGATAAATATGCAATTATTTATGAAATACCATAAAAAGTCATGTCCCCTGAACTAGTAAGTCAACTCTTAGAAATTTATCATAAGAAAATATCTAAACAAAAGCAAAAGAAGCATAAAAATAGATATATTACCAGGGTGACCAATAAGAACAAAGAAAATTGTACCTAAAGTTTCAACAATTTTATGTAACAATATTAAGTGAAAACTAATACAAAATTACATATATATATATATACCATGATTACGAATCTTTACAAATATATGCATATGATCCAACACTAGTAGAAAAAATTAAAATATCTGAATTGTGAAATTATGGTTGACTTTTTTTTAAGAATTATTTTATTTAACTTTATTTATTTATTTTCATTTGACTATAGAGGGACACTGCAAGAGAAAGTGAAAAAGAAAGCCAACAGGTCCGGGACTGGAATCATGGTCAGCAGTGTGGGAGTCCAGCACCCTTAACCACTACGCCACCAGCTGGCCCCCTGGTTGACTTCTTTAAAAAGTTTAATATTCATGAATTAATATAATAAAAAGTAATTATAAGATAACTAATAGTATTTCTATGAAGGAAGTGTTTAATTTGCTTTCTCTAACTCATTTGCAGACACTATTACCTTACCTTTCTTTTGCAAGTACAGCAAGTCCCTGTAATAAGATAGGCACAACTGTCTGATCCAGGTAGGCACGAGTTGGCAAGGACTGTAGATCCACCTTCTGTTTTGATGACTTTTCTGCATTAATCTTCTCATTTTCTACTATCCTCTAGTGAATTTGAAAAACAATACATGAGTATTCCAAATGACGTTATTTTGAGAAATCAACAACTAACAGAAATATGGCAGTGAGAGAAAAGGCAAATCAGGATGTGTGTTGGCTTAGTGATTAAAGCAGCTGGATCCCACACTGTCAACTATAGCATTCAAGACCTGGAAACAACGGTTGGAAAAAACACTCCAGGCATGTGTGTGTGCATGCCCAAAATCCTGAGAGGACCATGGAGGAGAAGGGATTGCAGTGTGGTAATCTCCCATAGTGTTTTCTCACTTTCTCTCCCCCAACTTGAGTAAACCCACCAGATGGCAAAATTACAAAAAAATGTTAAAAAAACAAAAGGCAAATTAATGACTAGAAAGCTGCTGCTAGATTGCAAACCTCATTATTAAATTTCTTTCAAGGTGTTTCCCCTACAAAGGCATAATATCTAATACCTCAGTCTTTTAATCTGCAGAGACTATACTTTCTCCCTTTCCTTTTTCCTTTATAGAAGTAAATACAAGGTCCCCCTTACCCTCCCCCATGAGAATACCTTCTTATATTGAATTCCAAAAAATCTGGACATGATATTAAGTAGCACTGAATCACAGCAAGAGAGCTATTCCTGTTTCAGTTCTTTAATCAGAGATAATATCAAGGACAAAGTCAGTGTGGTGCTGTCTTTAACACTTGCCAAATTCCTTTCGTAACAGAGAGCAAGCTTCAGACTGAGCCTTGCACTGACAATAGAATCCAACTAAAATTTATTACCAGTTTATATCCACCATTTTCATTTTACTAGTACCTTCTATCACATGAAGAACACTTTTTCACTTATGTTTCCCAGCTGCATGATAAACACACCAGACACATGTGCGTGCATGCCCAAAACTCCAAAAAGAAGGAAAAATGGACAAAATATTGCAGTGGCCATCCTGCATGGTGGGCACTTTCACCCCCCCCCCATGCCTTCCCTTGAGTGCAAACTAAAAAAAGGGAAAAAAGAGAGATCTTGAGATGGTGTAATGGCTATGTCACTGGACTCCGACATAGTCTACTCTACTGTGATTAGAATCTTAGCCTTGGCGGTTTAAAACTCATGACGGGCATATGTGGAGGGGTGCCCAAAATCCCAAGAGGAGAACAGAGAAGGGATTGCCACGTGGCTATCCCAAGGGGTGATTCTCGCTGTCTGCCTGTCTCTCCAGTGAGCACACATACCCTACAGCAAAAATGTCTCTTTAAAAAAATAATTGGGGGCGGGGGGTACCAGCAGATGCCGTAGTGGCTATGTCGCTGGACTCCCGTGTAGTCGACCGTGGTTCGAGTCCTGGACCCTGTGGCTTAAACTTGCATCAGGTGCATGTGTGTGCATGTCCAAGATCCCAAGAGGAGAATGGAGGAGAAGGGATTGCAGCCTGGCCATCCCACAGGGGGTGATTTCTCATTTTTTATCTCTCTCTGTGTCACTGGCAAGCACGCGCACCCTATAGCGCAAAAAAAAAAAAAAATTAAATTAAATTAAAAAATAAAAAATAAATCTCTCTAAAGAGAGAGAGAGAGAATGACTTCAGAAAAAAATGTTAAAACCCCAAAAATGAAGATGATAAACATGGGAAAAATAATATAATATTTAAATTAAATTTAGGGGAACCAGCAGATGGTATCCCTGGACTCCCACATAGTCGTCCGCAGTTCCAGTCCTGGACCTGGTGGCTTAAAACTCACACTGGGCAGGTGTGCATGTGCCCAAAATACTAAGAAGAGAATGGAGAAGGGATTGTGGCATGGCCACCCTCCTAGGGGGTAATTTGCCTCTTTGCTGCTCTGGAGAACACACGCACCCTACAGCAAAAATCTCTCACTCATTCATACATACATGCATACGTAGTTTAGGAAAAATTAACATACTTGTGTTTTTTAAGTTTGCTATAGGGCATATAATCTTGTCAGAAAGAAACAGGAAGAGAAAGTAAGAAATCACCCCCTTGAGAGGATGGCCACGCTGCATTCCCCTCTCCTCCACTGGCCTCTTGGGGATTTTGGGTACACTTGCACATGGGTACAACATGACTTTTAAGCCACCAGGTCGAACTGCCCAGTCAGCCAGGTGGGTTCTAGCACCTTAACTACTACGCTACCTGCTGGCCCCAGCCCTCTCACTAGTACTTTTAACAGACAATGTCTATAAAATACCATCATTTCTGAAATTCTAACTGAGCATTTGTAAAATTTACCTTTTTTGAGAATATTTTATTTAACTTTATCCATTTATTAATTCATTTATTTCCATTTCAGCAGGGGGGGGGAGAGAGAGAGAGAGAGAAAGTAAGAAAGCAAGCCACCAGTTCCAGGACCTGAACTGTGGTTGGCCATGTGGGAGTCCAGTACTCTTAATCACCATGCCAACCTGCAGGCCCCAAAATTTACTTTTCTCTTTTTTTTAAAGAATTTTTATTTAACCTTATTATTATTATTATTATTTTCCAGTTTGATCAGAGAGACAGAGGGAAAGGGAGAGAAAGCAAGCCACCAGTTTCAGGATTAAAACCATGGTTGGCCACATGGGAATCTAGTACCTTTAATCACACCACCTGCCAGTCCCTCAAAATTTACTTTTCTACTACAGAAAAGACTACAAAACTTTTATTTATGAAAACTGACATTATCATCTTGAATGAGATTTCTTCCAAATCAAAATTTACTACGTTAAAACTTCACCTTGACTACCATTTTTAAAATGTGACCATCTTCAAAAGCAGAGCATATTTTCTTTTTTTAGAGAGATTTTTGCTATAGGGCATGTGCACTGGCCAGAGAGACAGAGACAGAGGAAAAGAGTGAGAAATCACCTGGGGGGGGGGGAAGGACAGCCACGCCCAAGTCCCTTCTCTTCCATCCTCCTCTCAGGATTTTGGGCACAAATGCCCACACTCCTGGCCAGAGTTTCAAGCCACTGGGTCTAGGACTCAAACTGTGGTCGGCCATGTGGGAGTCCCACAACATAACCATTACACCATCTGCTGCTCCCACACAAAGCGCATTTTCTTTTTCTTTTTTTTTTTTTTTTAAGGTTTTTTTTTCTGCTATAGGGCACGTGCACTCGCCAGAAAGACAGAGAGAAACAGAGATAGAAAGCAAGAAATCACCCCCCAGGGGGGATGGCCACGCCTCAATCCCTTCTCCATTCTCCTGTCAGGATCTTGGGCACGCACGCACACGCACACCCAGCGTGAGTTTAAGCCACTGGGTCCGGGACTCAAACTCTGGTCACCTACATGGGAGTTCAGTGACATAGCCATTACGCTAACTGCTAGTCCCACAAAGTGTATTTTCTAAAGACAGTCCTGGGCCAGCCAGGTCACATGTGGTTAAGGTGGCTGTATCCCACATGGAGGATTACACAGGTGAGTCTCAGACCCAGCAGCTTGAAGAACACACCAGGCATGTTTGTGTGTGCATGCCCAAAATTCCAAGTGGAGGGGCTGGCATGTGGCATGGTAGTTAAGGACATTAGACTCCCAAGTGGCCAACTATAGCTCAAGTTCTGAACCTGGCAGCTTACTTTCTCACTCCCCCACTCCCCATGCCCTGACTCTGTCCTTCTCTGGTCAAATTTAAATAAATAAAGTTAAATTTAAAAATTCTTAAAAAAAAAAATATCCTGGGGCCGGCACCTGGTATGGTGGTTAAGGGCACTGGACTCTCACATGGCTGACCACAGTCCAACTGACTACAGTTGGACCTGGCAACTTGCTTTCTCACTTTCCCTCCTTCTCTCTCTCTGTCCTTCTCTGGTCAGCTTAAAATAAATAAATAAATAAATAAAGTTAAAACAAAAAAAACAAGGAGAATGGAGAAGGGACTGCAGCATGACCATTTTCCCCCAGCAGGTGCTTTCTCTCTCACCCTCCATCCTGGCAAATGCATTCATTTGAAAGCAAATTCTAAAAGAAAAAAACAAGTAGTACCTAATCAACTTCTATAGATCCTATAATAAATTTCTTAGCCAAATATTTATTTCATGTAAACACTTGCCACATTATTACGTGCCCATTGCTATCTTTTTTTAAAAGAATTATTTAATTTTATTCATTATCATTGTTTTTAATTTGACCAGAAAAGGAGAAAAAGAGAAAGTGGAAAAGCAAGCCACCAAGTTCATGGGACTTGAACCATGATCAGCCAACCTACCCATTGCTGTCTTAATTTTAGTTAAGTCAAAATCTTGAATTAATCTAAATACTTCAAACTACCACAAAAATGAGTCAGTAATAGTGTAGAATATTGATAACAAAAAATGTTTAAAAAGAGGTGATCTTTATAATTTACCAGCTTATTGCTTCCTCTCTAAAAAACTTTGAGTATACAATGTGTACAGAGGAAAGCTAAGCAGACCCTAGTTGTCTCCCTGAGTTGGAAGACAGAGTTGTAAATTCAGAGAGTTCAAAACAACTGTAATACCATTTGCAGGGCAAAGTAACGTAGAAGAGTGTTTCATAGAGAACTGTGCAAAAAGACTAAAGAGACAGCCACGGGCTAGCTAGTGGTGTAGTGGTTAAGGCAGCTAGATCTCATACAGCCAACAGCATGGTTCAAACCCAGGACCCAAAGGCTTGAAAAGCATGCCAGACACGGGTGTGTGCATGCTCAAAATCCCAAGAAGAGTATGGAGAAGAGACTGTGGCATGATAATCTCCTCTAGGGGATGCTTTCTCACATCCTCCTCTACTCTGATCTCTCTTCAATGAGCACATGGGCCCTACAGCCAAAACAAAGCAAAACAAAGAGATAGCCTTCAAGTCCTCAGGTGGGTAACTATCAATGGATAGATGTGAGGCAACTATCCAAGGCAGAGTTCCCCCTGCCACTTAGAAAGGGCAGGAGAATCAGCCCCTGGTGTATATAGGAAGCTGGGAAAAAGTCAAGTTCCCATGACTTAGAATGAGAAAATCTCATAATACATTGAGTACATTGGGTAAAACACTCAAGAGAGGAAATCAGGCCTACAGGCTAAATTGTGCTTTTTTTTTTTAATTTAACTTTATTTACTTACCCATTTATTTTATTTTAATTTGACCAGAAAAGGACAGACAGAGAAAGTGAGGAGGCAAGCTGCCAGGGCCGGGACTTGAACCACAATCAGCCACGTGGGAGTCCAGCATCCTTAGCCACCATGCCACCTGCTGGCCCCTAAATTGCACTCTCTTAACGTAAGCTTAAAACTAAGCCTACAAAGGATCAAACTATTTTCAAGTAACTTAACTATGTCCTAGAACATTCACAATTATCTTAAGAAACACAAAAACATCCAAGACCCCACACAAGGTCAATTCCATAATGCAAAACATCTAAGAAATTACTAAGGGGGGATGGACCAGCAGATGCTGGAATGGTTACATTGCTGGACTCCCATGTAGTTGACTACAGGTGAGTCTCAGAATTTGAGGCTGAAAACTCACAGCAGGCATGTATGCATGTGTGCCCAAAATCCCAAGAGGAGAATGGAAGAGAAGAGAAGTAACTGTGGCATGGCCATCCCCTCACCGGGGATGATTTCTCACTTTTTGTCTCTCTGTCTCTCCAGTGAGGTTACACAACCTATAGCAAAAATCTCTCTCAAAAAAAGAAATCATTAAAAGGACCAACAAATGGAGTAATAGTTACATCACTGGACTCCCACGGAGTTGACCGCAGTTCGAGTCCCGGACTCAGAGGCTTAAAACTCACAGGAGGCACATGTGCACCAAAATCCCAACAGGATTTTTTTTTATTTTTTTATTTTTTGGAGAGGTTTTTTTTTTGCTATAGGGCGCGTGCGCTCGCCAGACAGACAGAGACAAAGAGACAGAAAGCGAGAAATCACCCCCCAGGGGGGATGGTCACGCCGCAATCCCTTCTCCTCCATTCTCCTCTTGGGATCTTGGGCACGCACGCACACGCGCCTGGCGTGAGATTTAAGTCACCGGGTCCGAGACGCGAACCGCGGTCGACTACATGGGAGTCCAGCGACATAGCCATTACGCTAACTGCTGGTTCCGGAGCTACTGGGAACCCGTCCAACAGGATTTTTGAGAAGGGATTGCAGTGTGGCCACCCCCCTTGGGGCATGATTTCTTGCTTTCTGTCTCTGTCTCTCCAGCGAGCACATAGGCTCTACAGCAAAAATCTCTTAAAAAAGAAAATATTTATAATAATCTACAAATAGACCTAGAAATAATACAAGTGATAAAATATTCAAAGTCATTAAAAGTTATAGGGGCCAAAAGGTGGCATGGTGTTTGGAGTGTTAAGACTCCCACAAAGCTGACCACAGTTCAATTCCCAGACCTAGTGACTTTCTCTCTCTTTTTCCCTCTGGTAAGCATACATTTGCTAAAGATAGAAATTATTTAAATAATAATAATAAATAAAATTAAATAATTACTTTTTAAAGAATTATTTTATTTCACTTTATTTATTCATTCATTCATTCATTCATTCATTCAACCAGAGGAACAGAGAGAGAGACAGGGATAAAGAGAAGGAAAGTGAGAAGGCAAGCCGCCAGGGCCAGGACTCAAACCAGTCAGCCATGTGGAAGTTCAATGCCCTTAACCACCATTCACCTGCTGGTCCCTAAATAATTATTTTTTAAAAAGTTACTAAAATATATTCCATGTGCTCAAGAACATAGAAGAAAGCAGCAAATTAGCTAACGAAATATTTGAAGAAATAATAGGGAGCTAGACAGTAGTACAGCAGCAAAACATGATGTTCTCTGAGGGACTCCCACATATGAAGGTTCCCGGTTCAACTCTGGGGATTGGTATGTGAGGCTTGTAGGTACCTATGATCAACAGGTGGCTAGAGGTAGATCCTGGCATCAGAACCCTTCCAGGGTTATGTTCGCTTGTGCATGTTCACGCTCTTTCCCCTCCATCTGGGGAGGGCTGGTTACATGGCTCAGATGTGTAGTGCATTTGGAGCTGGATCTACATAATCAACCAAGGTTTGAACCCTGGCCCTAGCAACTTGAAATTCAACATGCCAGGCACATGTATATGCATGCCTCTCATAGGTTTAAGAGATAGAAGAAAGGGAACTGTGAAGTGGCCACTCACTGAGGGAGTCTTTCTCTTTCTCTCTCTCTCTCTCTCAAATGCACGCACCCTCTGGCAATAAGAAAGTTTTTATGTATATATTTACTTATTTAGGATCTGTCTCATAGTATATGTGCATCTATGGCCAAAATCCTGTAAGGACAGAGAAATGGAGAAAGAATGATTGCACCTCTCCCTCCCTCTCTCTGTTCATCTCTTTCTCTCTAGCAAGCACATGCAACTTCTGGTGATTTTTTAAACTACTTTTTATTATCACTATTAATTCATAAAGTTAGAGAAGCAGAAAGAGCGATCACCAAGTAACATAAACATTCATCCACACTCATTTTTTCTTCATTTTACCATGAAAATGGGTCTGAGGGCTTGGGATGTGGTATTTGGGAATCTGTGCTCTACTGGATCATGACTGTGCCTCTCACATCAAGAAAAGACCATGACCCCAGATAGTAGTGCAGAACATGATGCTCTACAAGGCTGACCCAAGTGGGAAAGTTCAGGATTCCCATTAAGAGACCTCCATAAGTACGCCAGGCATTGATCCTGGTTGCTGAGACTCAGTTGAGGTGTCTAGACCCTGTTGGGGCTGCCTACTCTCTCATTTGCCTCTCTGTCTCAGACTTGCTGTTTCTCTCTGAATCACAAAAGGAAGAAAAAGACTTTTTAAAAATGTGTTACGAACAGCAGGTGGTGTGACGGTTAAAGGTGCTGGCCTCCCACATGGCCAATCAAAGTTCAAGTCCCAAACCTGGGGGCTTGGTTTCTCACTTTCTCTCTCTCTCTCTCTAGTGAGTATACATGCCCTGTAGAAAATTTTAAAATAATAACAATGATAAATAATATTAATTTTTTTTTAAATGTGCTGGGGGCCAGCAGGTGGCTTGGTGGTTGAGGGCACTGGACACTCCCACATGGCTAACCACGGTTCGAGTCCTGGACCTGATGGCTTGCTTTCTCACTTCCTTTCTCTCTCTCTCTCTCTCTCTGTATGTCTCAAATTAAAAATAAATGACTAAGGGAACCAGCAGTTAGCGTAATGGCTATGTCGCTGGACTCCCACGTAGTCGACCGTGTTTCGCGTCCCGGACCCGGTGGCTTAAAACTCACACCGGGCGCATGTGCGTGCGTGCCCAAGATCCCAAGAGGAGAATGGAGGAGAAGGGATTGCGGCGTGACCATCCCCCCTGGGGGGTGATTTCTCGCTTTCTGTCTCTATGTCTCTCTCTGTCTGTCTTGCGAGCGCATGCGCCCTATAGTGAAAACCTCTCAAAAAAATAAATAAATAAATAAATAAATGACTAAATAAAATTTAATAAATAAATTTTGTAAAGATTTTTTTTAAAAAAAGTGCTATGAACAACACGTGGTGTGATGGCTAAAGGTGCTGGACTCCCACATGGCCAACCACAGTTCAAGTCCCAAACCTAGTGGCTTGGTTTCTCATCTTCTCTCTCTCTCTGGTGAGTGCACATATGCCCTATAGAAAATTTTAAAATAATAATGATAAATAAAATTAAATAATTTTTTAAAATGTGCTGGGGGCCAGCAGGTGGCTTGGTGGTTGTTGGCACTGGACTCCCATGTAGCTGACTGCAATTTGAGTCTGGGACCTGGTGGCTTGCCTTCCCACTTTCTCTCTCTCTCTCTCTCTCTCTCTGTCTCTTTCTGATCAAATTAAAATAAATAAATAAATTTTAATAAAACAATTCTTTTTTAAAAAATGCTAATACCCAAAAAGTCTCTTAATTGAGCAGAAAACAAAGTGGTATGGAATATTAATATATTCACCCAATTGAGCAAGGCAATTCAATTAAAAGTTGCAATGTGAAAATAGAATCTCTTAAAACTGTTATCAAACCAGTAAACATTTCCATAAATTTTATAGGCATACATTGTAGTAGGCATATGAACCCTAGGAGTTGGTCAAGATCAGTAAAACCACCAGTCCAGATTGAAAACTTATTTACTTTGCCCACTTACTTCTGGGCAAACTTGGAGAAGAATTCAACTTCTCTGAGGCTTACAGTGCTGAAAATGGATGCAAATTACTCAGGAGTGTGTTCTTGCACATAGTTAAAGGGTTAAAAAACATTAACAGGAACCAATAAGTGGCATGGTGGTTAAGGCAGTGGAGTTCCACATGGCCGACCATAGTTCAAGTTCTAAACCTGGCAGCTTGCTTTCTCACAATTTCCCCCTCTCTCTTCCTCTCTCTCTCTGATAAGCACACGTGCCCGAAAGCAAATTAAAAACTTCTAATAAATCCTAATAAAAATAACTATTAACAGCTATTACTATTAATACTGGGCTTGGTAATGCTCTTTCC
>NW_006206032.1:2458906-2459358 GCF_000334495.1 Tupaia belangeri chinensis | reverse complement strand
TTTTTTTTTTTTTGTAGAGGTTTTTGTTATAGGGTGCATGCCCTCGCCAGAGAGACAGAGAGCGAGAAATCACTCCCTCCCCCAGGGGGATGGCCATGCCGCAATCCCTTCTCCTCCATTCTCCTTACGGGATCTTGGGCACGCACATGTACGTAGCGTGAGTTTAAGCCACCGGGTCCAGGACTTGAACCACGGTCGACTACATGGGAGTCAGCGACATAGTCATTACGCTAACTGCTGGTCCCAGCACCTTCTATTTTAGACAACAATTTCTATGCACTTACACAGAAATGCTTAATGAAAAAATACTTCTTGGGGGCCAGCAGGTGGTATTGTGGTTAAGATACTGGACTCTCACATGGTAGACCATGGTTTAAGTCCTGGACCTGGTGGCTTGCTTTCAAACTGTTCCTCCCTTTCTCTCTGGTGCGCACCCATGACCTAAAGCAAAC
>NW_006206032.1:2441799-2442270 GCF_000334495.1 Tupaia belangeri chinensis | reverse complement strand
TGGGACCTGGTGGCTTGCCTTCCCACTTTCTCTCTCTCTCTCTCTCTCTCTCTGTCTCTTTCTGATCAAATTAAAATAAATAAATAAATTTTAATAAAACAATTCTTTTTTAAAAAATGCTAATACCCAAAAAGTCTCTTAATTGAGCAGAAAACAAAGTGGTATGGAATATTAATATATTCACCCAATTGAGCAAGGCAATTCAATTAAAAGTTGCAATGTGAAAATAGAATCTCTTAAAACTGTTATCAAACCAGTAAACATTTCCATAAATTTTATAGGCATACATTGTAGTAGGCATATGAACCCTAGGAGTTGGTCAAGATCAGTAAAACCACCAGTCCAGATTGAAAACTTATTTACTTTGCCCACTTACTTCTGGGCAAACTTGGAGAAGAATTCAACTTCTCTGAGGCTTACAGTGCTGAAAATGGATGCAAATTACTCAGGAGGGTGTTCTTGCACATAGCT
>NW_006206032.1:2428046-2441528 GCF_000334495.1 Tupaia belangeri chinensis | reverse complement strand
CCAAGTTAAATCACCCATGTCGTCTCTTCCTTTTAATAAAACTTCAAATCTTCTCTAGAATGCCTATTTTCCTAACCAATGCCAGCCAGTTCTAGTTAATTCTTTTGTTTCAATATTCATGCCTTTACAAAGCACCTTTTTTTTTTTTTTGGAGAGATTTATATATATATATATAAAATTAATAATTTTAAAACTATTTTCTGTATCTTCTCCCATGGTCTCTCTGAATTCAGACTGAGCCACCTAAGGCAAAAACTGTATGTATCATGTGTTATCTCCTGTTACTAACCACTAACTCCAACAGGGCACGCCTTTTTCCACAAAGATCAATGATTTCGTCAACTTTAAAATGTACACTTTTTGCATATCAAAATCCCAATGGATACCCTTCTCACCAATGAAAATTATTGTGATAGTCTCTCTTTCTTTTCTTTTTTTTTTGAGAGGCTTTTGCTATAGGGTGTGGTGCGTTCACCAAAAATCACCCCCCAGGGGGGATGGCCATGCTGCAATCTCTTCTCCTCTCAGGATCTTGGGCACACATGCACAAGTGCCCAGCGTGAGTTTAAGCCATTGAGTCCAGGACTCAAGTCGCGCTGGACTACATAGGAGTCCATGCCATCTGGGGGTCCCAATAATGTTTCTTAACATCACTTTTTAAAAGTTCAAATTGAGGGGCAGGTAGGTGGCATGGTGGTTAAGGCGCTGGACTCCCACAAGGATAACCATGGTTCAAGTCCTGGACCTGGTAGCTTTGCTTTCTCACTTTCCCTCTCTTCCTCCCCCTAAAGCATGTGCGCCCTCAGTAAATTAAAATAATGATACATTAAATAATTTTTTTAAAGTTCAAGCTGAACACTAATTTATTTGTCTGTATACCAAGTACCGCTAGTAAAATAGAATTTGATACTATTCAGTTCATGACGAAGTTTTTCCTTCATGCAAAGTAACCTAGCAAAAACAAATTCCAAGTTTTCTCAAGAGACGCACAGATACGAAATAGGAACTGGGCGAATTACCTCCACGTTGTCTGTGAGACCGTACTCAGAATGAGGATTTTCCGCAACCTAGAAAACAAAACGCGGGACACAGGGACATCAGCCACCTTCTCCCGCTGCCTCCCTGAACACCCCACCCCGAACCCCGGGCCTCCCGGTACCTGCGTCTGCCCCTCGAGCATCTGCTCTGGCTCCATTGCGGACCCTGCAAGTCACAGTACTCGGATTCCAGTCTTGGAAAACAAGAAGAGACCAGAGTTACCCGGGAAATTTCAACACGAAGACGCTAGGATGGAGTCCAAAGCAGCCCCGACCCCGCCCCTCACCCCCACCTGGGCGCGGGAGCACCCCGAGCAGTAGAGGACCAGTGTGGGACAGCTGGCGACAGAGCGCCCGCATCAGTTCCGGAAACTCTGTGGAAGTCCCAAGTGCCTGGGTAAGTAAGGAAAGAGGGAAAGGGAGCCGATTACCCACGCCCGAGCCGTCGGTTCCTAAGAGACCCGCACCGCGCCACCAACTCCCAGCAAGAACCGCTTCGGCCGTAAGTGACGGATGTCGCAAGGCTGCCGCGCCTGCGCAGAGCTCGTCGGGGGCGGGGAGGTGCGCGCAGTGGGGCTGCGAGCGGCTCCCGGGGGTCTGCGTTGTGTCTTGCAGGAAAAGCTCCTCAACCTGCCCACCGAGGGCGAGCGCCCCCACCTGAACATCAGTGACCTAGCGAGCTGGCTGGAGCTGTGCCTGGCCGGCCTCGGTGCGGACCGAAATGTCTGGCCAAGCTCTTCCTCCAGGAACCGAAACCACTTCCTCGCTGAGTGATTCCTACTAGAAAATCTTAGGCCCAGGCTAAAATACATAAGGCGGCGGAGTGCCTGTATTTAACTTAAAGCAGAAGGAGGGGCAATTAGCGATTGTGAGATTCCATATTCAGTTTTTATTCTAGCCCTTAAGTCTGTGAATATGCGAGGTTCATGCAACTTTACATTTGTATCAAGATTACAATATGCAACTGGCTTTCTAAACTGGGGTCCTATTGATAGCATTGTATTTGTAAAAGATACAAAGGGTAATTTGCCTCCTACCCACAATCTGTAAGTAGCAAATGAAGTCTGGTAAATGGGATTACCTTCATTCCAATAAATTCCATTTATTTTAATGTAGATGTTAATGATACACTGGGACTTCCTGCCTTTATCTCAATCTCATTTGTACTTGAACTTTGTAATATGAAAACTTTGAAAAGTTAATATCAAATATTTGGAGACTATATTATGGCAAATCCACATGATGGAATATAACCTTAAAACTAAAAATCATGACGATTTATAAGGAAATATTAATAACATTACTTTTTTTTTTTTTTTTGGAGAGGTTTTCGCTATAGGGCGCGTGCGCTCGCCAGGCAGAGAGAGACATAGAGACAGAAAGCGAGAAATCACCCCCCAGGGGGGATGGCTACGCCATGATCCCCTGCAACCCCTTCTCCTCCATTCTCCCCTCGGGATCTTGGGCACGCACGCACACGCGACCGGTGTGAGTTTTAAGCCACCGGGTCTGGGACGCAAACAGCGGTCGGCTACGTGGGAGTCCAGCGACATAGCCATTATGCTAAGTGCTGGTCCCTCCAATAACATTACATTTTCATATTGCTGTTTTGTGGGACCAGCAGGTGGCATAATGGTTACATCGCTGGACTCCCATGTAGTAGGCTGCAGTTCCAGCCCCGCACCTGGAGACTTAAAACCCACACCAGGGACCATCAATTGGCTATTGGTTACGTCCCTGGACTCCCAATTAGTCGACCATGGTTGGAGTCCCTGACCCAACGACTTCATCAAACTTACACTGGGCGCCCCCCTGAGCCGTGATTTCTGGCTTTCTCTTTGTCTGTCTCTGTCTCTCCGGCAAAGGCATGTACCCTATAGCAAAAAGCAGTTGGCATAATGCTCATGTCACTGAACTCCCAAAATGAGTGGAGCAGCCACAATTCCTTTCTAGGTGGTCTATTTCCAGACCCCGTGTTCTTAACTATGCCACGAGACGTTGCTAACACTGGAGCCAGGAAGTCCGCTGCCTACTTTGTAAACAAGCTGCTTCTGCCAACAACGGGGAGGACAGAACTTTTGACTACAGCCATACGGCACAGGTTTGCCTGGAGAGGGATAAACAGGAACCGTCAATCCTACTTCGAGCAAACGACGTGGTGAGTGGCCATGGCAACAGGTACCCTTCTGGAGCGCAGGAGCCGCGTGTTTTGCTGAAGGTGTTGCAGCGTTTCTTTTCTGCAACATCCTACATGCTCTCCCTCACTCCCTCCCTTGAGGTATTTCTCATTTTCTCTCTCTGGCTCTCACTCTGTCCCTCTCTGGTCAAATTAAAAGTGAATAAGTAAATGGATGAATAAAGTTAAATAAGTCTTTTTTTAAAAAAAGGGGCGACCAGCAGTTGGTGTAATGACTGTGTCACTGGACTCCCAAGTATTCAACCGCAGTTCAAGTCCCAGACCGGGTGGCTTAAACTCATGCCAGCGTGTGTGCCTGTGTGCCCAAGATCTCTAGAGGAGAAGGGAATGCAGAGTGGCCATCCCCTTGGTGGGAGGGTTGGGGAGAGTGATTTCTTGCTGTCTCTCTAGTGAGCACACTTGGCCTATAGCAAAAATCTCTAAAATTAAATAAAGGGGCCAGCAGGTAGTGTGGTGGTGAAGGCACTGGAATTCCCACATGGCCAACTGCAGTTCAAGTCCTGGATCTGGCAGCTTGCTTTCTCTCTCTCTCTCTCTCTCTGTCTTTCTCTGGCAAAACTCATATGAAAAATAATAAATAACTAAAATAAATAATTATTTTAAATAAATAAATAAGGGCCTGCAGGTGGTGTGGTGGTTAGGGGCACTGGACTCCCTCATGGCCAACTGTGGTTCGAGTCCCAGACCTGACAGCTTGCTTTCTCTCTCTCTCTCCCCCTCTCCCTCTTCCTTTCTCATCAAATTAAAATAAATCTAAATCAATAAAGTTAAATAAAATAATTATTTAAAAGAAAAACTAAATAAATAAAATTCGTTTAGGAATTAGATTTGTGGATGTTTTTAAAGTTTTGTAATGTAAATTTGATCATTAGTATTGTGATTGTTGACAGCTACCATATAGCACTTAAAGGGTTTTACATGTAAGACTGATGCAAAGATATGGATGCATATGTATAAAATATATACTATAAATTCAAGGGCCTGCAGGTGGTATGATGGTTAAGATTCTGGACTCCACATGGCCAGCCACAGTTTGAGTCCTGGACCTGGCTGCTTACTTTTTTACTTTTTCTTCTCTCTTTCTCTATCTCTCTCTCTCTGGTGAGTGTGCAGTGCCCTGTACCACGTAGTCGACCGCGGTTCGAGTCATGGACCCAACGGCTTAAACTCACGCCGGGTGCGGGTGCATGTGTGCCCAAGATCCCAAGAGAATTGAGGAGAAGGGATTGCGGTGTGGCCATCCCCCCGGGGGGGGATTTCTCATTTCCTGTCTCTATGTCTTTCTCTATCTTTCTGGCGAGCGCACGCACTCTATAGCAAAAACCTCTCCAAAAAAAATAGAATTATTTGACTGTTTATTTATTTATTTTAATTCAACCAGAGAGGGACAGAGAGAGAGAGAGAGAGAGAGAGCGCAGAGAAGAAAGAAAACAGTCAGGTCTGGGACTCAAATCATAGTTGGCCATGTGGGAGTCAAGTGTCCTTAATCATCATGCCATCTGCTGGCCCCATTTTTCTGTATTTTTCTATGCAAAAATGCATCATGAGTTTCCTGACGTCCCAATAGTCAATTACACATAGTGTTTTAATGACTTAAGGTAAAAATCTACACTTTCAAGAATAACATTTTTTTAATTATTTATTTAATTTTATTAAATATTATCATTATTCTCAAATTTGTCATAGGGCACGTGTGCTCACCAGAGAGAGAGAGAGGGAAAGCAGGAAAGCAAGCCAGCATCTCAATCACCACACCACCTGCTGACCTCAAGAATAACATTTTTACAAGGTCTGTTTGTATTTTATCAATTTTGAAATAAATATGATTTTAGTCTCTAGAGGAGGAGTGAACTTCTATTCTGGGAATTCAGGTATTTGGTCTCTGGTCTCTGGTCTTCTACTTGTTAAGCTTCGGTGTCCTGTCATACTTAATATTGATTGTATTTTCTATGCTTTTGTAATTATTTTTAATAATTATTTTATTTTATTCATAATTATTATTATTTTAACTTGACCAGAGAGATATCAGGGGGGTGAGGGTGAGAAAGTAAGCTGCTGGGCCCAGGGTTTGAACCAGAGCCAGCCATGTGGGAGTCCAGCTCTTTTTTTTTTTGAGAGGTTCTTGCTATAAGGCGTGTGCACTCACCACAAAGACAGAGACACAGAAAGAGAGAAATCATACCCCAGGGGGGATGGCCATGCCGCAATCCCTTCTCCTTCATTCTCCTCTTGGGATCTTGGGCACGCACGCACATACGCCATGGTTTACTACATGGGAGTCTAGTGACATAGCCATTACACCAACTGCTGGCCCCTTATTCTTATTTTTTAATTTGACTGGTGAGAGGAATGAGAAAGCATGCAACCAGGTCCAGGACTTGAACTGTGGTCAGCCATGTGGGAGTCCAGCATTTTAACCAGCACACCACCTGCCGGCCCATGGTCATGTCCTTATTTATTTATTTAATGCCAAAGAGTGCTTGTGCTTACCAGAGAAAGACAGAGTAAGAGATAAAAAGCACCCCCCCCCAGGGGCTAGCAGGTAGTGTGATGATTAAAGACACTGATTCCCCCATGGTCAACCATGGTTTGAGTCCCAGACATGGCAGCTTGCTTTCTCACTCTCTCTCTCTCTCTCTCTCTCTCTCTCTCTCTCCCTCTCTTTGGTGATCACACATGCCCTCCAGCAAATTAAAATAATAATAATAAATTAAATTAAATAAATAATTCTTTTTTAAAAAGTACCCCCCAAACACACTTGGGATTACACCACAATGCCTTTTCCTCCATTCTTCCTTCCTATTGGGATTTTAGACATGCATACATATGCACCCAGTGTGTTTTTCAAACTGCTAAAGGGGTTTTGAACCACAGTTGGCCATATGGGATACAGCTCCCTTAACCGTTATGCTTCTGGGCCAGCTCTAGATCAAGTTCTTTAACTAGTTAACCTCTTTGTAAAATGAGTGGAACAAGAATGATGAAAGAATACATTCTTTTCATAGTTTTGCTATAGGGCACATGTGCTCACCAGAGAGAGAAAGAGAGCACACCCCTAGGTAGGATGACCATGCTGCAATTCCTTCTCATCCATTCCCCTCGGGATTTTAGACACACACACACACACACACACACACACACACACACACACACACACAGCCTGTTTGATCAAACTGCTGGGTTCAGAAATCAAATGGCCATGTGGGAACTATTCACCTTAACCACCACCACACTACCAGCTGGGCTGAAAGAATACATTTAATACCTCTAACACATACCTGGAAGATAACATACATTTTTTGTCTTTTAAATTTATCAAGTTATTCCAGATTTCTGACTTTACAGGGGTCTCATTCCTTAGCAGTCTCGATTCATGTTTTCTGCCCCCTGAAATCATACTTCAATCTCAAATCCATTATGTCAGCTAACAGCTTCCTAATTTGTCTGGAGAAAAAGTACCTTGATATTAATCCTGCCTTATACTCTGCTTGGACTGAAGAGTCTAACCTTCTCATCCATTCACCCTAGAACATGAGTCTCCTGGCTTTCAGATTGTAAGAACTTCCAGGACACTTAATCCTGAGTGGCATCTGGGCCAGTTTCGCCAGGACAAAAAGGAGGAGCTGAGTACTGTGCTAATCCAGGACATTCAGTCCCTTTATCGCTTTACCCACTAATTACCTAGCAAAGTGTCTACTACCAAATATTTTTTTTGGATATTTCATCTATACTTGCCTTCTAAGAAATTCCTCAAACTGTCAGCTTGATGTAAGCTAGATTATTTGAAGTAGGAATCAATGATAGATATTAAGAACCTCTTTCCTTTTTCCAATTTCTTTCATAACAGTGCAAGAGAGAACATGTGTACAAACATGAGATAGTTAGGTACTGTTCTGCTCCCTCCTGGCAACGGGGTTTGGTCACACTGCAATTCCCTTCCTCCAGCTCTCTAGCTAGTCAGATCTTGGGCACTGGTGTCCAGCACATTTCAGATCAACTGAAACAGAACTTGAACCTGCAGTTGGCTATGTGGCTTTCAGCACTGCAGATCAGTATGCCACCACCTATGCTACCAACTGAGCCAAAGACTGCTTTTCAACTAAGGAAAAAAAAAAAAAATAGAATGGCATGCCTAGAGTCTATAGAGGAGATAACTGGTTTTGAAAAAGACAACAAGTTGGAGCCAGTGGATGGTGTGGTGGTTATGTTGCTGAACTCCCACATGACAAGAGAGATTCAAGGCCTGGACCCGGTGGCTTGAAGATCACCCTGGGCACATGTGCATGCATTTCAAAGAGCCTGGGAGGAGAAAAAAGAAGGGGTTGTGGTGTGGCCATCCCCCCTGGGAAGTGATTTCTCACTTTCTCTCTCACTGTCTCTGTCTTTCTCTCCATCCAGCAAGCACATGCACTCGATATAAAAAAATCTCTCTTAAAAAAAAAAAAAAACTCAAAAAAAGAAAAACGAAAAGACAGAAAACCTAAAATAGACAAATTAAAATATCTAGTTGGAGGTGAGGGATGAGAGGAGCAAAATAATCATTAGGCGATCACCCTATTGGTATGTTAGTAACCAAAAACATAATTGTGAACAACTAATCATTTCCCTAAATTGAATCTGCAATGTGCTGATTCATTTGTTCAACAAATATATATATAACACTATATATCACACACACACACACACATATATATGTGTGTGTGTGTGTGTGTGTGTGTGTGTGTTGTAGATGTTTTTGCCTTAGGGTGTGTACATTCACTGGAGAGAGATAGAGATAGTGAGAGGGAAAGTGAGAAATCATCCCCCAGGTGGGACGGCTATGCCACAATCCCTTCTTCTCCATTCTCCTCCCGGGATCCTGGGCACACATGCACATACAGCCAGTATGTTTTAAGCCATGGGGTCTGGGATTCGGTCATTTGGGAGTCCAGTGATATAACCGCTATGCCATCTGCTGACTCCTCAACAAATAAATTTTAACCACAGAATGTTCCAGGCAATGAATGAGGTGCCAGGATTATAGTAGGGAATAAGATCTAGTTCACAGTTTAATGCAGTGGCTAGACCTCGAAGAGCAATAATACTCAGGCATACACATGTGTTCCGTGTGTGTGTGGTGTGGCCATGTTAAAAAATGGACCTGTGATGTGCGTGAATGTCAGAAACCACGAGAAACTGGAGAGTAACATTCCCTAATTAACTAGGACAGTTGTTACATAGCTAGAGGTGACTTTTGCCTTTTAGGAATGTGGAGCTTAATGCTGCCATATTATTTTTTTTCTTAATTTGCCAATGAGACCAGCAGATGGTGTAATGGCTATGTTGCTGGACTCCCATGTAGTCGACTGAGGTTCAAGTCCCAGACCCGGTGACTTAAACTCACACTGGGCACGTGTGTGTACGTGCCCAAGATCCTGAGAGGAGACTGGAGGAGCAAGGCCATCCCCCAAGGGGGTGATTTCTCACTTTCTGTCTCTCTGTCTCTCTCTGTCTTTCTGACAAGCACACCTGCCCTATAGCAAAAACCTCTCAAAAAAAAAAAAAATTGCCAAAGGGCACGCACTCTAACCAATGAGAAAGGTAAAGGGGAAAAGAACACTCTCCAATGGGGCATGGTCACACACAGTCCTTTCTCTTCTGTTTCTCCATCTCTTTGGCATTTGGGGCATTGTTTGGCATGTTCTCCAAGCAGCTGGGTGCAGAATTTGAACTGTGTGGTTGGCCATGTGGGATCTGGCTACCCTAGCCACCTAGTCACAGGGCTGGCCCACACTATTTTTTTAAAAGCATTATTTATTTAGGGGCTGGATGGCAGGAGGCATGGTGGTTAAGGTGGTGAACTCCTGTGGAGAGCAGCCAATTTGAAAACATGTGATTAAAACATGTGGCCTGAAGACACATGCAGATATGTGCTTTTGTAAGCTACACTAGTAGGGCTATTGAAAAGCATTTACATACAAAAGCAGTACTTGCCTGCTGTCAATGGCTGTCTTTTTGTTGTTGTTAATACCCAATACCTAGATACTGCCCAGTATCAGGCTAAAGCAAGTCACAAGCCTTTATCAAATTATCCCCCAAAAGGATCAGAGAAATTATATGGCGCCAGTCATTTTCACATCTTCAGTCAATTTACATCCAAAATAACTGGCTTTGGATCCTAATTTCTCCTCCCTTATTCTCTTTGCATTCCACTTCCTACTTCCCCATTCCTTTTACATCCCATGTTCCCCTTCCCCCATTCTCTGCCCTTTAAAAGAATAAACCTGAGGCTGGTTCTAGTCGCAGCTTCTCCATCAGAGAAGCTGTGCCCACCTAATCCTCTCTTTTCTATACTTGTGTGTCTTTGTGTGTTTTGTTATTGCGTCTATTTCTAATCCACAGCCTTCCCCACTCAGGGAAACATGTTCATGCTGAGTTGGTCTCGGCAAAGTGGCGCCCAACGTGGGGCCTGAGTATGAGGAAAGAGTCAGACGAGTAGACACTCATTGCAGCCAGCAGGATATTATTGAGTAAGGTAAGGATCCTATAGAATAAAGTAAGAGTAAGAGTAAAAGAGATACCAGAGTAGAAGAGATACCAGAGTAAAAAAAAAATACCAGAGAAGAAAGAGATACCAGAGTAGAAGAAAGAGATACCAAAAGTAAAATAAGGAGTAAGGAGATATCAAAGTAAAATAAGGAAATTATAGAACAATAAAAGGAATGGATTCTATTATTATCAGGTGTAAAACATGGAGACAAAATTGTCTAGAGAAAGAAAAATGTATGTTCATATGTTGTCTTATATGTTAAAAGCTAGGGGCAATAAAGTTAGTATCAAGCGGTTACGTCTGTTTCTGATCTTCGTGCAGGAAACTTGCCCTTGGTTCCCAGAACAAGGAACAGTTTATGAGGAAACTTGGGAAAGGGTCAGAGAACAAATCAGAAAACAATATACAACGGAGGGTCCTAGCAAGATTCCCATCTTTGCTTTCTCCCTGTGGAATTTAATCAAGGAGTGCTTGAAACAAAACCCTCCAGAAAAAAACGGAGTTGGTTCAATAGTTCCACCAAATAACACTCCGGGGGGCTATGCCTCCCTCTTACATAAGAAATCAGAGTCTGTTACTAAAGACAAGGATACAGAGGTAATACCTGGTAAAGAAAATGACAGTCTTGTAAAGTTAGACAGACTTAAGACTGCAGACTCTGAAGGGGTTGCAGGGTGGGAAGAGAAGGAGCTGCTGCTCTTAGGCCTAGTGCCCCCCCCCATGGCCTGCTGCTTCCTAGTCAAAACCTATTTGCATATTAAATGGTGCTAGGGCAGATAGAACAACTCCCACTTTAAGGCCCCTCCAGAGAGCTTTGCATTGGGCAGCAGAGGAGAGACTACATTGGGATTTAATTTGTGCCCTGTTATTGAGGCTCTTAATCCTGACAATCAAAATCAAAATCAACGTCAGCATGAGCCAATATCCTTTAAAATGCTAAAAGAATTGAAAATGGCTTATATGCAATATAATCCCGTGGCACCATATACAATTGCGGTGTTAGAGACAGCTACACAATCTACGTTTACCCCTAATAATTGGCAAGTACTAGGCAAGGCATGTTTATCAGGAGGAGATTATCTTTTGTGGAAATCTAACTGGTTTGAGGAAGCCCAAGAGCAGGAGAATAGGAATGAACAACATAGAATACCCATCACATTTAAAATGTTAACTGAAACTAGAGAGCAAGCCAATACTGGCACACAAAACGTATTCATGCTAAGCTAGTCTCAGCAGACTCCCATATGGCCAATTACAGTTTATATATTATTTTCTTTAATTTGGACAGAGAGAGAGAGAAAAAGAAGGACAATGAGAGTACGAAGGCAAGCTGCCAGGTCCAGTTTTCAAACTGCAGTCTACCATGTGGGAGTCTAGCATCTTAAACACCATGCCACTTACCTGCTCTCATGCAATTTTTTTTTTAATTGCCAGAGGGCACATGAACGACAGATAGAAAGAGAGGGAGAGAGAGAGACCACACCACAGTAGGGCATGGGTTTTGTCACAATCCTTTTCCCTCCATTCCTCCTTTCCTTCAGGATTGGGGGAACTGGACACATATGCACACAGCATGTGCTTGAAGCAGCTGGGCCCGTGATTCGAACCCTGGTTGGGGTTCAAATGGAATCTAGTTTTTTTGTTTGTTTGTTTGTTTGTTTTAATCTAGTTTTGTATGCATGATGTTTAACCACTATGATTTGGGACCAGCCTATTAGCTTTTTCAAGAGACACTAGAATTCTTAGGATTTCTTTCCTTTTTTTTTTTTTTTTAAATGTTTTTTGCTATAAGGTGTGTATGCTTGCTGGAGAGATAGAAACAGTGAGAAGGGAAGTGAGAAATCACCCTTTATCCTCCAGAAGGGATGGCCCCATGACACAATCCCTTGTCCTCTAGTCTCCTCTCAGGATTTTGGGCACACGTGCGCATGGCGTGATTCCCATGCCTCTGGGTCTGGGAATTGTGGTCAGCCATATAGGAGTCCAACACCTCAATTACCATTCCACCTGGTGGTCTGCTCAGGTTCGTTTGTTTTAATAGGATTCTGAGTTTTTAGGGCTGACCCTGTGGTATAGTAGTTGAGCATTGTGCGTACAGCGAGATCCCACCTTGCCAACTATGTTTTGCTTTGTTTTGTTTACTGCAAGGAACACTCACCAGAGAGAGGTAGAGAGAGAGAAAGAACCCCCTAAGAGAGGGTAGCCACACTGCAATCCCTTCTTCTCCATTTTCCTCTCTGGATTTTGGCTATGCATGTATATGTGTCTAAATGTGTGTGTGTGTGTGTGTGTGTGTGTGTGTGTCAAGAGCCAAGTCTGGGACTTGAACCACACAGTTGGCCATATGGAATCCAGTCAACTTAACCACTACACCACCAGCGGGCCCTGCCAACTGTGGTTTGAGTCCCAGCAGCTTGAGAAACATACCAGGTGCTTCTGCTCACATGCCTGAGACCTGTGGCATGACCACACCCCACAGAAGAGTTTTTCTCGCTTACTCTGGAGAGTACACACACACCCTTTGGCAATTTTAAAAAAAAAAAAAAAAAAGGAAAAGGAAAAAAAAAAGAATTCTGAATTTCTGTGTGAAATCTACTGGGTAACAAATATTGGCTCAAAATTTTAAAACAAACTGAAAACAAAACTTTTGAGTTGCCAGTTCGAGATTCTCTAGTTACAGGGGATTCACTTCTATGAAAGTATGTATGAGCTTATGGTTTCAAAATAGTAGGTGTATGTATAAATTGTTACCTGACCTGCTCAACTTGCTTCTTGAAGCTATGATGCTATGGAAACATAGCAGTCACTTAATATGGAATTTTACATGAACGCCCTAGATTATCAAAAGTTATATTAAGTTGGTACTCTGAACAAAATATTGGGTATATAAATATAATCTTACTATTAAATTTTCCCCCCAGGGGGCACTCAAGGGAGATGGAGAAAGAGAGAAAGAGAGAGAGAGAGAACCTTCTAATGGGGTGTGGTCATGCCATGACCTCTTCTCCTCCATTTCTCCATCTTCTCGGGATTTAGGGCATGCATGCACATGTGCTTCGCATGTTTCAGGCCGCTGGGGCCAGAGTTTGAACCTCACTCAGACACGTGGAATCCAGCTCTCTTAACCACTAAGCTATAGGGTGATCCTAAATAGCTAGTATAGCTGTTATAATTATTTTATTTAAGTTTATTTATTTACTTATTTAAATTTGACCAGAGAGGGACAGAGTGAGAGAGAGAGAGAGGGAATGAAAGAGAGAGAGAAAGTGAGAAAGCAAGCCGCCAAGTCCAGGACTCAATCCATGGTCAACTATGTGGGAGTTCAGCACCCTTAACCACCTGCCACCTGATGGCCCCAATAGCTGATATTTTAAGCTGCTAATGTTTGAAGTGGTTTACTACACAGCAAACAGATACCTTATACAATCATAAAGTTTGAACAGTTTTTCAAATTCATACCCATGTTTAGTTGCCAGAGGGTATATGCACTTGTCAGAGAGAGAGAGAGAGATTAGGAGAGAGGGGAAGAAAGCAGCCCTCAATGGGGCATAATTGCACTGCAATTCCTTCCCCACCTGTTCTCTGTTCTGTCAGGATTTGGGGCATGCATGCACACATGCCTAGTGTGTTTAGTTTTTGTTTTTTTAATTATTCATTTTCACCCAGAGTATTTTTCTTTTCTTTTCTTTCTTTTTCTTTTTTCTTTTTTTTTTTTTTTT
>NW_006206032.1:2422178-2428030 GCF_000334495.1 Tupaia belangeri chinensis | reverse complement strand
AGGTCACGTCAGCTCGCCAGACAGAGAGAGACAGAGAGACAGAAAGCAAGAAATCACCCCTCAGGGGGGATAGCCACGCTGCAATCCCTTCCCCTCCACTTTCCTCTCGGGATCTTGGGCACGCACGCACACGCGCCCGGTGTGAGTTTAAGCCACTGGGTCTGGGATTCGAACTGCGGTCGACTACGTGGGAGTCCAGCGACATAGCCATTACACTAACTGCTAGTCCCAACCCAGAGTATTTTTCAAGCCTGCAAATCTGGGTCTGGAACTATGCTGTTGGCCATGTAAGATTTGGCTCCCTTAACCACTAGGCTACATGCCCAGCACCAAATGTGTTTCATATTTATTAAGGGGGTACTATAAACAAGACATCAGGCTAGATGCAAAAAGTGAGACAAAATGTATAAAGCGGAGCCACTACCTTCTGTAAGTTTATAATCTATATCAGGAAATGATAAAATGTTACACAGGGCAATATATTAGTAACACAACCATATTGTTATAAGAATTGAAATTGAGAAATAGTACCATTTCTGCTGGGAGTGATAAGGGAAGGATATATCAAGAATATAGATTAGGAATAGCTGGTGTTGTGAAAGTTAAGGCAGCTGGATCCCACATGTTCAACTGTGAGGTTGGAATCCTGTCTCTGTAGCTTAAAAAATACTACAGGCACATGTATGTGTGCTCAAAATCCTGAAGGGAGGAATGGAGGAGATTGCAATGTAACCATCACCCATGGTTGGGAGATGCCTTCTCACTTTCTCTCTCTCTCTCTCTCTCTCTCTCTCTCTCTCTCTCTCTCTCACAAGTGCATGGACTCTCTAGAAAATTTAAAAAAGAGGGACCAGCAGTTGGCATAATGGCTATGTCACTGGACTCCATGTAGTCAACTGTGGTTCGAGTCCCGGACCCGGTGGCTTAAACTCACACCAAGTGCGTGTGTGCGCGTGCATGATCAGATGGTAAGAGTCATCCTGGAAAAAAGGGAAAGAATGCTCAGGAACTTACCGGTGGGGTGTTTTAGTTAGATTTTATAGTATAAGTAGAGAGAAAACCATTTTTTCTTAGACAGATATCAAGCACTGACTTGATTCCAGGCACTGCCTACTATTGTACTCTAGAATTATGCAACAAATGTGGGCGCAAGTCATTCTAGTCCAAGATCACAGAAAGTGATGAAGCAGGAATCTGAATGTAACTAGTCTGACTCCACAGCCATTTAACTGCTCTACCAGTTCATATCTTAGCCAAGTTAAAAAGCTAGTTACTGGGACCAGCAGTTGGCATAGTGGCTACATCGCTGGACTCCCATGTAGTCAACCGCAGTTTGAATCCTAGACCCGATGGCTTAAACTCATGCTGGGCGCATGTATGTGCATGCCCGAGATTCCGAGAGGAGAATGGAGGAGAAAGGATTGTGGTGTGGCCATCCCCCCTGGGGGAGGATTTCTTGCTTTCTGTCTCTCTGTCTCTCTTTGTCTTTCTGGCGAGCGCATGTGCCATATAGAAGAAACCTAAAAAAAAAAAAAAAAGGCAGTTATTGGCTCGGCTACAGTAGTACATGCTGGTAGACACTGCTATTCAGCAGGCTGATGCCACATGGGAGGACTGGTTTAGATTCTCAGCTTACCCTAAAAACCAGATATGTTGAGGCACACCTGTAGTCCCAGCTACTTCAGGGCTGGCCTGTAGTCTCATGGTTGTGGGAGGCAGATTTCACGTAACCAGTCATGGTTGGAGTCCCACCCTGGAGACGTGAGGAACATGCTGGGTACATGTGTGGCTGTGTACAAAATCCCCAGATGAGAGGGAAATAGAGGAGAATCAATTGCAGTGCGACCACGCCCAATTGGAGGGGTGCTTTCTCTCTCTGTCTTTTTCTCTCTCTGGTGAGTATACTTACTCTCTGGCAATTAAGAGATAAAAAATGTAGTCCCAGTTTCTTGGGAGGCACAGGCATGAGAATCATGACATAGCGAGAGCCCATCTATTATTTTAAAAAAGAAAAAAAAAGAAAAGAATCAGTTACTTAAGAATAAAATTGGGGGGCCAGCAGATGGCATGGTGGTTACATCACTGGACTCCCACATGGTCAACCACAGTTCGAGTCCTGGAGCTGGTGGCTTGAAAATCACACTGTGTGCGTGTGTGAGCGTGCCCAAGATCCCAGAATAAGAATGAAGGAGAAGGGATTGTGGCATGGTCATTCCCCTGGTGGGGAGGGTGATTTTTCACTTTCCCTCTCACTATCTCTGTCTCTCCAGCAAGCACACACACCCTAAGGCAAAAACCTCTGAAAAAAAAAATGAAAGAAAGAAAAAGAAACAAATGGGTTAGCATAATACCTAAGAGGTGGAACTCCCACATGGCTGACAAAGGTTTAAGACCCAGATCCAGTGGCTTGGGCATGTGTGCATGTGTGCCCCAAAATCCTGAAAGTAGAATAGAGGGGAAGGGATTGCAGCATGGCTATTCCCCCTGAGGGGTAATTTTTTACTTTCCCTCTGTCTGTCTCTCTCTGCAAGTGTATGTGTCCAATGCAAAATCCTAAAAAAAAAAGAAAAGAAAAAGAAAGAAAAAAGACAGTGGGTCAGCAGGTGGCATGGTAGTTGGGGTACTGAACACCCACATAGCCAACCATGTCAAGTCCCAGACCTGACAGCTTGCTTTCTCACTTTCCTTTTCTCTCTTTCTCTCTGGTGAGCTCGCATGCCGTGTACTAAGTTAGATAATAATAATAATAATAATAATAACAGTAAATAAAATTAAATAAATAATTTTAAAAGACTTATTTTAACTTTATTTATTTATTTATTTCTAATTTGGCCAGAGAGGAACAGAGAGAAAGAGAGAGAAAGTAAAAAAGGCAAGCCACCAGGTCCAGGACTCAAGCTACAATCGGCTAGGTGGGAGTCCAGTATCCTTAACCACCATGCCTCTTGCTGGCCCCAAATAAATAATTCTTTTTTCTTTTTCTTTTTTTTTGAGAGATTTTCGCTATAGGGCGCGTGTGCTTGCCAGACAGACAGAGAGAGACATAGAGACAGAAAGCGAGAAATCACCCCCCAGGGGAGATAGCCACGCCACAATCCCTTCTCCTCCATTCTCCTCTTGGGATCTTGGGCATGCACGCACACGCGCCCAGCGTGAGTTTTAAGCCACCGGGTCCGGGACATGAACTGCGGTCGACTACATGGGAGTACAGCAACATAGCCATTACACTAACTGCTGGTTCCCCTTTTTTCTTTTTTAAAGAGATAAGAACTTCATTTTTTTAATTATTTTATTCAATTTCATTTATTCATTCATTTATTTTAATTTGACCAGAGAGACATAGGGACAGAAAAGTGAGAAAGCAAGCCACCAGCTCTGGGATTCAAACCATGGTTGGCCATGTGAGAATGTCCAGCGCCTTAACCACCACGCCACCTGCTGGTCCTCCCAAATAAATAATTCTTAACAGACAAAGGCAAAAAAACAAAAACAAAAGACTGGGCCTGGCCCCGTGGTGCAGTGGTGAAGCTCTGCGTATAGGGAGCCAGATCCCACACGGCCAAGCACAACTGCTACCCATGGCTTGAAAAACATGAGATTACATATGTGTGCATCCCCCAAATCCTGATGAGATGGAGAAATGGGAGAGAAAGGATTTCAGCAAGCCAGGGGGGAGGAGGGTACTTTCTCTTTCCGGTAAGTGCACCGGCCTTCTGGAAATGAAGAGGAAAAATATTTTTTTAAAGAAAATAAAAGCACCTAACTAAATATCTATTAACAGTTGAATGGTAAAAAACATGGTAGTAAATTCATATAACAGGATACGACATAGCAGTGAAAATAAATGTACTAAAGCTATGTAAGTCAGCAAGGAGGAATTTCAAATACTTTAATATTTAGCAGAAAAAGCTAATGTATGCAAAATGATTACATTAATATAAAGTCAAAACCAGACAAATTATACATTTTGTTTAGAAATATATAAATACTGCGGCTGGTAGGTGGCATTGTGGTTAAAGGGATTCCCACATGGCAGACTGTGGTTTGAGTCCTGGACCTGGTAGCTTGCTTTCTCACTTTCCCTTTCTCTGTCTCTGGTCAAATTGAAAATAATAACAACAATTGGAATTAAATAAAAATAATTCTTTAGAAACATATAAATACATTGTAAAACTAAAACAAAAGGCCGAAGAAAGAAAGATTAATATAAATTTCAGTATAGTAGCTTCCTCTCTAAAGGAGAAAAGAGATCCAGATTAGAGAGGGGCTCACAGAGTACTTCCAGAAACTGGTTATACTCATTCTTGTTAAACTAGATGCTGTTTATGAATTTTCTTTAAATTGTACACAGAAGTTAGATATAACTTATTTACACATAAATTTAACAGATTTCAGGCAAGCACAAGGACATTAGCATTAAAGAGAGAAATCAGGTTTTCTGAAGGGAGGTCAGGAATTGGATCTAATTTGAAAGAGAGTATTTCAGAATGAGGAGCTGGTACAAGCACAGAAACAGAAAAAGGGGAGCAGTAGGAAGGAAACAGAGAGTAGGTCTTTTTTGCAGTATGGTATTTGCTGGGAAGTATTGGTGAAGAATCATTAGGTCAAGTTGTGGCAGAATGTGGAGGTTCTTGGAAGCTGTCCTGATGGTTAGAAACCTACTATTGTAAACAATGAGGACTTTGTGTCAGTGTGGAATACTTAATGTTAGGCAACAAGAAATAATTATGGCTAACTCAAGTAAAAAGAAAAAGAAAAACATGGGGAGAGGGAACTGTAGGGGAAAAGCGGAGTAAAGGAGACAAGGAGGGAAACGGAAAGAGAATGAACAGTGGATTGATTGGATGGGTTACATAATCAAGTGATCAGTCCAGGAATCAGCAGCTGTGGTGATCTCAGTGGGACAAACTGATCCACCAGTTCTTTGCAGCACTCAGTTCTAACTACCTTGTATTCACTGTGACTCCACCCAAGATTCCAGTTCCCGGGAGAATCTGATTGGCCTAGCGCTGCTGTGGGCCATCTTTATGATAGGGTTTCTGTGCTTGCACTCACTAGAATTCAGGGAGCAGAAATCAGTTGGTAGTCGAAAGGAGCCTGAGTGAATTACGGAAAAAGCAAAAAACCAAAAAAAAACCACAGTATGCATTTCTCAGTAAACGTACTGTTGCTGTGCAAAACCAAAGGATTTATTCAAACTAATTAATTCAAGTGACACATTTCAACGTGTACTAATTTAGTTAAACCTCTTGCTTCAATAACTTCATCTCTAGAACTAACATTTTTCGTTTGAGGCGATCCTAAATTTGCCTCTATAACTGCTTTCCTCTCAGATTATAATTCCCAGATTGACACGCTTTGCTTCTGAGATAAAACTCAGATCAATCATCCGTGGCAGAAAAATTAGGATAATTGCTAGAAAATGATGAACTAAACATAACGAAACGATGATACTGCGACATAAGACCTAAGCAACCCCAACCCTTACAACCAACTCCTAGCTCTGGGATGGTTACCAAAGGCTGCCTCTCAGGCGATCTCAGGGACGCTGGACGGGGTCCATCGCCCACGTAAGCCGAACTGCACTCTGGGAACTGTAGTTTCGCGGGGAAGCGGCCGAGCGGCGGGCGCTGCACACGCGCACAGGAGCCCAGGTCAACAAAGACGGCAGCGTACGCGCGCGCGCACGCGCGCGCCGGAGAAAGACTCGAGAGGACGTGCGCGTGCGCGAACGCCGCTCGGAGGTAGCAGGCGGCTGAGAGGACAGAGGGCGGGGGTGCCCGAGCCTCCGACCGCAGGAGGAGGAAAAGGGGTTGTGCTCCTGGCCGGGGAAGGAGAAAGGGGCGGGGCCG
>NW_006206032.1:2418151-2421813 GCF_000334495.1 Tupaia belangeri chinensis | reverse complement strand
CAGTGCCGGGCGGCGAGGCCGAGCGCGTCCGAGCCTTCCACAAGCAGGCCTTCGAGTACATCTCCGTGGCCCTGCGCATCGATGAGGACGAGAAAGGTAACGGGGGGCTAGGGGAAGGGGAAGGGGCGGCGGCCTCGGGAAGAAAGCGGTGGGGTCGCCGAGGGAGGGCCACACCTGCGTCCCTTTTCTGCGGGCGGGAGCGAAGCTACCCCGCAATTGATCAGCCGCGGGGGACTGCTTCCCCGCAGGTCAGACCTTAGTCTTTTAAAACGGTTCTCAGTTAAGCCTCTCCCCATTTAGGGTATTCGACTTTGTTTCCAACACCCGCCTTCCCCCACACTCTGCATAACCCAAGTCCCTATGAGACACCCAGCGGTGCTGGTGACAGTGACAGTTGTCCTAGAGTGACCACACGGATCCTTTCTAGCATGGTAAACTGTGTGGCTTCTTCTGAGCCAGGTTCTGAGAGGTTTTGATTCCAACGAAGCTGTGCCTTGTTCTAAGGTTTTAATGAAAGAGATCAGTAGTGTAAGAAAAAAGAACAAATCGTGACTTTAAGAGTATGCATATGAGTACAGTTGAATTTGCATTTTTAAAATTTTGATGACATTTACTTTATTAGTAGAGTGACTCCTGAATGTCTTTCAGTAAAGTTGTATTTTAGCATAAAACTTTTGCTCCTAATTGCTTTGATTTTTTTAAAATCAGTATTCTCAGGGTAACCCTAGGTTCCTAAGTTGAAGCGTTAATAAATTGGATAAACTTAGAAATGTCATTTTACAGTAAAACCTAAAACAAAGGTTTATGTTTCTGAATAGAAAGCAAGGATTCTACCTCCTTCAGATTTCTTTTTCTTGTATATCTTTTTTGAAAGATTTATTTTAACTTTATTTATCCATTTATTTTCATTTGACTAGAGAGGAGGGTAGAGTGAGAGAGAAAGAGAGGGAGAGAGAGAGAGAGAGAGAGAAAGTGAGACAGCAAGCCACCAGGTCTGGGACATGAACCAGAGTCAACCATGTGGAAATTCAGGGCTTTTAACTGCCACTACCTGGTGGCCCCCATTCAGGTTTCTTTTAGTTTTACATTTTATTAGTCATATTATGTGCTAAACACTGCAATTAACTTTGCATGTGTTACAATCTTATTGAATCCTCACAGTAACTGCGAGGTGAAGCTACTACTGGTATCAGTATTTTTCAGATGTAGAAATTGAGACTCTAGTCCACAGGTGGTGTGGTGTGGTGGTTAAGGTGCTGGACACTCTCACATGTCCAAAATCAGTTCCAGTCCTGGACCTGGTGGCTTGTTCTCTCACTTTTGTTCTGTGTGTGTGTGTGTGTCTTTCTCTGGTCAAATGAAAATGAATAAATAAAAATTAAATAATTCTTTTTAAAAAGAAAAAAGAAATTGAGGCTCAAAAAATTAAAGCAGGTGGAGCCAGCAGGTGACATAGTGGTTGAGATGCTGGGCTCTCACATGACTGACCATGGTTCAAGTCCTGGACCTGTTTCTCAATGTGCTTCTCTCTCTCTCTCTCTCTCTCTCATGTGAGCGCACGTGCCCAATAGCAAAACTTAAAAAAAAAAAAAAAAACCACTGAAAAACGAAAAGATTAATGGAAGTAATTCCAAGTCTGTGCTAGTAGCTAATGAAAAGAAGTTTATTGTGGAAAATTGTAAGTGAAGTTAGAAGTAATCATAGCATTTAAAAAAAGTCCCTCCTTTTGGGCCCAGCATGTGGCATGGTGGTTAAGGGCACTGGACTCCTACATGGCTGATCACGGTCCAACTCCCAGATCTAGTGGCTTGCTTTCTCTTTCTCTCTCTCAGTCTTTCCCTCTCTGGTCAAATTGAAACCAATCAATAAAGTTAAATAAAGTATATATATATTTTAAAAAACCCTCCTTTATCCTTCACCTCCGCTATATTGAGGTTTTGCTTTTCCAAAAACTTTGCCAGAGAAACCCACCTTGCCAGCACACCTCAATTGAATACTCACTTGCATTATCCATTAGTGAAAAACAGAAGCAATCTGTAATTCATTCCTAGTTTCTTTCTCCACTACCAACTCCAGAAACAGTTCTAGAATTTCAGTCTTGTGAAACCTATTTCTTTTGTGGGAATGAGAAATCAGATATAGGGCTGAGAAGTAGGATATAGGAAAGAAGCCGACATTCATGGTTTTGGAGTATAAGGACAGAGTGGTTATAGGAGTTCAAGGAAGGAGAAGCATTTAAGAAAATAAGACTGTATTTGTGGAAGGAAGTTTTTTTTGTTAATTGCTCCATTCACCACCTCTTAGGAACATCTAAGGCCCTCTAGGGGAAGGTGAAAAGGAGTGCTGTCATTCCTTCTTGTTTAGAGCAGTGTTGTTACAGTAGGCTCCTCTGAATCGTCCTCATGTAGGTCAAAAGACGTTTTAGAATGGAGAAAATACATTAAAGGGTAGATTATTTCAATTGTATTTGAGAAGAGGCTCAGGACATGCCACAGAATTTTAGTTAATGTTGATTGATGGGAGTTGGAAGGTAGGGTAAGAAGAGAAATCAAGGAAAACAGGTATTTAAAAAAAACCTTGGGTTTTTAGATTTGAAGAGAAAGCAATTTCGTGCGAGGAATAGCACTAGAATTCAGACCTTGGGTCTGATAGTGGTGACTTACCTTTGAGTATCACATGAGTGCATATATTTGTTATACTTAAGCCCTCTTCAGTTATTCAAAAAATAGTTTTAGGACTATGTGTACTACATTTTTTACACTTTGTTATCTGATGATGTTTCTACTGATAGTTTTCTGTGTGTGTATGTATACTTTTGTTTTCTAAAGTGGACATCAGAGTGAGTAATAACAGCTTTTTAGTTTGAGTTCTACAACTCATGCCATCATATGCTAAATTACATTAGATCAAATGGAAGCAAATTAGTTATATATTAATTTTTATTTAAAAATAAAATAAAACTGGGACAGCAAATGGTTTAACAGTTACATTGCTGGACTTCCATATGCCGGACCAAGGTACAAGTCCAGGCCTGGTGACTTGAAACCCTCTCCTGGCACATGTGCGTGTGTGCCCAAGATCCTGGGAGGAGAATGGAGGAGCAGGGATTGCAGAGTAGCCATCCCCCTGGGGGATGAGTTCTCTTTTTCTGTCTCTCTCTTTCTCTGTTGAGCACATACACCCTAGTGCAAAAAATAAAAAGATAAATAAAGTAAATTTGTTTGTATTGTCATGGTTCTCTTCTATTTTAAATTTTTCTTTAACCTATTGACACTTTTTACTTTTTTTCTTAGTCTAGTAGTCTTTTTGCCTTTCAGCCATCTTTGACAATAAAAAAACTTAATTACATGAAAATAATTCTTTTTCCCATCGCATCAAATTAAAAATGAGCAAATATAAATTGGACAGTCTTCAAAGGTTTCCTAACTCGGTGGTAAACCATTATCATAATCTCAAAATGTCATGCAATGCCATTTCCTTAGCAACTTGACTTAGCTTCTCAATGCACATAGTGGAAATCACTATTTCATCAGGTGAAATGGGCTGTTTCAGACTATGCTGGTGTTAATTAAGTGAAACATTTGGAACCTTGAAATTATAAATTCCATATTAAATCCCCCTCCTTTTTTTTTTTTTTTTTTTTTTTTCTGTTGGGTTTTGGC
>NW_006206032.1:2400220-2417897 GCF_000334495.1 Tupaia belangeri chinensis | reverse complement strand
TCTCTTAAAACCCCCCCCTTTTTTTTTTTTTTTTTTTTTTTTTTTGGCTGTAGGGTATGTGCACTCGGCAAAGAGACAAAGAGATAGTGAGAAATCACTCCCTAGGGGGGATTGGCATGCCACAATCCCCTCTCCTCTGTTCTCCTCTTGGGACTTTGGGCACACATGCCCAGTATGAATTTTAAGCCCCCAGGTCTGGGACTTTATCCACGGTCAGCTATGCTGGAGTTCAGTGATGTAATCATGACACCATCTGCTGGTCCCTAGATCTCATCTTAATGTAGTTGCATATAAATTTATAGTTTTTTTTTAAAGAATTATTTTATTGAATTTTAATTAATTCATTTTAATTTGACCAGAGAGGGACAGAGTTAGAGAGAGAGGGAGGGAGGGAAAGTGAGAAACCAAGCCACCGTGTAGGAATCCATTCGCAGGCTGCCATGTGGCAGTCCAGTGCCCTTAACCACCACTCCACCTGCCGGCCCCTAAATTTGTAGTTTTTTATGATTACTGTTTATTTTGAGTTTTATTCTGATGGCACAAAGACACTCAACTTGACTCTCATTTCTCACAAAGGCCTTACTTTGTCTGGGACCAAACCTTTTAAAAAGTGAGGAATAGGATAGGAAATCCTATTTAACTATGAAATGGTAACTGGATACATATTAAGTGGATATGTGAGGTCTACTAATTACATTAAATGTTTATTTATCTATTTTTGCTATAGGGTACATGAGCAAATGAGAAAGAGCGGGAGAGAGAGTACGCACCCCCCCAGGGGCATGGTCATGCCACAATCCCTTATCCAGTCTCCTCTCAGGACTTTGGGTACATACCTGCCGTGTTTTACCAGTAGTTGGGTCCCAGACTCAAACCTTGAACTCAGCCACGTGGGATCCAGTCAACTTAACCACCACACGCCACCAGCTGATCCTTAAATTAGTTATTAAGGGCCAGCAGATGGTGTAGTAGTTAGAGGCCCTCGACTCCCACATGGCCCACCACAGTTCAAGTCCTGGACCTGGTGGCTTGCTTTCTCTCTCTCTCTTTCTCATTTTGATCAAATAGGAAGATAATAGTTAAAGTTAAAATAATTCTTTTAAAAAATAATAAACTAAGTAATGTTATTGAATACCAGTTAATTTGCACAGCTCTGCATTCTAGTTCTCTGCATTCTCCACATTCTCTGATAGTTGAGAAGAATCTCACTCTTGTGAGGTTTTTATTATTATTATTATTATTATTAAGAATTTTTATTTATTTATTTAATTTGACCAGAGAGGGACAGAGTAAGACAGAGAGAGAGGGAAACTGAGAAAGCAAACTGCCAGGTCTGGAACTCGATCTACGGTTGGCCGTGCAGGAGTCCAGAGCCCTTAACCACCGTGCCACCTGCCATCCCCCTCTCTCTTGTGAGTGTGAGTTTGAACTGTGTTAATATAAACATTCACTATGTGATTAATAAATGTGTATTTTATGTATACTACATATCTTTCACTTTTCTCAAGCCATTAAATAATTTTGTCAATATTTTTTCTAATTGTTGAACTTCCTTGGAAGACTGATAACCTATGTTATCCATTTTATACATGGGGTAACTGAAATTTATACCACCTGTCAGCTCCCAAGTTTATTTAACTTTATTTATTTATTTTTAAAGAGATTTTTGCTAGAGTGTGTGTGCTTGCTAGAGAGACAGGGGGACAGAAAGCTAGAAATCACTCCCCAGGGGAATGGCCATGCTGCAGTCCCTTCTCTTCCATTGTCCTCTTGGGATTTTGGGCATGCACCACACATGAATCCAGCATGAGTTTCAAGATGCTGGGTTTGGGACTCGAACCGTGGTCAGCCATCAGCAACGTAACCATTATGCCATCTGCTGGTATCTAATTTTATTTATTATTATTATTTAATATCCTAAAGGACACATACACTGACCAGAGAAAAAGGGAAAGTGAGAAAGCACTTGAACCATGGTCAGCCATGTGTGAATCCAAGACCTCAACCACCACACCACCTGCTGGTCCCAGAAATTGTCTTTATTAAGTCCTTTTCTATTTATTCCTAACTGGTGTGCATGTGTGTGTATGCAAATAAACATGTATATACCTATATTTAAAACAGCAGGTATTTTTTTTTAATACATTTTCTCTGTAGGGCACATGTGCCCGCCAGAGAGACAAAAGGCGAGTAATCACCCCCTGGGGGGCATGGCCACACTGCAATCTCTTCTCCTCCATTCTCCTCTCAGGATTTGGGGCATGCCATACACCCCCAGTGTGAGTTTTAAGCTGCCAGGTCTGGGACTAGAACCACAGTCAAGTACGTGAGAGTCCAGTGACATAACTATTATGCTTTTTACTGGAACCCAAACAGCAGGTTTTTTTTTTTTTTTTTTCTGGGATTTCCTCGGCTCTCTCAAAACAGCAGGTCTTCAAAAAATTGCTGTATAACTTTATAATTGTATGTAGTCTGACCTTGTTCTTTAAAATGCACACACAAAGGGTCAGCATGGGTGTGATGGTTAAAGACCCTGGACTCCCATATGGCTGACCGCAGTTCAAGTCCTGAACCTGGTGGCTTGCTTTCTCACTTTCCCTCTCTCCTCTCTCTGTCTGATCAAACTGGAAAATAATAATAATAAATAAGGTTAAATAAATAAATTTTAAAAAATACACACACAAATGCCTGTTTACATTTTTTAAATACAGAATTATTTATTTTATTATATTATATTAATATTATTCTATTTTTACCAGAGACAGAGAAAGAGAAAAAGAGGGAGAGCAAGAAAGCAAGTTGCTAGGTCTGGTACTTGAACTGTGGTCGTCCATGTGGGAGTCCAGCACCTTGACCACCACACCACCTGCTGGCCCTTACATCTGTTTTTAGAAAGTGAGAATGGGAGGCCAGCAGGTGACGTGGTGGTTAAGGCACTGTACTCCCACATGGCTGACTATAGTTTGAGTCTTGCTTTCTTACTTTCCTCTCTCTGGTGAGTACACATGCTCTATGGGATTTGATCATGGGGTAAGCCATGTGAGAGTCCAGCATCCCTACCACCATACCACATGCTGGCCCCAATAAATTTTTTAAAAATTATTTTATTTAGCTTTATTTGTTAATTTTCATTTGACCAGAGAGGGAGGGAGGGAGGGAGAGAGAAAGTGAGAAAGCAAGCCACCAGGTCTCGGACTTGAACCATGGTCAACCATGTGGGAGTCCAGTGCCGTTAACCACCACACCACCTGCTGAGCCCCAATAAATAATTTTTTTAAAGTTAAATAAAAGAGAACTGGTTCCATAGCCAGGTGGTTAAAGGAGCTGGATCCCACAGGGCCAAACATGTTTTAAATCCTGGACCATTAACTTGAAAAACACCAGGTATGTATGTGTGCCTGTTCAAAATCCTGACAGGGTGGAGAAATGGAGAAGAGATTGTGATGTGACCACACCCTGTTGAGGGGTTCTTTCTCCCACTCCCTTTCTTTCTCTCTCTGTTTCTCACTTTCTGGCAAGTGCATGTGCTGCTGGAGGAGGGGAATGAATATGGAGTTCATAAACCAGAAGTGTCAGATTTGGTAACTTTTTTGTACTTCTGAAAACTTGCTATATACCTACCATTTTGAAAGGATTGATTTCAGACTTAATTTCCTAGGCATAATGTTTCTGTTCTAAAGTAGTAGTTTCTGTTCACCATTAGAATAAAGTAGGAATTAATCTGTTGATATGTATTTTCAAAAGGATAATACTTTTTAAAAATTATTTAACTTTATTTATTAAGAATTCTTTAATCCATTTTCTTTCTTTTTTTTTTTTTTAATTTGACCAGAGACTCAGAGAGAGGGAAAGTGAGAAAACAAGCCACCAGGTCCAGGACTCAAACTGTGGTCAGCCATGTGGGAGTGTCCAGCATCTTAACCATCACACCACTTGCTGGTCCCCTATTTATTTATTTTTAATTTGACCAGAGAGGGACAGAGTGAGGGGGTGAGGAATGAGAAAGCAAGCCTCCAGGTCAGGGACTTGAACCATGGTCGGCCACATGGGAGTCCAGTGCCCTCAACCACTATGCCACTTGCCGTTCCTTATTACATATACAACAAGCATTTTATTTTAATTTTTATATTTTACTTTATTTATTGATTTTTAATTTGGCCAGAGAGAGAGAGCCAGAGCAAGGGAGAGAGAGAAAGTGAGAAAGCGAGCCACCAGGTCCAGGACTCAAACCGTGGTTGGCCATGTGGTAGTCCAGTGTCCTTAACCACTACGCCACCTGCTGGCCCCTCCACAACAAGCATTTTACATTTATCTGCAAGAATACTTAATGGCATTTTCGCTAAAGAAACAAAAAAACAGCCATTGTTACAGACTTTACCTCTTGTTTTATTTCTAGTTATTATTATTATTATTTTTTTTTTTTTTAGAGGTTTTCGCTATAGGGCGCGTGCGCTTGCCAGACAGACAGAGACAGAGAGAAAGAAAGTGAGAAATCACCCCCCAGGGGGGATGGTCACGCCTCAATCCCTTCTCCTCCGTACTCCTCTCGGGATCTTGGGCACGCACGCACACGTGCCTGGCGTGAGTTTTAAGCCTCCGGGTCCGGGACGCGAACCACGGTCGATTACGTGGGAGTCCAACAACATAGCCATTACGCTAACTGCTGGTCCCTCTAGTTATTATTTATTTATTTTTAACACAGTTTATGTTTTTTTCTAGTGTGAATACAGTTAAGCCCTGGTCACCTGGTAACTGGATTTTCAAGGTTATGGTTAGTTGTCCTAATGACAGTTAAGGGATGACCAATGCTATGGTTTGATAGACTACAGTGGTGGAAGTCACATGGCCAACTGCAGGTTAGGTTCCTGGGGTTGTCCTGAGAACATGGTGGGTGTGCATGTGAGTGCCCAAGATCCTGAGGAACTAAAGGGCTAGGGAAAAAGGGACTATGATGTGATGAGATTGTAGAGGGTATTTTCTCTCGTGCGTGTACTTACATGCATATGCTATCGTAAAAACAAAAACACTTGGGGTCAGGAGATGGCATAATGGTTACAATTCTGGACTCCCATGTGGTCAGCCGTGGTTTGAGTCCTGGACCCAGTGGCTTTTAAACCCCCCCTGTGTGCCCCGTGGCTTGAAACTCACGCTGGTCATGTGTGCCTGCGTGCCCAAAATCCTAAGAGGAGAATGGAGAATGGATTGTGTGGCCATCCTCTCTGGGGGGTGATTCCTCATTTTCTGTCTCTCTGGCAAGCACACACGCCCTATGGCAAAAAGACCCTTTCTAAAAACAAAACCAAACCACCTAATCCTACTATAGGATTAAGAGGTAGTGTTTAGGCCAGGATTAAGAGGTAGTGTTTAGGCCCAGTCATGGTAGCACACAGATAGTACCACCACTGGGAAACTGGAAGCTGCATCAGAGGCCAGGGTTCATTTTCTAGGCTGAGTGAAATATATTGGGCACAGCCCCCTGAAATACTAGCTAATTGAGAAGCTGGAGCAGGGAGATCACAACACAGAGACCTTGTCAAAAATTTCTATCACCACAGGCTAGCAGGTGGTATGGTGGTTAGGACATGGCTGACCATGGTTCATGTTCTAGACCCAGCTGCTTGAAAATCATGCTAGGCATGTGTACATGATTGCTCAAAATCTTGGGAAGAAAATGGAAGAAAAGGGATTGTGATGTGGCCATCCCTCCAGGGGACGATTTCTCACTTCCTTTCTCTTATAACTGCTTATGCTAGAAATCTCATAGAATAAAACATCTTTGAGCACACACTTGCCATATGGCAAAACACTAAAACAAAAACAAACACCTTATCTTTTTGTGTAGGTGTCTCTTTGTCCCTCTTTCTCTTACAATGGGGGCAAAAAAGGTGATTAGGATTTAGGTAACCAGAGTAGATTGAATCCTGGTGGGTTTATAAGGAGAAGGAATGAAATAGATAAACGGACATAGACATAAGCTTTTTTGCATGTTTTTTTTCACCTTCTGGAAAACCTCTGCAATGTCCACAAGCAAGAAGACCCTCACCAAATGTGGCCTCTTGACCTTAGACCTCCAAAACTGCATGTTAAATAAACCTCTCTTCTTTCTTTCTTTTTTTCTTTTCTTTTTTTTTTTTTTTCAGTTTATATATTTTTTCCATAAGCAAGAGAGGCAGACCACCCTCCCAGGAGGGTCTCAGTGCCATGATCCAGCCTCAGCCAGGCCTGGATTATGCCTGGCATAGTCAAGAGGTCTCGGAATATGAACCTGAAACCTTTCCATGAAGGTCTGACTCCCCAAGTGTTGTGTTTTACCACTGCACTACTACCTTGGACTCTTCTCTATTTATAAATCACCCAGGCTCAGATATTTATTTATTTATTTTTAGAGAGATGTTTTGCTATAGGGTACATGTGCTCACCAGAGAGACAGAAAGCTAGAAAACACCCCCCAGGGAATTGGCCACTCTGCAGTCCCTTCTCCTCCATTCTTCTCTCAGGATCTTGAGCATGCAGCACATGCACCTGGTGTGAGTTTTAAGTTTCCGGGACTCAAACTGCAATTAACTATGAGATTGAGAGTCAGCAGTGTAACCATTATGCCACCTGCCAGTCCCCTACTCAGATATTTCTTTTATTAGCAACATAATGGACTAAAGCAGTCAGTGAAAATATACTAAGTTATTGAAGGAGGATTTCCCTAACATTTTTCTCTTTTCTACTCTCTTATTTACTGTACTTCACCCAACAAAGTTGGATTTTTTTTTTAAGAGGTTTTGCCTTTGTGCTGGAGAGAGAGAGAGAGACAGAGACAGTGAAAGGGAAAGTGAGAAATCACTTCCAGGGGTGGGGGGGTGACCATGCCACAATTCCTTCTCCTTCCAGGATCTTGGGAATGCACGCACTCATGCCCAGCATGATTTTCAAGCTCCCAAACTGGGACTCAGTCAATGGTCAGCCATGTCGAAGTCCAGCAATATAATCACTATGCCAGTATGACCCCCCGGATTTGGAATTATGTCATCAGGCAATGTATAAATTGTCTGCTCTTCTATACTATATATATTTTTTTCCACTCTTGAGCTTTAATACTTCTGCCAAGTTTATAGTGCCTACAGTAACAAACCAAACTGTAGTTCTTATAGTCACATGCCAACTGTGGGTTCAGATCCCCAGGTTAGCTTGAAAATACTCAAGGTTGGAGGCCAGCAGGTGGTGTGGTGTTTAAGGTGCTGGACACTCCCACATGGTCGACCCTGATTCGAGTCCCAGCGCTGGTGGCTTGCTTTCTCGCTTTCTCTCGCTCTCGTCAAATTAAAATAAATGAATGAATAAGTAAAATTAAATAAATAATTTTTTTTAAAAAAGAAAGAAAATACTCAAGGTTGTTCACATTGTGCCTAAAATCTTGGAAGGCTGGAGTGCTCTGGAAAGGGGATCACGGTGTCACAACACTCTGTGGGGGTGCTCCTCTCTTCTTGCTTTCTGTCTCCTTGTCTCTGGCAACCAGATGCACCTCCTAGCAACTAAAAAGAAATAAAGAGTAATAAAAAATACTTACATTAATTTTGATCCTTAGATTTTTTTTTTTTTTTGTCCTTTTTGCTGCAGGCTGCACGTGCTTGCCAGAGAGACACTAGGGAGAGGAGAAAGCATCCTCATGAAGAATGGTCGTGCCACAGTCCCCTCTCCATCTCTCCCTCCTTTCAGGATTTTGGGCATGCACACACATATTGGGCATGTTCCTGAAGCCACTGGATCTGGGGCTCAAACCATGTGGTTGGCCATGTAAGATCACTTACCTCAACCACCAGGCCACAGAGCCACCCACCCCCCGATGACCTTTAGATACTTTATTTAAAAAAATCAGATGGAAGTCTTTCCCACCCTCATTCTTTACTTAGTATGTTGGCTTTTTTTTTTTTTTTTTTTAATTGTCAGAGGGCAGATGGGCTCACCAGAGAGAGATAGACAAAGAGGAGAGGGAGAAAGCACCTTCTTTCTTTTTTTTAAAAAAAGGTTTTTCCCTTACGGCAGGTGCACTCACCAGAAAGAGACAGAGACACTGAAAGGGAAAGTGGGAAATCATCTCTTGGGAAATGGCCACGATGCAGTTTCTTCACTGTTCTCCTCCTGGGATCTTGGGCACACATGCACATCCACCCAGTCCGATTTTCAAGCCACTGGGTCTGAGACTCAAACCACAGTTGCCATGTGGGAGTCCAGCAACATAACCACTACACCATCTGCACGCTCCAGAAGTTACCCTTTTAAGAGTATGGTAACGCCACAGTCCCTTCTCCATCTTCCGTCTTTTTCTTAACTTGCTATAGGGCACATGTACTTATCAGAGACATAGAGAAAGTGAGGATGCACTTCTTAGGGGGAATGCCCAGGAAGTCCCTTCTCCTCTGGTCTCCCCCTGGGACCTTGAGCATGCACGCATACTTGAGCACTTAGTGAGCTCCTCAAGCTGCCAGGTCTAATAGTCAACCATGTGGGATCCATCTGCCTTAACCACCACACTACCTAGCTGGCCACTCGTTGGGATTTTAGGAGTGAATGCACAGGAGGCTGATGTGATTTTCAAGCTGCTGGGTCTGGGACTCTAATCATACAGTTGACCATGTTGAATCCAGCTCCCATAAACACTAGGTAACAAGGCCAGCCTTCACGTGCTTATTTGACATTCATGTCTCTTCTTTGATAAAGTATATATTTTGCTTTTTCACCTTTTTTTTTTTTTTAACTTTTTCTTTTTTTTTTGCCATAAGGGTACCTGCATTCATTTGGGTCAGAGGGAGTGAAAAATCATCCTCCAGAGGGCATGGGCATGCCACAGTTCCTTCTCCACCCTTCTCTTGGGATTTTGGGCACACACACACACAAATGCATCCAGCTTGTTTTTCAAGCAACCAGTTCTGAGGACTCAAACCTTGGAGTTGGCCTGAGATCCAGTACCTTAAACACCACGTCACCTCCTGGGATTAAGCCCACTATTTTTAAATGTGTTTTTATTTTTTTAATTAAAGAATTATTTATCTAATTTTACTTATTTACTCATTTATTTTAATTTGACCAAAGAGAGACACACACAGAGAGAGGGAAAGTGAGAAAGCAGGCCACCTGGTCTGGGACTCAAACTGTGGTCAGCCATGTGGGAGAGTCCAGCACCTCAACCACCATGCCACCTGCCGATCCCTTAAATGTTGTTGTTGTTTTCCAATAATTTTATTTATTTATTTATTCGACTTTATTTATTTCATTTTAATTTGAGCAGATAGGGACAGAGTGAGAGAGTGAGAGAAGGAAAGAGAGAAAGCAAGCCACCAGATCTGAGACTCAAAATGTAGTCATCTGTGTGGGAGAGTCTAGTGCCTTAACCAGGCCATCAGTGTGTTTTTCTTATGGTTATGATTTTTGTGTTCCCTTGAAGAAATCTCTGCCTGACTCAAGATCACAAAGAATTTTGTTTATAGTTTCTGTCACAAGTTTTATACTTTTAGGTTTTACATTTAGGTCTATGATACATTTCAGTTTAATTTTTTTATATGGCCACAGTTAATTTCTTTACTTATGAATGTCCCATATATTTGCATTTGAATGAAAGCTCCAGACAGAGAAGGGAATGAGTAAGCAGGCCCTGTGGGGTACACACTGCAGTACCTTCTCCATTTTCCCATCCTGTTAGGATTTTAGGCATACACATAAATGTGCCTGTTGTATTTTTCAAGCCTCCAGGGCCAGGATTTGAACTGCACATTTGGCCATGTAGGTCTGGCTTCCTTAACTGGTATGTCATGGTCTAGCCCTATTCCTTCTTTGTTGAATTTCTTATCTATATCTAAATCAATCAACAATATATGTATGGGTCTATTGCTAGTCTTTTCCTTTGACTTACAAATCTATCCTACTGCTGGTAGTTTTATACTTTCAGATAAGAGGTATGGAGGATCAGCAGGTGGCACGGTGGTTAAAGAGCTGGACTCCCACATGGCTGACTGCAGTTTGAGTCCCAAACCTGGCAGCTTGCTTTCTCACTCTCTCTTTCTTTTTCGTGAGTGCGCATGCCCTATAACAATTTAAAAATAATAATAATTAATAAATCTTAAAAAAGTCTTAATGTCATAAACTCACCATTTGATTCAAAGAAAATAGAAATGTTACTAAGTGCCACACTTGTAATCTCATATACCAGGCCTCTTGATGTAATCATTTGTTAAATAAAATGTACTCTAGGGGACCAGCGGGTTGTGTGGTTGGTAAGGCGCTGGACACACTCACATGCCTGACCACAGTTTGAGTCCCTGACCTGGTGGCTTGCTCTTTCTCTCTCTCTTTTCTGTGTCTTTCTCTGGTCAAATTAAAAATAATGAATGAAGAAATAAAGTTAAATACATAATTCCATAAAATAAAACAATTAAAATAAATCCAAAAAAACTTACTCTATAAGGGGTCCACAGGTGGCATGGTGGTTAAGGATGCTGATCTTCCACAGGGATGACCACGGCTCAAGACCCAGGTCTGGCAGCTTGTTTTCTTACCCCCCCCCCCACTCTGTCCCTCTCTAGTCAAATTAAAATAAATAAATAAAGTTAAACAAAATAATTCTTTAAAAAAATAAAAAAGCTTACTCTATAAAGGGGGCACCCAAAAATGAACTCATGATATCAGATTTGAATATAATTATATTGAACAGTGTTTTTTCCCTCACTACTATTAAGATCATGTTTACCTTTTCCAGCACTATTTTTTTAAAGAGTTATTTAACTTTTATTTATTTATTTTAATTTGACCAGAGAGGGACAAAGAGAGAGAAAGCAAACCAACAGGTCTGTGACTGTGGTCAGCCATGTGAGAGTCTGGCACCGTTAACCACCATGCTACCTGCCAGCCCCAACAGCACTATGTATTTTTTAAAAAGTTTATTGAAAGTATATTTTCCCCAAATTTCTTTCCATTTTCCCAGCATTTCAATGATAATAAGAATCAGTATCAGGGGACCAGCAGACGGCATAATGGTTATGTCATTCGTCTCGCACATAGTTGACCACAGTTCGAGTTCCAGACCAGCGACTTAAAACTCATGCCAGGCATGTGTGCGTGTGTGCCCAAAATCTTTTTTTTTTTTGGAGAGGTTTTTTGCTATAGGGCACGTGCGCTCGCCAGACAGAGAGACAGAAAGCGAGAAATCACCCCCAGGGGGGATGGTCATGCCGCAATCCCTTCTCCTCCATTCTCCTCTCGGGATCTTGGGCACGCACTTACATGCGCCCGGGGTGAGTTTTAAGCCACTGGATCCGGGACGCGAACTGCAGTCGACTACGTGGGAGTCCAGCGACATAGCCATTACGCTAACTGCTGGTTCCCCAAAATCTTGAGAGGAGAATAGAGGAGAAGGAATTGTAGCACGACTGTCCTCCCTGGGTGGTGGGGGTGATTTCTCGCTTTCTGTCTTTGTCTCTCCAGTGACTTCACATACCCTATAGCAAAAAAATTCTCTTTAAAAAAATATATGTATCAGAACATCATAAGGAACAAAGGAGTCAGCCCTAAAATTTTGAGAAACATTGTGACTATATTCCTGCTCTTAGAGATTCATATACACATAAGATGCTTAAAGTACCAAGAAGTCATTCAGTGATGTTTCTCAGACTTATTGATCACAACCTTATTTTTCGTGTATCATCTATCAATAGCATGCTTTGAGAAATGTTTAGTGTACTCTTCTTGGTCATGATATATATATATATATATAAATAATTATTTCTATTTTAAAGCAGGACAGAAGGAGCAAGCTGTGGAATGGTATAAAAAAGGCATTGAAGAACTAGAAAAAGGAATAGCTGTTATAGTTACAGGACAAGGTAAAGTTATGTTTATATTTGTTTACACCACAATTCCCTTTGCACTTGTGGGTAATACTTCTTGATTGTATGTTAGAATATGATCTATAGGGCAGCCAATGGGTGACATGGTGGTTAAAGGCACTGGACTTCCATGTGACCAACTGTGGTTTGAGTTCTAGACCTGGCAGCTTGAAATTCATGCCTAGTACGTGCATGTATGTCCTGAATCTCAGTAGGAGACTTGAGGAGGAAAGGATTGTGGCATGGCCATCCTCCCGGAGGGTGACGTCTCACATTTCCTCTCACTGTCTCTCTGGTGAGCACATGTGCCCTATGGCAAAAACCTTAAAAAAAAAAAAAAAAAAGAGAGAGAGAGAGAGTGAGAGAGAATATGACTTGGAGTCAACAGGTGGCATGGTGGTTAAGGCACTGGACTCCCACATGACCTGGTGACTTGTGTTCTTGTTTTCTCTCTCTTTTTCTCTCTCTTTCATGAGCACATGTGCCCCTTAGCACATTTTTTAAAAATAGGGGTTAGGGGCCAGCCGGTGGTGTGGTGGTGAAGGCACGAGACTCCCAGATGGTCTACTGCGGTTCAAGTTGCAAAACTGGCAGCTTGCTTTTTTCACCCCCCCCTTGTCAAATTAAAAAATAATAATGATAAATAAAATTACATAAATAATGCTAATACAAAAAATAGGGGCCAGCAGATAACATAGCAGTTTAAGGCAGTGGGCTCCCACATACTCAGCCTGGTTCGAATTCCAGACCCAGTGGCTTGAAACTCACACCAGGCACATGTGTGTGCGTCCCCCAGATTCTGAGAGGAGAATGGAGGACAAGGGATATCGGCATGGCTATCCGCCCAGGTAGTGTCTCCAGTGAGCGCACATGCCCTGCAGCAAAATTCTCTCAAAAAGAAAAATTAATAAATAACTAAGTTGAAAGAAAAGAATATGAGCTGTAAATGTCTAATTTTTGTTTTAGTTTTTCAAATTTTGCCAGAGAGCATGCACATTCATCAGAGAGAGAGAGGGAGGAAACATCCTCCAATGGGGCATGGTCGTGTCATCCATTCTCTTTAGTATCTCCATCCTTTTGAGATTTGGGGCACTAACACACATGTGGCATATTCTTCAAGCACTGGGGCTAGGATTCAAGCCACATAGTTAGCTATATAGGGTCCAGCTTCCTTAATGATAAGGCCACAGGATTGATCCTAAATATCTTTCTGTGATTAATACTTGACTTAAAAAAATTTTTTAAAATAATTATTTAATTTTATTAATCTTTTTTCTAATTGTTATTTAATTTTACTTATTATTACTAATTTTTAGAGAGAGAGAGAAAGCAAACTACCAGGTCAGAGACTTAAAACTTGGTTAGCCATTTGGGAGTCCAGCACATTGACACCACACCACCTGCTGGCACCAATACTTGGCTTTTTAAAACCAGGGCAAATGGGGCCAGAGGGTGTATGTTGGTGAAACTTGACACTCTGCAAGGCAGTCCCTCATGAGAAGGTTCCCAGTTCAAGTTCAGAGACCTTCTTGAGTATGCTAGGCACACATTCCAAGCTGGTAGAAGGCTGGGAGTAAATCACAAAATGAAGACCCGTTAGTGGTTGCTGTCTTTCTATCTATCACTTGTGGAAGAGGGAAATAAATAAAAAGACAAAGCAGTTCTCCTATTTACTTGCCTATCACCTCAAATTAAAAATTAGAGTCTATGGGGACCAGCAGGTGGTATGGTGGTTAAGGCGCTAGACACTTCCACATGGCTGATCACAGTTTGACTCCCAGACCTGGTGGCTTCTTTCTCGTTTTCCCAATCTCTCTCTTTCTGTGTGTGTCTCTCTCTCTCTGGTAAAATTAAAAAAAAAAAAAAAAGAGAGAGAGAGAATGAATAAATACAATTAAGTAAATAATTTTTTTAAAAATTAGAGTCTAATGGGCACAAGCAGTTGTTGCATAATAGTTACATCACTGGATTCCCACGTAGTCAATGATGGTTTGAATCCCGAACCCGGTGGCTTAAAACTCATGCTGGGCATGTGTATGTGTATGCTCAAAATCCCTAAAGGAGGATGGAGAAGGGGTTGTGGCATGGCCATCCTCCCCAGGTGGAAATTTTTTGCTTTCCTTCTGTCTATTTCTCTCTGGTGAGCACATGTGTCCTGTAACAAAAAAATCTCTCTAAAATAAAAATAAATAAATACAAATTAGAGTCTAATAATTATCTTTAAATATTTAATTAATACTATAGGGTCAAGCATCATTGTAAGCTCTTTGTATGTAGTATCTCTTAATTTTCATCACCCTCCTATGCTGTATAACTGCTGCTGTTATCTTTATTTTTCAGATGAATAACCTGAAGTACAGAGAAGTTAAGTAATTTACCTAAGACACCTGCTACAGAATTATAGAGAATCAGAATTTGAACCCAAGGGGACCAGCAGTTAGCATAATGGCTATGTCGCTGGACTCTCCCACGTAGTCGACCGCAGTTTGAGTCCCGGACCCGGTGGCTTAAAACCCACGCCGGGCGCATGTGCGTGCGTGCCCAAGATCCCGAAAGGAGAATGGAGGAGAAGGGATTGTGGCGTGGCCATCCCCCCTGGGGGGGGTGATTTCTCGCTTTCTGTCTCTCTGTCTGTCTGGCGAGCATGCGCGCCCTATAACAAAAACCTCTCCAAAAAAAGAAAAAAAAAAAAAGAATTTGAACCCTAGGAGTCTGACTTAAGAGCCTGTATTCTTTTTTTTGTTTGTTTGTTTGTCTGTTTTTTTGCTATAGGGCAGGTTGGCTCACTAGAGACAGAGAGAGGAGAGGGAAAGTAAGAAATCAACCTCCAAAGGGGATGGCCATGTTACAATCCCTTTTCTTCCATTCTTCTCCCAGGATTTTGGGTGCACACACACACATGTTTGGAGTGATTTTTAAAGCTGCTGGTCCAAAACATGGCCAGACATGTGGAAATCTAGCCCTTATGCCACCTGTTGACCCTTGAGCCTGTATTCTTAAATTGTGCAGTTAATATTTTGTAGTATGTGGATGCCCCTATTAAATAAATAAAGGATTTCAGTTTATCATAGCTAATATAAATACAGAAGCAAAAGTAGTAGTACTTAGGCTAGTCGTTCATCCAGAGATGTTTATTGACTGGCTGGCAGATTCTACTGTGTATTAATATGTCATCTAACCTCCAATTGTTATAATGTGGCCAATATTTATTCTCCTTTTTGCCTTTCCCCTGTGTATTTTGACTACTGTTATATTTACTAGATTCTGGTATATAAGAGAGCAGAATAGAATCAGTAAACATGGGAAGTTTGGCTTTTTTTTTTCTTTAAGGGAGATTTTTGCTGTAGTATGCGTGTGTTCACCAGAGAGACCATGAGAGACAGAAAGCAAGAAATCATCTCCCCATGGGGGATGGATATGCTACAATCCCTTTTCTTCCATTCTCCTTTTGGGATTTTGGGCATGGATATACACATGCCCAGCGTGAGTTTTAAGCCATCAATTCCAGGACTTGAATTATATTCAACTATGTGGGAATTTAGCAACATAACTGTTATTCCATCTGTGAGTCCCAGGTTTTGTTGTTGTTGTTAAGAGTGATATTTGCTATAGGGCGCATGCACTGATTGTAAAATACATCCCGGTTTAAAATACAGGATTTTGAAACGAGAAGATAAAAATGTGTTAGGCGCCATGAAGTATGCACAAAATTGGACCAACCATAGAAATTCTGAAACCATCACGAGAACCGTAACTGATTTAGTAGATACTATTTTACAAATATTTTAATTTTCCTTTTTTCTTTTGGGAGAGGTTTTTGCTATAGGGCGTGTGCGCTCGCCAGACAGACAGAGATAGATAGAGAGATAGAAAGCAAGAAATCACCCCCCAATGGGGATGGCCATGCCGCAATCCCTTCTCCTCCATTCTCCTCTTGGGATTTTGGACATGCACGCACACGCGCCTGGTGTGCGTTTAAGCCACCGGGTCCGGGACTCGAACTGTGGTCGACTACATGGGAGTCCAGCGACATAGCCATTACGCTAACTGCTGGTCCTGATTTTCCTTTTTTTAAGAATTATTTATTTGTTTAATTTTAGTTATTATCATTTTATTTTAATTTGACCAGAGAGAGAAAGGGAAAGCAAGAAAGCAAGCCACCAGGTCCGGGACTCAAACTGTGGTCAGCCGTGTGGGAATCCAGCGCCTTTAACTACCATGCCACCTGCCAGCCCCCAAATATTTTAGTTTTCTTCGTAAAACCTTTGGTTTTCCATGAGAGTAGATAGGATGATATTTTATCTTGAAACAGTATTAGTAGGACAATACAGATATTTTAATTAAATTTTTTTTTTCCTTTCAGGTGAACAGTATGAAAGAGCTAGACGCCTTCAAGCTAAAATGATGACTAATTTGGTTATGGCCAAAGACCGTTTGCAACTTCTAGGTATCAATTAGCATATTATGTAATTAGACATGAGGTGTACTTGAAGTGTGTGTTTGATGCAACTTTATAATCATGGTAGAAATAGATCACTCTCCAGTGCTGGAAGCTATCTGAAAGATCAGGGTTCAGTTCCTGGGTCTGCCTGTGCATGCCTGGCACTTATGCATGTTCATGATCTTGGCTGACTTGGAAGGCTGCAGGAAGGTTCTTCACTTGAGACTATTGAAAGTGCCTGTCTTTTCCTACCCCATGAAACAAGTATTAGGTTGTCGGAAAAGTCATGACATGTTTTCCTATACAAGAATACTTCATAACTTCTGATGACCCAATAAGTAGAGCCAACTCCATAGCATAGGTTAAGAGTTGTGCATGGTCAACCATAGTTTGATCCTGGACCTGGGTAGCTTGAAAAACATGCCAAGTGTGTGTGTGTGTGCACTCGAATCCTGACATAATGTAGAAATGGAGAAGAAATGATAGAGGTGTGACTATGCTTTTTTTGAGGTTTTCTTTCCTCGCTTTCTGGTGCACACATGCCCTCTTGCAATTAAAGAAAGAAACTTTAGGGGCCAGGCAGTGGTGCAGGGGTAATATAATTGTACTCATATGGGAAGGTCCCAGGTTTGCTTCCAGAGGCCTCTCCATGTGTGCTAGGTGTGCATAAACACACGTGTGATCTGGTTGGCTGAGGCTGGGGATGCATAACAGTGTGAAGAATGTGTTGGTAGTGTCTGCCTCCCCACCCCCTCTGTTTTGCTCTCATGTAGGAAATAAACTGTTAAATAAATAGGGGGCTGGGAGGTGGTTTTGTGGTTAAGGTCCTGGACTCCCATATGGCTGGCCATGATTTGAGTCCTGGACGTGGCAGCTTGCTTTCTCACTTTCTGTTTCTCTCTCTCTCTCTAGTCAAATTGGAAAGTAATAATAGTAATTAAGTAAAATTCTTTTTTTTAAAGTAAACAAATTAGTTGGACGAGTGGTGTGGTGGGTAAAGTGGCTGGATCCCACATGACTGACTACATGCCTCAAGTTATTAACCCAGTGGCTTGAAACACACACAAGATGCACGTGCATTTCTGTCCATCATCCAAAAAGGATAGGAGAAATGGAGGTGGGATTGTGGATGCATGGGTGGTGCTTTTTCATTTTCCCTCCCTGTTACTTTGGTTTTTAAATATTTTTTATTTAACTTTATTTATTATTATTACTGTTATTTTAATTTGACCAGAGAGAGAGGGAAATTGAGAGAGCAAACCACTGGGTCCAGGACTCAAACCATGGTCGGCCGGGTGGGAATCCAGCACCCTCAACCATTATGCCACCTGTTGGCCCTCTCCCTGTTACTTTTTTTTTTTTTTTTGAC
>NW_006206032.1:2397853-2400168 GCF_000334495.1 Tupaia belangeri chinensis | reverse complement strand
GAGAAATCACCCCCCAGGGGGGATGGTCACGCCGCAATCCCTTCTCCTCCATTCTCCTCTCGGGATCTTGGGCACGCACGCACACGCGCCCGGCGTGAGTTTTTTAAGCCACCGGGTCCGGGACACGAACCGCGGTCGACTACGTGGGAGTCCAGCGACATAGCCATTACGCTAACTGCTGGTTCCCTCTCCCTGTTACTTTAAAAGCAAGGAGGCAGACACTAGCAGGTGGCATGGTTGTTGAGGTACTGGACTCCCACATGGACAACTGTGGTTTGAGTCCCAGACCTGGCAGCTTTGAAAATCACGTTGGCTATTTGTCCATGTATGCCCAGAAACCTAGGAGGAAATTGGAGGAGAAGGGGGGGTGGATTTCCCAGTTTCTCTCTGTGTCTCTCCAGCAAGTACACACACCCTGTGGCAAAAACAAACAAACAAAAAAATGGAGGTAAAGAGGTAGTTGGAAAAAATAGCATCAACATTTTTTTTAAAGCCACTTCTTTTTTCTTTAATTATTTAATTTTATTTACTCATCATTTATTTTCATTTGACCAGAGAGAGAGAGAGAGAGAGAAAGCAAGCCACCAGGTCTAGGACTCGAACCATGGTTGGCCATGTGGGAGTGTCCAGTGCCTTAACCACTATGCCACCTGCTGGTCCCTAACATCAGCATTTCTTTACAAGAACCCAGAAGGTCTGGGTGTGGATGTACCAGACAGTGAAAACGATCTGTGCCCACATACACCGTAAAGTTTATTTGTGGATTATTGTAACTTTTCAGAGATGTGTTGCCAGATAGAAACCTAATTAGAATGGAAAATGATCCTGGGTTGGGACAATGTAGCCTCTTTAATAAGGATGGAAGAGTTCATAATTTGTCTTTGATTTAGTAACAGTATACCCTTAGGGCAAAGTTTTAACTGTAAAATGTGCTATAGATATAAAAATAATTTTGACATTAGCATCTTAGTATACCTGACAGTTACACTTTTTATTTTAACTTAGCTTCCTTCAACATTCATTCATTCATTTATTAAGGCTTTGTTTGGGCTTTTATTTGGAAGTGCATAGTTCTGTTGTACTATTTTTAACCTCTCATTTTATGTTCATACGCCCTGTATTTCTTTTAAAATTAATTAATTTTTATTTTTTTAAACAATCACCATATATCATTACAGCATGCAGATGATTTTTCTCAGCATGAATACACTGTGTGTAAGTCCAGTTAAAGATATTATCATACATGTTATCATCAACAGATAATTTTCCATTTTTGTGTCCCTTAAATGTTTTGCTTCCTGTTTTTATTCATTTTATTATTTTTTATACATTAAGTCATTGTATATTATTATAGCTTGTAAAATAACTTTTCCCAGCATGAATACACTATATATTAGTCTAGTTAAAGATATTATCATACATGTCATGAACACATAATTTTCCACTTTTGTGTCCTTAAATGTTTTGCTTTCAACATTCATTTAAGTTCCCGTTCTATACTAGATAAGGTACCAAGGGATATAACCTAAATTTATTTGTCAAGTCAGCAAATGTTTATTTGGTGACTACCATGTTGCTAGGTACTGTTGTAGACACTTGGGATTTAGACAAGGATTCCTCCACAGAGTGTATATTCCAGTAGGGAGATCACATATAATAGACAATAAGCATAAAAAGTAAGGTATATGTATAATACAAGGTGATAAATACATGGAAAAAAGTTAAAACACGGTAAGGGAGCTTAGGAGTAGGCAGGAGGTGATTTGGGTTTTTAGTTTTGTTTTAAGAGATTTTTGCTATAGGGCATGTGTGCTTACCAGAGAGACTGAATGAGAGAATAAGGAATCCCCCACCTGGGGGGATGGCCACACCACAGCTTCTTCTCCTCCATTCTCCTATTGGGGTTTTGGGCATGCATATACACACGCGTGGCATGAGTTTCAAGCTGCCAGGCTTGGGACTTGGACCATGGTCAGCTATGTGGGAGTCCAGTGTCTTAACCACTATGCCACCTGCTGGCTCCCTTATAAGGATTTTAATAAAAGGATGATATAATCTTAAATTTCAGAAGGATCACTCTGGTTATTATGTTGCATATAGACTGTAGGGGTAGAGCCAGGGAGAGCCATTAGGATGTGCTTGCATTGATTTCGGAAAAAAGTAACGGAGGCTTTGACCAGGGTGGTTCCAGGGTAGAGGGTAACAAATGATTCGATTATGATTATATATGAAGGTTGAACAGATAGGTACTGATATACGAGATAAAACGTTCCTCTGTTTAAGGGTGTCAGTATAATGGGAGAGGGGCCAGTAGG
>NW_006206032.1:2386152-2396933 GCF_000334495.1 Tupaia belangeri chinensis | reverse complement strand
AGAGAGAGAGAGAGAGAGAGAAAGCAAGCCACCAGGTCTAGGACTCGAACCATGGTTGGCCATGTGGGAGTGTCCAGTGCCTTAACCACTATGCCACCTGCTGGTCCCTAACATCAGCATTTCTTTACAAGAACCCAGAAGGTCTGGGTGTGGATGTACCAGACAGTGAAAACGATCTGTGCCCACATACACCGTAAAGTTTATTTGTGGATTATTGTAACTTTTCAGAGATGTGTTGCCAGATAGAAACCTAATTAGAATGGAAAATGATCCTGGGTTGGGACAATGTAGCCTCTTTAATAAGGATGGAAGAGTTCATAATTTGTCTTTGATTTAGTAACAGTATACCCTTAGGGCAAAGTTTTAACTGTAAAATGTGCTATAGATATAAAAATAATTTTGACATTAGCATCTTAGTATACCTGACAGTTACACTTTTTATTTTAACTTAGCTTCCTTCAACATTCATTCATTCATTTATTAAGGCTTTGTTTGGGCTTTTATTTGGAAGTGCATAGTTCTGTTGTACTATTTTTAACCTCTCATTTTATGTTCATACGCCCTGTATTTCTTTTAAAATTAATTAATTTTTATTTTTTTAAACAATCACCATATATCATTACAGCATGCAGATGATTTTTCTCAGCATGAATACACTGTGTGTAAGTCCAGTTAAAGATATTATCATACATGTTATCATCAACAGATAATTTTCCATTTTTGTGTCCCTTAAATGTTTTGCTTCCTGTTTTTATTCATTTTATTATTTTTTATACATTAAGTCATTGTATATTATTATAGCTTGTAAAATAACTTTTCCCAGCATGAATACACTATATATTAGTCTAGTTAAAGATATTATCATACATGTCATGAACACATAATTTTCCACTTTTGTGTCCTTAAATGTTTTGCTTTCAACATTCATTTAAGTTCCCGTTCTATACTAGATAAGGTACCAAGGGATATAACCTAAATTTATTTGTCAAGTCAGCAAATGTTTATTTGGTGACTACCATGTTGCTAGGTACTGTTGTAGACACTTGGGATTTAGACAAGGATTCCTCCACAGAGTGTATATTCCAGTAGGGAGATCACATATAATAGACAATAAGCATAAAAAGTAAGGTATATGTATAATACAAGGTGATAAATACATGGAAAAAAGTTAAAACACGGTAAGGGAGCTTAGGAGTAGGCAGGAGGTGATTTGGGTTTTTAGTTTTGTTTTAAGAGATTTTTGCTATAGGGCATGTGTGCTTACCAGAGAGACTGAATGAGAGAATAAGGAATCACCCACCTGGGGGGATGGCCACACCACAGCTTCTTCTCCTCCATTCTCCTATTGGGGTTTTGGGCATGCATATACACACGCGTGGCATGAGTTTCAAGCTGCCAGGCTTGGGACTTGGACCATGGTCAGCTATGTGGGAGTCCAGTGTCTTAACCACTATGCCACCTGCTGGCTCCCTTATAAGGATTTTAATAAAAGGATGATATAATCTTAAATTTCAGAAGGATCACTCTGGTTATTATGTTGCATATAGACTCTAGGGGTAGAGCCAGGGAGAGCCATTAGGATGTGCTTGCATTGATTTCGGAAAAAAGTAACGGAGGCTTTGACCAGGGTGGTTCCAGGGTAGAGGGTAACAAATGATTCGATTATGATTATATATGAAGGTTGAACAGATAGGTACTGATATACGAGATAAAACGTTCCTCTGTTTAAGGGTGTCAGTATAATGGGAGAGGGGCCAGTAGGTGGCATGGTGGTTAAGGGTTGCTGGACTTCCACATGGCTGACTACATTTCGAGTCTTGGATCTGGTTGCTTGTTTTTTCACTTTCCCTCCCTTTCTCTGTCTGTCTCTGGTAAAATTTAGGAATAATAAAGTTAAATAAAATAATTATTTAAAAAACTATAATGGGACAGGCAGGTACATAATTATTGGGTTGTCAGAAACGTCATGATATATTTATGCATAAAAATATATCATGGGGGCCAGCAGTTGGCGTAATGGCTGTGTCACTAAACTCCCACATAGTTGACCGCTGTTCGAATCCCAGACCTGGTGGCTTAAACTCACACTGGGCGTGTGTGCATGCATGCCCAAGATCCTGAGAGGAGAATGGAGGAGAAGGGATTGCGACATGGCCATTCCCCCTGGGGGGGGTGATTTTTCGCTTGCTTTCTCTCTGTCTTTCTCTGTCTTTCTGGCGAGCACATGCACCCTATAGTAAAAACCTCTCTTTAAAAAAAAAAAAACGGAATGTGAGAAATCATGCCCCATGAGGATGGCCATGCCGCAATCCCTTCTCCGCCATCTCCTCTTGGGTGTGCAAATGCCCCCAGCGTAGTTTTCAAACTGCACTGCCCGGTCTGGGACTCAAAACTGTGAAGTTGGCCACGTAGGATTCAGCTGCCTTAACCTCTATACCTCCTGCTGGCCCTAAAGAATGGATATATATTTTAAAGGTTTTAGTCATAGGGCATATGTCCTCACTGGATAAAGAGATAGTGAAAAGGAAAGCAAGAAATCACCCTCAGGTGGAATGGTCACACTGCAGTCCCTTTTTCTCCAGTCTCCTCTTGGGATTTTGGGCACACATATACATGCACCTGGTATGAGTTTCAAGCCATCAGGTTTGTACTCAAACCATTCAGCCCCCTAAAGGATAGATTTTAAAAGATAAATAAAAGCAGGGCTAGCAGATGGCATGGTAGTTATGTCACTGGACTCCCACGTGGTCGACTACAATTCGAGTCCCAGACCTTGCAGCTTCAAACTCATGCTGAGCACGTGTGTACATGCCCAAAATCCTGAGAGGAGAAGGGAGTAATTTCTCACTGTCTCTTTGTCTTTCCAGCAAGCGCACATGCCCTATAGCAAAAAATTTCTCTTGAAAGAAAATAAGGAAGCAAAGGGCCAGCAGGTGGTGTGGTGGTTGGGATGCTGGACTCTCACATAGCTAACTGTGGTTTGAATCCCAACCTGACAACTTGCTTTCTCATTTTCCCTTTCTCTTTCTCTGTTTCTCCCTGGTCAAATTAAAATACAACTACTACTACTACTACTATTAAAAATAATAATAAATAAAAATGAAAAAAATCACTTATAATTTAATATACTTTAAATAGTTAATTAATGTATAAAACCTTAGTCTCTATAAAAGGAAGCATCAGTCTGATTTTTTTTTTTTAATTTTTCCTATAGGGTGCGTTCTCTCACTCACCAGAGACAGAAAGAGAAAAGGACAGTGAGAAATCACTCCTACAGAGGATGGTCATGCTTCAGTCCCTTCTTTTCTAGTCACTTTCCAGGACTTTGGTCATACATGCACACACATGTGGCATGATTTTGAAGCCTCAGGGTACAGGCCTTGAACTGTACAATCTGCCATGTGGGATCCAACACCTCAGTCCTCATGCCACCTAGTAGTTCATTAGTCTGTTGACTTTTGGTCTTTTTTTTCCCCCCCTTTATTTATGGTATTATAGAATATGTGTGCATGCACATGAGAGTGTGAGAGAGATGAATACCCTGCCTAGGGTCTGGTCATACCACAATTCTCTCCAGTCTTCCACTGTGTCCAGTCTTGAATACTTGAACAACAATGAATTTGAGCAGATTCACAGTAGAACTATTTTTTGGGGGGAGAGGTTTTTGCTGTAAGGCTCATGTGCTCGCCAGAAAGACTGAGAGAGACAGACAGAAAGCGAGAAATCACCCCCTAAGGGGGATGGCCATGCCACAATCCCTTTTCCAATCTCCTCTCAGCATCTTAGGCTTGCATGCACATGTGCCCGATGTGAGTTTAAGCTACCAGGACTCAAACCACAGTCAACTACATGGGAGTCCAGCAACGTAGTCATTATGCCAACTGCTGCTCCAACTACAGTAGAACTATTAATACAAGGCTATAATAGTGTATATAGTGTGTGTTCCACCACATACGAACTAAACTGTATTTACCTATAAACAAAAAATGGCTTTTTATTCCCAGTTATTAGTTACTAAAACTAAAGTCTTGATTTCTGCTTATTTTTACTGTATAATAAATGAATGTATGTACTTTTTGTTACATTTTATTGAAGAGAATGTTAATAGAGCGAATATTTACAAATCATTGTTTTTCTAAGTAATGCTTCTAAAACAAATGGTTTTCTGTCTTGGTATGGTGATTTAAAGAGTATTATCATTTAGGAAAATCAGATGACCTACCTGTTAGCTGCTTACACCCCCCCACCACCAAAAAAAAAAGACTTCAAGGTATATTGTATCAGCCAGTTCTAGGATACAAAAGCTGTGCAGTACTTTGGGCTTTGTGCAGAAAGGATAGCTGCTATTTAACCTGTCCCAAAGGGTATGTGTGGTTGTATCCTAAACCAAGCATGGTGCCTGCTTGTCTGACCTTAGCAATGAAAGTTTAAGAGAGTTACGCCTGCTTGTCTGACCTTAGCAATGAAAGTTTAAGAGAGTTAGTATGTATATGTGCTGCATTTTTATATGTATTAACTTGCTAATGCAGAAGAAAAGAATCAGCTATGATATTAGATTATGTCAGCAAAATAAATCAGGTAAAAATTGAATTCCTATTATAGACGAAGACACAGTATATAGTTTATGTACATTTTTTTCATTCTTGAGACCCTTGGAAAACCGAGGCTAAGCAAGGTCATATCATTAGTAAGTGGTGGAGCAGATAGATTGGCTGTTCGAGTGGGCAACAGTGTGCAGCAGTGATGCGGAGGGGCAAGGAACTGCTGTCCTTTAGACTCCAGATGCTAGACTTAGAGACCTAGATCTTAGGAGGGGTTATTTGAAGTGAGGATAGAGCTGAAATAAGCGTGTGTTCATTTTTAATTTAGTAACCTAAAAAAGTAGGTAATACAGATGCATACCCCAGAATTCTAAAGTGTATAAAAAGCATTTATCTGTGCTGTGCCTCAGCTATCCATTGCCCTGCTCTGTATTACCAGTGTGCTGGGTCCTTTTTCAGAGATAATCTACATGTATACGACTAGTCATGTGTGTGTTTAAACAAATGGCAGGGTTCTATACATAGTTCTGTAGCATGCTGATTCTACTCTGATTTATTGTCTTTATTTTTTGCCTGACATATGTTAGTTAATGTAATCAAATATGGCATTTCCTAGGCATTCCATATAGTTTCTTTCTGTGCCATTTTGAAATGTCCTGTATTTGTTTTTTCTTACTGTTAAACCCTAACCAGTTCATATCCCACCTCTGCTGTAAAACCTTTTCTGTGGTCTCTTTCTTCTGTACTGTGCAGTCTTTTTATTTTTATTGTTGTTGTTGTTATTTATATAGTTGTGTTATAAGTTACCAATTATATTTAGTAACTATCTGGGTGGTAGATACCATATTCATTTGATATCCAGATACTCTCTCAACACAGTGAATTCAACATATTAGATATTCAGTAAATATTTACAGGTGGTAAATGTGAAAGAGTCAAAAAGTTAATAGAAAACGTATATTAGGAAAAGGCTGTGCATGAATTTCAAAAGTTTTGGTACCACTGTAAATGCATATTTTTGTCCAGTTTTCAAAATCTTTAAAAAATACAATGTTAGTGCTATATACAGTAACTGGCTCATGTTATCAGTCCTGAATAAGGCATACTTTAAACATAGCTATTCACTTACTAGTTTATGTTGCTATTTTCATGTCTGAGTTTTTACTAATTGTATTTTTTAAGAGAATTATGTAAATGCAAAAACCCTTCATCATGTAACAGTGTTGTAACACCTTGAATAATTTTTCATTTTCACATGCATATTTTATTTGTTCATTATATATTTTTTGTTTATTTATTTATTTATTTATTTATTTACCTCCTCTGTTGCATAGAGAAGCTGCAACCAGTTTTGCAATTTTCCAAGTCACAAACGGACGTCTATAATGACAGTACTAACTTAACATGCCGCAATGGACATCTCCAGTCAGGTGGGTTTAGGTTAACTGACATGTAAGATAATGAAGCTTGCTTGCAGAGTAGCATTTACTTAACCTGATACTATTGATTTAACTTTATATGGTAGATACTGCTTTTTGTTTTCAAAGGGCTATGTTGAAAATATAGTATCTATCATTCATAGTGTGTAAACACAGAAAAGAAGGAATAGCCTTTCTAGACATGCTTCATTCACATACTTTGCAACCTCCTTTTTTTATTTTGTAGAGAGATTTTTGCTATAGAGGTGTATGTTCCCTGGAGAGACAGCGACTGAGAGATAGAAAGTGAGAAATCACCTGCAGGAGGGCTGGCCACACCACAGTCCCTTCTCCATTCTTCTCTTGGGATTTTGGGTATACACTCCCAGGCTGAGTTTCAAGCCTCTGGGTCTGGGACTCAAACGGCGGTCAGCCATGAGGGAGTCCAGCAACATGCCATCAGCTAGTTCCAACAACCTCCAATTTTTGAGGTTATAAAATATGAAGGTGCTGGTGCCAGTAGGTGGTGTAGTGGTTAAGGCGCTGGACTCTGACATGGCCAATCACAGTCAAATCCTGAACCTGCAGACTTGCTTTCTTGCATTCTTTCTCTCATTCTCTCGTTCTGTGTCTCTCTGGTCAAATTAAACATAAATAAATGAATAAGATTAAATAATTCTTTTTTTTAATAATTAATTTTACTTATTTATTCATTTATTTTTTTAATCTGACCAGAGAGAGACACAAAGAGAGAGAGGGAAAGTGAGGAAGCAAGCCACTAGGTTCAGGACTCAAACTGTGGTCAGCCATGTGGGAGTGTCCAATGCCTTAACCACCACACCACCCACTGGCCTCAATAATTCCTTTTTTTTAAAGAGATTTCTGCTGTAGGGTAAGTGCGCTAGCTGGAGAGACACAGAGAGACAGAGATAGAAAGCAAGATTCACCCCCCCCCCCCAGGGGGATGGCCACGCTGCAATCCCTTCTCTTCCATTCTCCTCTCGGGATCTTGGGCATGTATGCACACACACCAGGCATGAGTTTTAAGCCACCAGGTCCGAGACTCAAGCTTCAGTTGAGTATGGGGAAGTCCAGCGACGTAACCATTACGCCATCTGCTGGTCCCTAAGTAAACCTTTAGAAAAATAATTAAGGGCGACCAGCAATTGGTGTAATGGTTATGTTGTTGGACTCCCACGTAGTTGAGCATCGTTCACTCATGCCAGGCATAAGTGTGCACGTGCCCAAGATCCTAAGAGGAGAATGGAGGAGAAGGGATTGCGGTGTGGCCATCACCCCAGGGGAGTGATTTCTCACTTTCTGTCTCTGTTTCTCTCTTTCTGGCGAGCGCACATGCCCTATAGCAAAAACCTCTCCCCCCAAAATTAAAAGGATTAAGGTACATTTTCTTAAATGATTTAAAAAAACATTTTTAAAGTTATTTTAGAGGTTTTTGCTTTAGGGCTCGTGCACTCACTGGAGGGAGAGGGACAGAGAGAGAACGAGAGGGAAAGTGAGAAATTACTCAGGGGTGATGGCCATGCCATAGTCTGTCTCCTTCATTCTCCTCCCAGGATGCACACACGCTTAGCGTGAGTTTCAAGCCATTGAGTCTGGGACTTGAATTGTAGTCAGCCACATGGGAGTCCATGTAACTGCTATACCATCCGCTAACCCCTAAAATTTTTTTGTCTCTGCTGTATGCTAAGTTTTTTTTTTCCCCGTGGATAGCCTTACCAGTTTTTTGGTTTGCTTGTGTGTTTTTGTTTTTGTTTTTGCTATAGCGTACTCATATTCACCAGAGAGACAGAAAAAGAGCGAGGGAAAGTGAAGCAACCTATAGGTGGGGATGACTGTGCAGCAACCCCTTCTCTTCTCGTTCTTCTCTCAGGATTTTGGGCACAAACACACAACTGCCAAGCATGTTTTTCAAGCCATTGGCTCTGGGACTTGAAATATGCATTTGATTGTGTGGGATCTAGCTGCCTCAACCATGTCACTGGTTGGCCCACCTAATGACTTGATGACTTCCCATTAAGGTGGAAGAAGACAGTTCTCTTCTGTCACTTTTATCCTTCATTTCCCTATATACATATGTTTAAAGTGTGTATGTGTGGGGGGCAACCAGTGGTATAATGGCTATGATGCTAGACTCCCACATGACCAATCACGGTTTGAGTCCCAGACCCAGCTGCTTTAAAATCATGCCATGTAAATGTGCATGTGTTCCCGAAATTCTGACGAGAGAGTGGAGGAAAATGAATTTCAGCATGGCCAATCGCCTTTGAGGGTGATTTCTCATTTTTCCTCTCTCTGACCAGCACATAGGCCCTATGGCAAAAACCTCAAAAAAAGCTAAAACTATTGTTTTTTCTCTCAACCACTCTGAGTCAACATTTGTCTTCATAGTAAACATCATTAATAAACACCAGTGGGGAGACTAATGGGTGGCATGGTGTTTGAGGCACTAGACGCCCACATGGCAAACTGCACTTTGAGTGCCAGACCTGTTGGCTTATGGTCTCATTTTACCTCTCCCTCTCTGGTGAGCATATGCTCTGTAGGAAATTTTAAACAAACAAACATACACTGATGTGTGTTATCCAGTTCACGAAAATATTATTTATGGGCCAGCCCCGTATTTCACTGGTTAGAGACGGGTCCCTCGTGGCCAACCGCAGCTCAAATCCTAACCCCAGAGCTTGAAAAACACACAAGAGGGGGCATCTGTAGGCGTGGTAGTTAAGGCGTTGAACTCCCTCTTGGCTGATGTTGGTTTGAGGCCTGGATCCAGTGGCTCATACTGGGTGTGTTTGTGTGTGCCCAAAATCCAGGGAGAATAGAATAGCGGCTTGCTTTCTCACTTTCCCTTTCTCTCTCTCTCTCTGTCTCTGTCTGGTCAAATTAAAAAATAATAATAACAAATAGAATTAAATAAATCTTTTAAAAAATTATGTCTCTACACACTTTTAATAGAAACTGATTACTTTTCAAAGTTGCCTTGATGAAAGGCTATGGGCTTTCATGCTACTTTATAGCCATAAAAGTTTGGAACTAAAGTAATGAAATAAGACTTTTTTTTTCCTTCCTAAGTATTTGGATGGTTTGTTTGCTTGATGATCTTTTCATGTCCTCTTCCTGTCCCCATAAATATTGTTTGTTTGTTTGTTTGTTTTAAGGTTTTTGCCATAGGGTGCGAGCACTTGCCAGAGAGAGAAAGAGAAAGTGAAAAATTACCCCACAGGAGGGAATCACCACGCCGTAATTAATTCTCCTCCAGGGATTTTGGACACATAAGCAGATGTACCTGATGTGAGTTTTAAGCCATCAGTACTGGAACTTGAACTATGGTGGGCCATGTGGGAATCCAGTATCTTAACCACTATGCCACATGCTGGCCCAGCATAGTTTTATTTTTTAAAAAATTTTTGGGGCCGGCAGGTGGCGTGGTGGTTAAGGGTGCTAGACTCCCACATGGCCAATCACGATTCAAGTCCCGGACTTGGCAGCTTTGCTTTCTCACTTTTTTTCTCGCTCTCACTCTGTCCCTCTCTGATCTAATTAAAATAAACAAACAAACAAATTAAATAAATAAATAAAAACAGTTCTTTAAAAAATTCTATTTTGAAGTATTTCTGAATTAGAAAAGATATTCATAGCTTGATTTTATTAGTTTGTACTTTATTGTTCGTTTTTATGTTTATCTATAGTTTCCTAATTATGGTTTTAATTTTTTTCTTTATAGAAAGTGGAGCTGTTCCAAAAAGAAAAGATCCCTTAACACATCCTAGTAATTCACTGCCTCGTTCAAAAACAGTAATGAAAACTGGATCCACAGGCCTTTCAGGCCACCATAGAGCGCCTAGTTGCAGTGGTTTATCCATGATTTCTGGAATGAGACAGGGGACTGGTCCTGCAGCTGCCACTCATAAGGTATTCTGGATAGTAACTTTTATTGCTGTACTTTCGCAAATAAGAAATTTTGTTAAAGTTTAATTTTTGCTTAACTTTATTGCAAATGCTTTATACTACTTAGAAAATTAGTAAGTCTTGGGACCAGCAGATGGCATAATGGTTATGTTGCTGTAATCACATGTAGTCGACTACAGTTTGAGTCCTGGCCCTGGCGGTTTAAAACTCACCAGTGCCATGTGTGTGCTTGCCCGAAAACCTGAGAGGAGAATGGAGAAGGCGGGATTGCGGAATGACCATCCCCCTGGGGAGGTGATTTCTTGCTTTCTGTCTCTCTGTCTCTCCAGTGAGTACATGCAGTCTATATAAAAAAACTCTCTAAAGAAAAACGGAAATTGGGAGCCAACAGGTGACATGGTGGTTAAGGGTGCTGGACTCCCATGTGGCCAACATGGTTTGAGTCCCAGACCTGGCAGCTTACTTTCTCACTTTCCCATTCTCTCTCTCTCACTCTGTCCCTCTCTAGTCAAATAAAAATAAATAAATAAATAAAGTCAAATAAAATGATTACCCAAAAAAAGAAAGTAAAAGAAAATTGATAAGCCTTAAATATTAATTTTGTTGGGACCAACAGATGGCGTTGGTTATGGCACAGGACTCCTACGTAGTCGACTGCAGTTAAAGCCCTGGATCCAGTGGCTTAAACTCAGGCTGGGCACATGTATTATGTGCATGCCCAGATTCCCAAGAGAATGGAGGAGAAGGGATTGTGGTGTGGCCATTTCTCCTTGGGGGGTGCTTTCTCACTTTCTGTCTCTCTAGTGAGTGCATGCGCCCTATAGAAAAAAATTTCTCTTTTTTTTTTTTTTGGAGAGGTTTTTGCTATAGGGCGCGTGCGCTCGCCAGACAC
>NW_006206032.1:2381428-2385836 GCF_000334495.1 Tupaia belangeri chinensis | reverse complement strand
TATGTGGGAGTCCAGCGACATAACCATTACGCTAACTGCTGGTTCCCCCCCCATTAATTGTTTTTTTAGGAGAGAGATTTTGGGGCCAGCAGTTAGCGTAATGGTTATGTCGCTGGACTCCCACATAGTCGACCGTGGTTCGTGTCCCGGGCCCGGTGGCTTAAAACTCACGCCAGGCGCGTGTGCGTGCGTGCCCGCCCAAGATCCCGAGAGGAGAATGGAGGAGAAGGGATTGCGGCCTGACCATCCCCCCTGGGGGGTGATTTCTTGCTTTCTGTGTCTATGTCTCTCTCTCTCTCTGTCTGGCGAGCACACGTGCCCTATAGCAAAAAAACCTCTCCAAAAAAAAAAAAGATAAAAGAAAAAACAATTAATTAATTTTGTTAGTGCACATGGGCAACTTGCTATTAAAATGCAAATTTTATTTATCTCATTTTAGACTAAGCATTTTTTTATTGTTTACCAGTTTGTTTTAATAATTATATATTTTATTTTATTATTTCAATCTATGTAAATGTTCTATGACATTAAATATAGCTATAGCTTTGTCACAGTTCTAACAAGGATCAAAATTAAATGACTACGTTATCATTGTTCTCTTTTATATGAACTAAATCTCTCTGGATAAAATTCCCTATAAACCCACTGCGTGGCTGTTGTGGTTCCATAGTGAATTTATTTTTTTTCTTTATTTTTGAGAGATTTTTATTGCAGGGTGCGTGTGCTTGTTGGAGAGACAGAGGGAAACAAACAGGGAGAAATCACCCTTCTGGGGGATGGCCATGCTGAAATCCCTTCTCCATTCTGCTCGCAGGATCTTGGGCGGGCACACATGCACATGCAGCCAGTGTGAGTTTTAAGCTGCCAGGTCTGGGACCCAAACTGCGGCTGACTATATGAGAGTCCAGCGATGTAACCATTACGCCATATGCCATTCCCAGTAGTGAATATAGTTGTATGTTAGGGTAACTATACAATTTTGGATATTCATATCTTCTTTCCTACTTTGTATTCTGTAAACTTTAAGGTTAATTCACTTGTGAAAAGTGTAAATGTTAAGGTGTATTTTCACATTAAAATTTTGTGTCCTTTAAGGGTACTCCAAAAACAAATAGAACAAATAAACCTTCTACTCCTACAACTGCTGCTCGGAAAAAGAAGGACTTGAAGAATTTTAGGAATGTGGACAGCAACCTTGCTAACCTTATAATGAATGAAATTGTGGATAAGTAAGTTTTGGCATTTAAAGTGTTTCATTTTGTCTGTATTTTTGAATTTTATTTATAAAATATATAATGAGGTAGGTGGATGATAGATACCTTGTTTGATTTACATACATAGTTTTTATGATAGCTTTTAACTATTGTACTTGTAGAAAACCATTGCTTTACTGATTTAACTTTATAGTTAACATAAAGTGACTATACTTCATAAGGCTTAGAATTCATAACTGTTATGAAGAACCATATTTCTTTATGGATCTAATGAAGGTTCTGTTTCTTAGTGGAACAGCTGTTAAATTTGATGATATAGCTGGTCAAGAATTAGCAAAACAGGCATTACAGGAAATTGTTATTCTTCCTTCTCTGAGACCTGAGGTAAGGACTTTATTTTATCATTTTCCTATAATGCTAACTTTTTGTTTTAATTTGCCAGAGAATCCATCACTCACTAAAGAAAGAGAGGGAAAGTGAGAGGGCATTTCCCCCTTTTCTTGTCTCTCTGTCTCTGGCAAATGCATGTGCCCTATAATAAAAAAATCTAAAAAAAAAAAAGTATTATTTTTAATATTTTAATCATTTCATATGATTCAGCTTAGCAGTCCTTACACCGTCACTGTTAAGTGAAATGTTTTCAGTCTGGTGCTTTAACCCTCACTCCTTTAATGCCTGCAGTCCCTGAGTCAGGAGACTGGTTTTATTTCCCTAGACTCCTGCCTTCTTTGGTTGTGATTGGTACTTTCCCAGCTACTCTTCGTGGGGATCAGGAACATGAACTCAGTTGTTCCTCCTATTAACTTTCTATCAGTTTCTCTGTTTTTGGCTACCTATCTTACTGCTGCTTTTTGTGGCACCTAATGCCTCCAATTCTTCAGCCTTCCCTTGCTTTTCATTCACATCAGTTTGCTCTTTGTATCCAAGTATCCCTTCACTAGCAGAAAGTTAAGTTTTAGCTCATTCAACTCTGCCAAATAATTTATCAAACTTTGTTACTTGTCCATCTTTTGAAAATTTATCGTGCTCTCTGTTATCTCCGTTTATATGTTTTTTGGAATATTTATCTTTTTTTCTTCATTTTGTATTATTTTGTTGAGATTTCTTTTTTTTTTTTATAAGAGTTTTAGTATAGTGTACATGCACTCTCCAGAGAGACAGAAAGTGAGAAATCACAATCCCAAGAGGGATAGCCATTCCGCAATCCCTTCTTCATTATCTTCTCACACACACAACACACATGCACATCCAATGGAAGTTTTAAGCTGCTGGGTCCAGTACTCAAACTGCAGTCAGCCATGTGGTAGTCCAGTGACATTACCATTATGCCAGCTGCTGGTTCCTATTTTGTTGGGATTTTTTTTTTTTTTTTTTTTTTCATGACATACTTTATTATTTTTATTGAGATTTCTAAGTAGAGAAACATGCCGCTGCTTTTGTTTTGATAACTGTCGATATGGTTTTATTTCATTTTGTTTTCTTCTACTTTCTTTTTTTTCCATTGCTTTTTAGAGAATTATTTAACTTTTTTTATTATTATTTTTGATCTGACCAGAAAGGGACAAAGTAAGAGAGACAGAAAGAGAGATGGAGAGAAAGTGAGAAAGCAAACTACCAAGTCTAGGACTCAGACTGCAGTTGGCCATGTGAGAGTCCAGTGCCCCCAACCACTGTGCCACCTGCCAGTCCCATCTTTTGCTTTCTTAATTGATTGTTTTTTCCTTTTGAAACTCTGGGCATTCAGTTTGGGAGGACGATATGGAAAAAATTATTTTTTAATTTTTTTTTTAATTCTCAAAGGATGTGTGTGCCCAATAGAGAGAGAGCGCAAGAGAATATTCCCAAGTGGAGTGTAGTCATGCTCCAATCCTTTTTTTGGTCTATTTATTTCTGCAGCCCCTCGGGATTTTGAACATGCATACATAGGAGTTCAGCTTGTTTTTCTAGCTGCCAAGGCCAGGACTTGGCCATGTGAGATCCAGCTCCCTATTACACAGGGTTCAACCACTGTGCTATGTAGTTGGCTCTGAAAATGTTTTTGTTTGTCTTTGCTATATAGTGGGTACTCTCACTGGAGAGAGACACAGAGAGAAAGTGAGAAATCGCTCCCCAAGGAGAATAGCCATAGCACTATTCCTTCTTTTCCATTCTCCTCTAAGGATTTTGGGCACACATGCATTTGCACCTGCTCTTGCACCTGGCATGTTTTCAAGACACTGGGTGTGGGACTCGAACAGTGCAGTCAGCTATGTAGAAGCCAATGGCCTTAATTTCCACACCACCTACTGGCCCTGAAGAAATGTTTTCTAGATAACAAATGATAATTAAAATAACTGAAAAACTTTGTCTCCAGAATTATAATTGTAAACAGAGTATGTATTTTTAAGTTGTTCACAGGACTTAGAGCTCCTGCCAGAGGATTGTTACTCTTTGGTCCACCTGGAAATGGGAAGACAATGCTGGTAAGAATGTTTTTCAAATTTGGGTATTCTGTTGAGGTATTAGTGAATTAGGGAACATGAAAAGGAAACTTTACATTGTTTCCAAGTCTTTTATTTATGATTTGCTTTTTGCTATGGTATTCTTCTCAAGTTTTAAAACTAGTTTTCAGTGCAGGGGACGAGTAGTTAGTGTAATGGCTATGTCGCTGGACTGCCATTTAGTCTACCGCGGTTCGCGTCCCGGACCCAGTGGCTTAAAACTCACGCTGGGCACATGTATGTGTGTGCCCAAGATCCCGAGAGGAGAATGGAGGAGAAGGGATTGCGGCATGGCCATCCCCCCTTGGGGGTGACTTCTCACTTTCTGTCTGTCTGCCTGTCTCTGTCTGTCTCGCGAGCACACATATCCTGTATCAAAAAAAGGCCTCTCAAAAAAAAAAAAAAAACTAGTTTTCAGTGCAGAAGTAGATAGAAAAGTCAAAATGTTATCTTCAGTGCTGTTTTTGATTTGCTCAATTTAGCAGTGTCATGTTCATTGTTTTATCTTTGTCAGAGTATGTGTGCTCACTGGAGAAAGATCTAGAGAGAGAGTAGGAAAGTGAACATATACCCAGTGGGGCATGGTCACACCTTAATCCCTTGTCCATTTCTTCTTCCCTTCAGGATTTTGGGCACACATGTCTGACATGCTTATCAAGCTACTGGGTCCAGGACTTAAACTGTATGATCAGCCATGCGGGATCGAGCAGCCTT
>NW_006206032.1:2377364-2378384 GCF_000334495.1 Tupaia belangeri chinensis | reverse complement strand
CCTTAATTTCCACACCACCTACTGGCCCTGAAGAAATGTTTTCTAGATAACAAATGATAATTAAAATAACTGAAAAACTTTGTCTCCAGAATTATAATTGTAAACAGAGTATGTATTTTTAAGTTGTTCACAGGACTTAGAGCTCCTGCCAGAGGATTGTTACTCTTTGGTCCACCTGGAAATGGGAAGACAATGCTGGTAAGAATGTTTTTCAAATTTGGGTATTCTGTTGAGGTATTAGTGAATTAGGGAACATGAAAAGGAAACTTTACATTGTTTCCAAGTCTTTTATTTATGATTTGCTTTTTGCTATGGTATTCTTCTCAAGTTTTAAAACTAGTTTTCAGTGCAGGGGACGAGTAGTTAGTGTAATGGCTATGTCGCTGGACTGCCATTTAGTCTACCGCGGTTCGCGTCCCGGACCCAGTGGCTTAAAACTCACGCTGGGCACATGTATGTGTGTGCCCAAGATCCCGAGAGGAGAATGGAGGAGAAGGGATTGCGGCATGGCCATCCCCCCTTGGGGGTGACTTCTCACTTTCTGTCTGTCTGCCTGTCTCTGTCTGTCTCGCGAGCACACATATCCTGTATCAAAAAAAGGCCTCTCAAAAAAAAAAAAAAACTAGTTTTCAGTGCAGAAGTAGATAGAAAAGTCAAAATGTTATCTTCAGTGCTGTTTTTGATTTGCTCAATTTAGCAGTGTCATGTTCATTGTTTTATCTTTGTCAGAGTATGTGTGCTCACTGGAGAAAGATCTAGAGAGAGAGTAGGAAAGTGAACATATACCCAGTGGGGCATGGTCACACCTTAATCCCTTGTCCATTTCTTCTTCCCTTCAGGATTTTGGGCACACATGGCTGACATGCTTATCAAGCTACTGGGTCCAGGACTTAAACTGTATGATCAGCCATGCGGGATCCAGCAGCCTTAACCACCACGCCAGGGCTGGCCTTAATTATTTTCTTAAGTTAAATAATAAATTTTTTTAACTTTAGAAGAGCTTACATTGTTATATTGAGT
>NW_006206032.1:2335256-2377344 GCF_000334495.1 Tupaia belangeri chinensis | reverse complement strand
GGGGATTTTTTTTTTTTTTTTTTTTTTTTTTAGGATTGTTTATTTTTATTTTTTATTATTATTATTTAATTTGACCAGAGAGAGAGAAGGAGGGAGAATAAAAAAAGCAAGTCACCAGGTTCAGGACTCAAACCACAGTTGACCATGTGAGAGTCCAATGCTTTATCCACCACACTACCTTCAGGCCCCTTGAGTGTCTTTCTAATGCTTGACGTTTTTTTTTTTTTTTTAAACTTCACAGCTTTATTCAATTGTGGAACATTATAGATTTTTTTCTAGTTTCCTGTTGCCAGTTTTTTCCTAGGATCTGAATACTTCGTTCTTCTACATAGGTCTTCTAGATAGAAAAAGCAGATAGAGGGACCAGATAGGTTAATGGTTCATTACGGGACCCCCACGGAGTCAACCATGGTTCAAGTCCCAGGCCCAGCGGCCTAAACTCACACTGGGTATGTGTATGTGTATGCCCAAGATCCCAAGAGGAGAATGGAGGAGAAGGGATTGCAATGTGGTCGTCTCCCCAGGGGTTAATTTCTTACTTTCCAAATCTCTGGTGAGCTGACACACCCTATAGCAAAAATCTCTCAAAAAGAAAAGAAAAAGCAAATAGGGGCCAATAGGTGGCTGACAGCAGTTCAAGGTCTGGATTTTGGAACTGGAAGCTTATGCCGGGCATGTATACCCAAAATCCTGAGAGAAGAATGGAGGAAAAGGGATTGAGAAATGGCCAGTCCCCACTGGGGGATAATTTCTCACTTTCTCTCTCTCTGTTGCTGTCTCTGTTTCTGGCAAGTGCACATGCCCTATAGCAAAAATCTCTCTCAAAGAAAAATCATGTTTATTGTTTTCAAACCAATTATCTTTCAATACCTAAGAAGAGACTAGCACGCCCTCTTTTAAAATTTAATTTTATCTATCATTATTATTTTTTATAAGAATTATTTTATTCAACTTTATCCATTTATTTATTTATTTTATTTGACCAGAGAGGGACAGAGAGAGAGAAAGTGAGAAAGCAAGCCGCTAGGTTCGGGACTAGAACTGTGATCAGACGTGGGAGTCTAGCACCCTCAACCACCATGCCACCTGCTGGCCTCTGTATTTTTAAAATTTGCTACAGGGCACGCATGCTCACCATCGAGAGAGAGAGAAAGAAAGCAAGCTGCTAGGTCTGGGACTTGAACTACGATTGGCCATGTGGGAGTTCTACGCCTTAACTTCCACTCCACCTACTGGCTCCCGCACTCCCTTTTTAAAAAAAAAAAAAAAAAAAAAATATTTTTATTTAAAAAAAAAAGAATTATTTATTTAATTTTTAAAATTCATTCAGTTATTTTAATTTGACCAGAGAGACAGACATACAGAGAGAAGGAAAGTGAGAAAGCAAGCTACCAGTCTGGGACTCAAACCGTGGTCAGCCATGTGGGGATGTCCAGTGCCTTAGCTATCACGCCACCTGCTGGCTCCAGCACTCCCTTTTTTTTAAAAACCTTTTTCTTTCTTTCTTTTTTTAAAGAATTATTTAACTTTATTTGTTACTATTATTATTTTTAAGAATGACTAAACTTTATTTATTAATCTATTTTAATTTGACTTGAGAGGGACAGAGCGAGAAGAATGAAAGAGAGAGAAAGCAAGCCACCAGGTCTGTGACTCAAATCTCCCTTGGCCATGTGGAAGTCCAACGCCCTTAACCAGCATGTCACCTGCCAGCCCTGTTATTTGTTTTTAATTTGACCAGAGAGAGAGAGAGAAAGGGAAAGTAATATAGCAAGCCACCCGATCTGGGACTCTGCAGGCAGCCATGTGGGAGTACAACTCCTTAAACCACCACCCCACCTGCTGGCCCCTTAAAAACCTCTTTCTACCCATCTGTTACAGGGGACAAAAGTAAAGGATGGAAAGAAACATAACTGTTCCTGGAGCTTTGTCCTCACTGTTGAAAAGGAAACATATTGATTGTCATATATTAGGAATTGTGTCATACCTTACATCTTTAGAGAATCTTTTTTCTAATGCTAAGTTGATCCAGTTGTATTTGTGTTTTTGAAGCAAGAAATTGAACTAATGTATTATTTGTTCTTGTGATTTTTTTTTTAAAGGCTAAAGCAGTAGCTGCAGAATCTAATGCAACCTTCTTTAATATAAGTGCTGCAAGTTTAACTTCAAAATACGTGAGTGCTCTTTTTCCCATACTGTTGTGTTTTAAGTCACTGTCTAAATATTACTGTGTTAAGGATTAGTGATGATATTCCACAAAAGTATTTGTCTGAGTTTTATATCTATTATTTACAAATGATGAATGTTAATCTTCAAAGAAAGTAATGTGCACTTGTTAGATTTTTTCACAGTTAGAGTTGTCTTATCAAACATTTCATTAATTTGCTATGGCTATGTAATGAAGTGCCATAAACTGCCTGGTCTCAACATGAAAAATGTATTGTTTCACACTTTTGAAGGCTGAAAGTCCAGAATCAGAGTGTTGTCAGCAGGGTTAGTTCCTTATGAGGCTGTGAGGCAGATAGTGTTACATGCCTGTATCCTAGTACTGGTGATTTGCTGGTAATCTTTGGCATTCTTTGGCTTGTAGATGCATCATTATTTTCACATAGTATTCTCCCTGTATGCATGTCTGTCAGTGTGTCCAAATTTCCCTTCTTATAAGGACTTAATTATTAGGACCTACCTCAATTACCTCAACTTACCTTGATCATCTGCAAAAATTAGGACCTTCCTTAATTATCTCAACTTACCTTGATCATCCAAATAAGAACTTAGACATAGGTACTAGGGATAGGATTTCAACATGTTTTGGGGGAACACAATTTAACCTATAACCAAATACCGTTATGTTCCATTTAACTTCAAGTAAAGTACGTTTTTTTTTGAGAGCTTTTAGCTATAGGGCGCGTGCGCTTGCCAGACAGAGAGACAAAAAGCGAGAAATCACTCCCCAGGGGGGATGGCCACGCCGCAATCCCTTCTCCATTCTCCTCTCAGGATCTTGGGCACGCATGCATACGCGCCCAGCGTGAGTTTAAGCCACCAGGTCCAGGTCTCTAACTGCAGTCAACTACATGGGAGTCTAGCAACATAGCCATTACAACTGCTGGTCCCCAAAGTAGGTTTTTTTCTATCAAACATTATACTGCCTTGTTCTCTCTCCTTCTTCTGTAGTTGCCTTATTCTATAAGTTCACCCCTTATCAAAACCTTAATGGTTGAAAGTGTTTTGACAAATTTAAAATGAAACATGAACCTCTTTAAAACAAAAATACATTACCTGTAAAAGTTTGAACTAGTGCGCTAAAATACAGAGGTGGTCATCACATGCTATCAGAGTAGTCTTTCTTCATGAAGGACCTAGAGGATTGCTTTACTACCATGAATTTATCACAACTTTCAGCTTTGTAGAGAAAAACATTCGAGTTTATCAATACATCAAGAGCAGATCTATGTCCTAGGAACAGATATGAGATTAGAACTGTCTAGCTGGCATAAACAGCACATTATCTTCTTACAATTAGATATGTATTGGAAGCTTATTTATTGGGTTGTCAGAAAAAGTCATGATGGATTTTTTTTTTTTTTTTGAGAGGTTTATGCTATAGGGCGCGTGCATTCGCCAGCCAGACAGAGAGAGACAGAGATAGAAAGCGAGAAATCACCCCCCAGGGGGGATGGCCACATCACAATCCCTTCTCCTCGATTCTCCTCTCGGGATCTTGGGTACGCACGCCACGCACTCAGCGTAGTTTTAAGCCACTGGGTCTGGGACTTGAACTGTGGTTGACTACATGGGAGTTCATGGACATAGCCATTACGCTAACTGCTGGTCCCTATGATGGATTTTTGCATACAAAAACATAGAAAAATATATCTTGACTTTTCCAACAATCCAGTGTAAGAGATCATTTAATGAACAATGAGTTAAAGAAGGACAAAGTTGGTATGTTGACTAGAGTTTGAATATTTTGTGCCACTGTGTTAAAATAGCCTTCATCCCGTAATAGAGATTTCTTTGCCATTGGATTCATAGTTTTTGAAGTCAATTTGCTAAGACTCTCTCTACCCTGGACAGTTCTTCAAATGTTAAGCTTTTTCCTGCTGTAAGACTTTTGTTCATAAAGTTTCTTTTATGAAGAGCACTGTCTTCTCTTGATTAATTTGTACTCATTCTTTATATAACAGTTGAATTTTTTAAAAGAATTATTTAATTTTATTATTATTTTTTAAATTTGCTACAGTGCACATGTGATCTCCAGAGATTGGGTGGGGGTGGGGCACTGGGAAAGCAAGCCACAGGCCTGAGACTCGAATTGTTATTGACCATGTGGGAGTCCAGAACCTTAACTACCTGCTGGTTATTTGTCTATTATTTATTGCAACAGGGCAAAAAGATGCATATGTATCTTAACTTGTTGTATTACCTTGTTATTAAATAACGTATAGGAAAGTGTTTATTTCATAAGTATACAGCTCAGTGAGTTGTCACGAATATGCTTTCATAGTTAACTACCCAGATCAACAAATAGAATGTTGCCTATACCCCCAAAATCTCTTCAGGTCCCCTCAGTTTTGTCCACTTCTTTTCCCACAGAGCTATTAACATCATAGTCATAACTAACCCATCTTTGAACTTCATATAAATGTAATTATACAGGATTATTTTGTGTGTGTGTTTTCTTTTGTGAATTAATCCAAATGGTGCATGGTTGTATTTTGTACAAATAGATTTCATTCTTATAATTTAGGACTGTTAATCTGCATGTGATCTGTTTTTAAAAACAACAAAATTAATGGTCATATAGCTTGTGGGCAAACCATTTTCTGGGACCCCTCCCTTCTTGGGAGCTCTGTTTTTCCTTCCCTCTCCTTTAATAAACTCCACATTTTGGTTTTTGTTTATTTGTTTGTTTATTTTAATTTGACCAGAGAGGGACTGAGTGAGAGAGAAGGAAAGTAAGAAAACAAGCCTCCAGGTCCAGGACTTGAACCGCAGTCAGCCATATGGGAGTCCAGTGCTCTTAACCACCATGCCCCCATAAACTCCCATATTGTGAATAAATTCCCCACTTTGCTAATACATTTCCCATGTTTCACTGTGAGTGTGGGCCCAATCACCCCTGCACCCCCATATTTCTGCGTTATATTTTTGTGCATTGGCCAGGAAACATGTAGACTCCCCTTCTTCATGTCAGAATGCTCTGGTGACAATGGAGTCACTAAAGGTGCTGCTGACAACTCCTCAGATCCCTTGAGGAATACAGAAGAGATGCTGATGATCAGTTTTGAAGTACAGAATTCGACATTATCAAGATTTTAAAGGACCTAAGATCATATACAATGTCCATTTCCAAGGAAGAATCAAGATTATCATCAAAGGGAAAAGCACAGAATCAGTGAAGAAATAAGACTCCTAAGACAGCAGCAGGAAAGAATTGATAGGAAACTTGACAGACACCCTATAAAGGCTTCCAAGAAACCTTATGAAATTGAGAATTTGAGAAATTCTTAAATAGAATGCATGCGGAAGCTAAAATTGAGAATTTCTTACAACACTATCATCGTCATTATCAACAGAAAACTACAGCTTTGAGAGGAAAGAACAGGAAAAGAAACCATCAATGAGCTTTACTCAAGAATAATGCATGCAATTCAATTGTATCAGTTTAATTGGAGCAATACTCAAGTCTAATCCATGAAGTATTAAGAATTTTTTATTATTTATCTTTAAAATCTTCAATAAATTTCAACAGGTCATCCTTTTAATAAAGGCATATAGTTTGCAAAATGTTTTTCCACCATCTTAAAAAATTTGATATAATTTGGTCTTCAGTGCTTGCTTCAGCAGCACATACACTAAAATTGGAATGATAGAAAGAAGATTAGCTTGGCCCCTGCACAAGGATGACATAGAAATTTGTGAAGCATTCCACATTAAAAAAAAAAAAAAAGTTCTTCACTGTATTAATACTTTAATAGATTAGAAAACTAGTAATTGCTGAAACCAGCAGATAGCATAATGGTTACATTACTGGACTCCCACATGACTGACTGTGGTTTGAGTCCCAGACCTAGTGACTTCAAACCCATGCCAGATGCGTGGGCATATGTGCTCAAAATCCTGAGAGGTGAGTGGAGGAGAAAGGACTGTGGCATGACCATCCCCCCTAGGGAGAGATTTTCACTTTTTGTCTCTCTTTTTCTGTGGTGAGCACACACACCCTAAAGCAAAAATCTCTTTGGAAAAAAAAAAGTACTTGTAGTAAAACCGATACAGTGATTTGTTTATTTGGTTTTTGCCATAGGGCATTTTATGGTAAGAGAGACAATGAGAGGGTAAGTGAGAAATCATTGGCCATGATGGCCACAGTGCTGTCACTTCTCCTCCATTTTCCTCTTGGAATTTTGGGCATGTATAAATGTGTGCCTGGTGTAATTTTCAGGTCACCAGGTCCGGGTCTCGAACCATGGTCAGCCATGTGGGAACCCAGCATCTTAACCACTATGCTTCCTCTGACCCCAATATTTCTCTTATGTTATTTCTGCTAAGTCAAATCATTCGAAAGTTTCTTTCTTTTCTTTTTCTGGTTTTTTTTTTTTTTTTTCAATCTGAAAATAGCCACTGTTTGTTTATTGACCAGATTACAAAAATAATCATGGTGGATACCTTAGTTCATCCTTCTAATAAGTCTGTTGATCTTGTCTCCCCTGTTGCCAGCGTCCCCACGTTCTACAAAATGAGTAGTCTTTATCTTCATTCCACCTTGTGCAGAAGATAATTTGAAGGGCCACAGGAAGTTAGTTGCTTCTTTGAAGCGTTTTCCAACAGTATAGATTTCATGAATCAGATCCTCCATGCATGCAGATGGTGCCAAATTTACCAAGTGATTGAGCAATCAAAGTTACCTGTCAAAGCAATTTGCTTCTTACTGATTTTGCCATAACCACGATGGTAGATCAGTTCATTTACTGACTTCAGGTTCAGGTACCCCCCATGCAATATATGGTTCCACAATTCTCAGCATGTTAATTGAAGCCTCATTGAGCTTAACAAACCATTGAAGATCTGGCGAAAACAAAGAAGCTGCAGCACCTTTCCAGCCTTAGGGCTCACTCCATTGATACCTCTGATCCAGATGACAAACACCAATTTGGGTTCTGTAGGTACATAGAAGTTGCCAGCATTTCTTGCCATCCTGGCCATGTGAATCTCAGTTCTGTACATCTGTCTCTATTCCTTATGATAGTGCTTAGCTTTTTCATAGATAAGCTTTCTCCTTCCTTTTTAGGCATCTTTTGAGCAAACTCTTTTCTCAAGCACTTGATCTTTAGCTCCACAAAATTCTTTCTCTTTTTCTTAAGGGTTTCTGGCACAGCAGGAACCTTTTTCTTGGTAGTTTCTGCCACAGCAGGAGCGTTTTTCTTGGCTTCTGCCACAACCGGAACTTTCTGTTTTCTTCTCTTGAATACCCTTTATGGTTCCAGCTGGAAAAGAGGCAAAAGTTTCTTTAAATACTTTAATAAGCCTTAGTACTTAGAATGTCCTCAATTTTGTAAAGTAGTTAAAAGTAACTATAAAATGGTAATTCTCCTGAACACATTTGGCTTTCCATGTGAAATTTTACAAGTAAAATTGTTATTCAAGCAGGCTTACCCACAGTATGCCCATAGTGTAATGGGAAACACTGTCAAAAGTTAGTTCTAGCCTAACTTACATACTGAACTGGCTTTAAGATATTACTTTGGGCTCCAGCAGGTGGTGAGTTTTAAGTGCAGGACTCCCATATGGCCAACCATAGTTCAAGTTCCAGACCTGGTGAATTGTTTTCTCTTTCTGGTGAATTAAAAATGGCTATAATAAGTAAAATTAACCATTAAAAAATTAAAAGTAAATTGGGTAAAAGAAATTACTTTGGGTGATTAAGGTGCTAGACTTCCACATGGCCTACCACACACAATTCACATCCTGGACCTGGCAGCTAGGGAATCATTCCAGGTATGTGTGTGTGCATGGCCAACATCCTGTGAGGACAGTGGAAAGGGAGGTGATCTCTTGAGATTTCTTCTGTTCTGTGAATATTTGTTTTACTGATTCTAAATCCGGGGCTTTTCCTTTCATTTGTTTCTACATGAATTTTTCAATTGAAAGAATAAACACTACCTAGAGATGAGGAGTTTTTACAGTAAGTTAACATAGAATTCATGATTCTTTCCTTAGATACTTTAGTGCATAGAATGGTCTTAGTATGGTTGTTTTAGTAGCTGGAAATATCACAAGGGGTGCTCAAAGACCTCCTGGCTACATAGAAATATTTTTATATTACTTACAGTGGTATCATGAGAATGACTTTTGAAGCTGTTCCTACTTGCAAAGAAAGTTTTGTTTAAGAAAGCACTTTATAGTTTATCTACTTTTCTAAACCCTGTGGTCTCGGGCTAAGAAATATGTATAGCCTGGCTCTTTCCTAGTTTTCCCACTTCTCACTAGTTATGCCTGTGACTAATAGCTATTTTGCTTTCAAGTCTTAGTGATGCAGGGTGAAGCAAAACAGAGGTGTATTTAATTTTTAAAGTATCTACAAGGCTATATGAAATAATATTTTCTAAAATTATAAGACAAATCTTAGGTTGTTGCAAAGAAGAGAAATTAAATTCCTACATGCTAGACTGAAATTGTGAAATTTAAAAAACGAGAATAATGCTGCATTTTCTGTGTGTAACTGTATAATGTCTTGTGTTAGGTAGGAGAAGGAGAGAAATTGGTGAGAGCTCTTTTTGCTGTGGCTCGAGAACTTCAACCTTCTATCATTTTTATAGGTAAGAATTTGCTTTCTAAATTAGAGGAAAGGTTATTCAGGAGGAAATGTTTTAGAATTATATATTTATTTTAATTTGACCAGAGAGGTACTGAAATAGACAAAGAGAGAGGGACGTGAGAAAGCAAGCCACCAGGTCTGAGACTTCAACTGCAGTCAGCCATGTGGGAGTCCAGTGCCTTAACCATCATGCCACCTGCCACTGCAGAAGGAAATGCTTTAAAGATGGCTGAGGTTAAACACTATGTAATAGATTCAAATAGGACTACGTAAATAACATAAATAACGTAAGTAGTAAACTAGACTAATCTCAAGTGATTTACGTAGCTTGACCTTTAATTAAAGTCCTACCTTTTATTTTCTCCAGATGAAGTTGATAGTCTTCTGTGTGAAAGAAGAGAAGGGGAACATGATGCTAGTAGACGTCTAAAAACTGAATTTCTAATAGAATTTGATGGTGTAAGTGTTGATTATATTTTTTAATGTGGCAACATTGTAGTACATCTATTTTCCTACTGCATGACCCAAATTAGAAATACAAATGTCTTTATTGTATTTGTTTTTGTTATTATGTCATCTAAAAGTACTGTAAAAGGGTCATTTGTTTTTTGTTTGCTTGTAGGTACAGTCTGCTGGGGATGACAGAGTACTTGTAATGGGTGCAACTAACAGGCCACAAGAACTTGATGAGGCTGTCCTCAGGTAGGGAGTTTTGTGTGGAAATACACATTTATTACATAGGTGTATACACACACACATGTTAATCTCACATAGTTCTGATTTTTTTTTTTTTTTTTTTTTTTTTACTTTCAGTTTTAAGGCTGAATTCATTATTTTCCTCCTTGTCATGTTCTCTAACTTCTTGTTACCAACTAAAAAATGATTTTGTGGTCAGGGCCTGCGTGACCAGGAAAACTAGACTTTATTTTACAGTTTTAGGCAAATCATTCCATTCTTCTGGGTTATATTAAGTTATCTTTAAATTTCAAAGTTGATTTTTACCTTTCACTCAGCTTCAGGAGAAGCTGATCCAAACAGAGTTCATGGGAACAGTGTTTTCTGTTCCCCTTGTTTGAGCACATTTACTCCCTTTATATTGGACGGATGATTTGACTAAGCGTAAAAATTCTTGTCCTCCTTTTCTTTTCCAAGGAATTTAAAACATTGCTCCTTTGATTCTAGGATTGTATGTTGCAGTATGAGAGTCTGAATTTAGACTGTTACTTTCCACATTAATACATTGTTTAACTTGATTTTGTTTACTCTTTACTGAATATAATTGAAATATAGTTCATTGAAAAATATTTTGATTGATGTATTTCTTTTTCTTTTCTTTTCTTTTCTTTCTTTTTTTTAAGGTTTTGGTCATAAGGTGCATGTGCTTGCCAGAGGGGGGAAATAAGAAATCACTCCCTGGGAAGAGGGCTGTACCATAATCCCTTCTCCCCCATTCTCCTCTCGGGATTTTGGGGATGCCCACAAATGCTCTTGGCTTGATTTTCAAACTGCCAGATCCAGGACTCGAACCATAGTCAGCCATGTGGGAGTCCAGTACCTTAATCACCACGTGACTTGGAGTCCTCCCTTATTTTTGCTTTTTTAAGGATTATTTAACTTTATTTATTATTATTATTATTATTTTCCAGTTTGATCAGAAAAAGAAATATAGGGAAAGTGAGAAAGCAAGCCACCATGTCCAGGACTTGAAATGTGTGCCCAAGATCCCAAGAGGAGAGGGGGTGGCTGCCAGCCCCATTTATTTCTATTTTTTAATTATTTATTTTTTAGAGAGAGATTTTTTAGCTATAGGGCACATGTACTCACCAGAGAGACTGAAAGTGAGAAATCACCCCCCAGGGGGAATGGCCAACTTGCAATCCCTTCTCCTCTCGGGATTTTGTGCATGCATGTACACCCACTGGCATGAGTTAAAGCCACTGAGTCTGACACTTGAGTTACAGTCGCCTACATGGTAGTCCAGTGACAACCATTTTGCCCATTTGACTATGTGCTGTTCCCTATTTCATTAAAAAAAATTTTTTTTAAAGAATTATTTTATTGGGGCAGACAAGTGGCGTGGTGGTTAAGGGCTCTGGACTCCCACATGGCCGACTACGGTTTGAGTCTCTGTCCTGGTGGGTTGCTTTCTCACTACCCTCCCAACCCTGTGTATGTCTCTGTCAAATTAAGAATAAATATAATTAATAATTCTTTAAAAAAAAAAAAAAAGAGTTCACATGTTCCAAAGAGACCTCACATGCTTGTTTAAGTGTGTGTGTGTGTGTGTGTGTGTGTGTGTGTGTTGGAGAGCTGTTTTTATTATCATTCCAGTTATACCAACGTTCATGATACACAATGCACAGTCTGCCATGGCAGGTCACTTGTGTATTCCTTTGTCAGCATAATTTTCTCAACCCTAGCCTGTTCCCTTCATATGTGTTAGTGCCATAATTGTTAACTAGTTCATTGAATATGAAGTTTTTATTTCTGTTACCCTTGTTGATTCTAGTTTTTGTATTCAGGAAGATAGCAGAGGTCTCTTCATTCAACTTCTTAGATCAGATCATTTGTTTTAAAGTGTACTTATATTAAAAACATATATGTGTATAAATTGGTTCATTTAATTATTAAATTTAATATCAAGTTAAGGATTTTTAACTAGTTCATTGAATATGAAGTTTTTATTTCTGTTACCCTTGTTGATTCTAGTTTTTGTATTCAGGAAGATAGCAGAGGTCTCTTCATTCAACTTCTTAGATCAGATCATTTGTTTTAAAGTGTACTTATATTAAAAACATATATGTGTATAAATTGGTTCATTTAATTATTAAATTTAATATCAAGTTAAGGATTTTTAACCATTAACTAGAGAGTTTTAAAAGAGTAGCCAGTGAAAACTTTTTATATCGATAACTAGTAAAATGCATTTAATTGCTTTAAATATTATACCTAAAGCCTTTTTTCTGTCATTTACTTAATGAGCTAAATTACCTTTAAATTCCAAATCATATTTCTAAAATTTCTTTGATCTTTTTTTCTTTAAGGCGTTTCATCAAACGGGTATATGTATCTTTACCAAATGAGGAGGTATGTTTCTATGTTTGAATTTTTTTTTTAAGACTAGAAATAACTACCAGGGCCTTGATGGGGTTCAGTGGTTAAGGCACTGGACTCCCACACAGCCAACCATGGTTTGAACCCCGTACTTAGCTGCTTTCTTTCTCTGTCTCTCTTGGATGAATGAAAATAATAGTGATGATGATGACAGTAATATGGGCCAGGACCAGCAGTTGGCATAATGGCTATGTCACTGGACTCACATGTAGTTGACCGTGGTTCGAGTCCAAGACCCAGTGGCTTAAACTCACGCCAGGTGTGTGTGCATGCATGCCCAAGATCCTGAGAGGAGAATGGAGAAGAAGGGATTGTGGCATGGCCATCCCCCCTGGTATAGCAAAAACCTCTCCAAAATAATAATAATAATAATAATAATAATAATAATAATAATATGGGCCAACTCGTGGCTTATTAGTTAAGGTGTTAGACTCCCACATGGCCAACCGTGGTTGGAGTTCTAGACCTGTGACTTACTCTCACTTTTTCTCTCTGTCTCTCTCTGGCGAGCACATGTGCCCTGTAGCAAATTAAATAATGAAAATAAACAAAATTAAATAAATTCTTTTAATAAAGACTGTAGTTGTGAGACCAGCAGTTAGCGTAATGACTATGTCGCTGGACTCCCACGTAGTCGACCGCGGTTCACGTCCCGGACCCAGTGACTTAAAACTCAGGCTGGGCGCGTGTGTGTGCGTGCCCAAGATCCCAAGAGGAGAATGGAGGAGAAGGGATTGCAGCGTGGCCATCCCCCTGGGGGGTGATTTCTCGCTTTCTATCTCTCTGTTTCTCTCTGTCTGTCTGGTGAGCGCACATGCCCTATAGCAAAAACCTGTCCAAAAAAAAAAAAAGATTGTAGTTGTCTAGTTCTGACCCTTAGGAACTTTGATGGTAATAGCAGTTACTTCCTCAGTCTTTGTTTGGGTTGTCTTCTATAATTCTCTTAGGAACGGTATAAAAAAAAAAAAAAGAAGGTTGTTGTAACTCCATTTAACAAACATGAATAAGGCTCCAAGGTATAGGGTTTGAACATAGTTTCTGGATATATTACTAAACTAATTCTTAGCTTAGCAGTAAATACTGACTTTGATATTAGAGTGTATTGATAATTCCTTACTATTTCTTTTTAGACAAGACTACTTTTGCTTAAAAATCTATTATGTAAACAAGGAAGCCCACTGACCCAAAAAGAACTAGCACAACTTGCTAGGTAAGTAATTTGATTTGGTTTATCTGATACTGATTGATTGATTGTAAAAACAAGTTTTTCTGCATTATTTATATATATAGTAAGCTTAGGTGTGAAATAAATAATTCATTTGTTAGAAAACTTATATTCTCTTTTTCCTTCTTTTTTTAAGTGTTTTTTGCCTTAGGGTGCATGTGCTGGGCGGGGGGGACAATGAGAGGGAAAGGGAGAAATTACCCCCCATGGGTGATGACCATGCTGCAATCCCTTCTCCATTCTGCTCCCGGGATCTTGAGTGGGTACACACATTTACCCAGTGTGAGTTTCAAGCAACCAGGTCCAGGACTCAAACTGCGGTCGACCATGTGAGAGTCTAGTAACATAACTGGTATGCCATCTGCTGGTCCTCTTTTACCTTCATTCTTACCGTTTACTCCTGTAAAATGGATCTTCCGAATATTGCTAGAAAGTACACATTATGAAAAAATAGATTTCAAATTCTTTACACCAAAGTAAATTTTTAAATTTATTTCTCTTTTATTTTTTTGCCATAGGGCACATGTGCTTGCTGGAGAGAGAGAGGGAAAGTGAGAAATGTCACTCAAGGGGGCATGGCTATGCTGCAGTCCCTTCTCCATTTTCCTCTAGTCATCTTGGGCATGCACATATATGCGTTCCATGTGATTTTAAGGTCGTCAGGTCTGGGATTCAGACCACGGCTGGCCATGTAGGAATCCATTGCCTTAACCCACTGCACCATCTGCTGGCCCCAGTAAACCATACATTTAATTGCATGTTTCACAAACTTTTTGAAGTCCCCAAGAATCGTTGGTATCTACATTTATTTATTTATGTATTTATTTATTTAATTTGCTATAGGGATTTTGGACCTGTATATATATTGCCTGGTGTGATTTTTTTTTTAAGCTGCTGGTTCCAGGATTCAAACCACAGTGTCAGTCATGTGGAATCCAGCACCTTACCCTCCATGCCAGCTGCTGATCTGTAAATTGTAAAGTTATTAAAACATTTGGTAGTATTAAAATAATTTTAAAATTTAAATATCTCATATCTGTCCACACCAATACAGATATTTTCATATAAACTTGTTTTTTTTCTGTGTTACATAGAACTTTTAAACTTTTACATGTTAAATTTTGTTTTTTGCCAGGGAGCCCTTGTGCTTGCTAGAGGGAGATGGGGGTGGGATTGGTGGTGAGAAAACAGCTCCTGTGGGGTATGGTCACACCACAGTCCATTCTCCATCTTCTGGAGTTTGGAATAAACACACACACACACATGTGCCAGGCATGTCTCCCAAGCTGTGGGGTTTAGTGCTCTAACCACACAGCCATGTTGAATCCAGCCATCTTAATCACCAGGCCACAGGCTTGCCCCATCTTAAATTTTTTTATTAACAGTGTACTTAAGTAGAAACTGAATGTTTGAGATAGATTTGTGAATTAGTCCCTGAAAAACATCATGAGGTAAATTAAAATACTCAGGTAGTGAGTAGTGAGCAATTTAAAAATTTTTTAAATTCTGAATTTTGTGATAACAATGTATCTGTCTCTGTCTGTCTGGCGAGTGCCTGGACCCTCTCCAAAAAAAAAAAAAAAAAATGCTTGCGCTATGTAGTTATTCAACATAGCACATAATAAGTAAATGCTTTTTTCCATTTTATTTTTCTTTCCCCTTTGCCTCCCTGACTTTTTTTTTTTTTCTTTGGAGAGGTTTTCGCTATAGGGCACGTGCGCTCGCCAGACAGACAGACAGAAAGCGAGAAATCACCCCCCAGTGGGGATGGTCACGCCGTGATCCCTTCTCCATTCTCCTCTCGGGATCTTGGGCACGCACTCACATGCGCCCAGCGTGAGTTTTAAGCCACCAGGTCTGGAACGCGAACCACGGTTGACTATGTGGGAGTCCAGGGACATAGCCATTACGCTAACTGCTGGTTCCCCCCTTCCCTGGTTCTTAATTCCCTTTAATAATCTCTTGGCTGCTTCAGACTCTCCACTATGGCGTTGTATTCAAGTATGCCTCTTGTTGCCATTGTCTTCTACTCCAGATCCTTTCTTCATCCTGTCTAGTCTACATTTGAAGAACTGTACCTTAGGGCTGGCAGGTGGCAGGGTGGTTAAGGTGATGGACTCCCACATGACCATGGTTTAATTCCTAGACCTGGTGGCTTGCTCTCTCACTTTCTCTTTCTCTCTCTCTCTGTCTCTGGTCAAATTAAAAAATAATAATAAATAAAATTAAATAAATCTTTTTTAAAAATACTGTTCCTCAATTGACCCTCATTTCATCAAGAATATAGTCTGCCAAACTAACTTATAGGAAAGTAACTGTGGTTATATGTATGTCAGCCACCAAGGGCATAGAGATGTTACCTTTCCAGGTGACATGTTTACAATGTAATAGATCCTCCTGGACATAATGCGCCTCAATCTAAAGGAACGATTCTAATGATGAAAATTAGAGGCATGTAAGGAGACAGTACTAGACTTTTTTAGCAAATGGACTTCACTGTGCTCTTAAAATCAAACCAGGTAACTATTGGCTTGCTGATAATGGTAAATTAGTTTTTGCCTTCTTACTGCATAGAGATTTTAAATCTGCAAAATGAAAATGTTTTGCTGTTTCTTCTTTCTCTTCCTCAGAATGACTGAGGGATACTCAGGAAGTGATCTAACAGCTTTGGCAAAAGATGCAGCACTGGGTCCTATCCGAGGTAGGTGTAAAAGAGCTGAAAATGCTTAGAACTACTTATTATACCACCTTAGAAGTTTAAGAAATCCTGACTGAGGGCTCTTTTTTATCATCATTCTGAAAGCAGGCAGTGGGAAACTTTATGCAGGATAGTTTCTAGTGTAGGGTTTACAGAAACTTCTTGCTTCGTAAAATACCTGATAGTAAATATTTCAGACCTGATGGACCACATATGGACTCTGTTGCCCAGTAACTTTATTTTTATCTGTTCAGTTGGTTAGTTTTGTTTTGTTTGATGTTATAACACTTTTTAAAAAAATATTTAATTTTATTCATTGTCGTTATTTTTATTTTATTTTTTGAAGTTGACCAGAGAGAGAGAGAGAGAGAGAAAAGAAACCAAGCTGCCAGGTCTGGACTCTAACCACAGTCAGCCACGTGGGAATCCAGCCACTTCAACGACCACGGCACCTGCTGGCCCTTGGTTTTACACTTTAAAAATATAAAAGAGGGGCTGGCAGCACTCCCATATGGCCGATTGTGGTTGAGTCTCAGACCTGGCGGCTTCCTTTCACACTTGCCCTCTCTCTCTCATTCTGTCCCCCACTGGTCACATTAAAAATAAATAAGTAAATAAAATTAAATAAAATAATTCTTTAAAATGTATACACACACACACAAATAAAACAAAGGGCCAAGCAGGTGACGTAATATTTCTGCAGATTGAATCCCAGACCCAGATTGATAAATGTACCAGGCACACGTGTGTGCAAGGTGTATGCCCAAAATCCTGAGAGGAGAATGGAAGAGAAGGAATTGTGGCATGATCTTTTCTCCTGGGAGATGTTTTCTCTCTCTTTCTCTCCCTAGTGAGCACACATGCCCTGTAGTAAATTTTATAAATACATGAATGAATGAATGAATGAATGAACGAACTGCTTCTTTGGAAAATAATAAATGTAACCTTGAAACATTATATTGATATATTTTTAGTATGCATGGATTTTTTTAAAGTATTATTTTATTTTATTTATCATTACTATTTTATATATTTTTAAATAATTATTTTAATTTGACCAGAGAGGAGCAGAGAGAGAGAAAGACTGAAACTGAGAAAGCAAGCTGCCAGGTCCATGACTCTAACCATGGTTGGCCATGTGTGAGTCCAGTGCCCTTTACCACCAGGCCACCAGCCAGCCCCCCATCACTATTGCTTTTTAATTTGATACAAGAGCATGCGTGCTCATCAGAAAGAGAGAGAGAGAAGGGAAGTGAGTAAGCACAAGCACAGCTGCCAGGTCAAGTGCTCCAACTGTGTTGGGCCATGTGGGTGGGAGTCCAGCACCTTAACCACCAGGCCAACTGCTGGCCCCAGTATGCATGGATTTTATTATTCACTTATATATTGTATTTTTTGCTATGAGGGTACATGTGCTTGCCGGAGAGACAGAAAGAAAGGGAAAGTGAGAAATTGCCTCCCACAAGGTGCCTTTTTTGTTTTGTTTTGTTAAGAGAGAGTGTGTTATAGCTATAGAACTCATTTGCTTCCAGAGAGACAGAAAGCAAGAATCATCCCCCAGGGAGGGTGGCCATGCCCCAAACCCTTTTCCTGCATTCACTGCTCAGGATATTTGGGCTCTAAAGATTTTTGAGTACACATGCACATGTGCCTGGGGTCAGTTTTAAGCTCCAGATCCAAGATTGGAGCCACTGTCAACTACATGGGATTCTAGTGAAATAATGTTACGTCATTTGCTGGTCCCCTGTCCCAGGGTGTCTTGATTACAATCCCACAATCCCTCAGTCCCTTCACACTGAGTGTGATTTTCAAGCTCCTCCTGGGTTTGTCAGTTGAACTGCAGAGTCAGCCATGTGGGCTCCTAACTGCTTTAGTCTCCATGCCACCTGGCCGGCCCATATTTTGAAACTATTAAGGGGTCTTTTTTTCTACCAGAGTTCAGATAGTGGACTCAGAAGCAGCAGCTAATGTATACATTGTTTATATTTTTAGGTCATTTTAGCTATTATTTTGAAACAAAAAAGATTTTAGTTAAAATGCAAATGAACTTTCTCTAATGAGCAAGTTGATTCTTTTAGTTCATTTTCAAATTTGAAACAATGTTTTCTTGGGCATTATGCAAGAAATTGAATGCCTCCTTACAATGAATGTTACTATATTAGAAGCATTTATATATCTTATATATTCTCAATGTGTTTCTCTTTCCTTTAAGTGACTGACTTTTTTTTAATTTTTCAGAACTGAAACCAGAACAGGTGAAAAATATGTCTGCCAGTGAGGTATAATATTTTACAGATGTTTTTGTTTTGTTTTGTTCTTCTATATTGTTAAGACATATATTTTTTGTTAGGGTTTTCCTAGCTTATGTTAGGTGAGAAACTAGAGAAAATTGGACCAGCAGGTGGCATGGTGGTTAGGGGTACTGGACTGCCACATGGGCAATCGTAGCTTCAAGTCCCAGACTTGGCGACTTACTTTCTCACTTTCCCTTTCTCTATTTTACATGCACGAACGCTCTCATTCTGTCCCAATGAATGAATGAATGCATTTCTTTAAAAAAAAAAAATGGAACTAGAAAAAATTAACGTTGCTTCATTTCAAAATATGGAGGTCTATGCAGTTCATCTCTTAATGTTGTTCTTTGGTAATAGCCAAAATTAATAAACATGTCACTACCTACCTAATCATTCTTTATAAATATTCAACAGAAGACTATTATAGGAAACTTGAGTATTTTGTATATTATGAAAATAATACATGGTTATGCTAACCGCTAATGTTCTGGTTTTCAATGCTTTTTATTTTTCCTTCTTTTTTTTTTAAATAATTATTTTATTTAAATTTATTCATTTTTAATTTGAACAGAGAGAGATAGAGGGAGAGAGAAAGAGAGGGAAAGTGAGAAAGCAAGCCACCAGGTCCAGGACTTGAACCATGGTTGGCCATGTGGGAGTCCAGTGCCCTTAACCACCACGCCACCTGCTAGCCCCTATATTGCTTTCATAAGAAGGAAAAATAGGACCTGGTGGCTTGCTTTCTCACTTTCCCTCTCTTTCTCTCTCCCTCTATCTCTCTCTGTTCAAATTAAAAATGAATAAATTTAAATAAAATAATTCTTAAAGAAGAAAAAAAAAAGCAATATAGGGGCCAACAGATAGCATAGCAGTGACATCACTGGACTACCACATGTCTGACTTTGGTTTAACTCCTAGACCTGGTCATGCTGGGTGTGTGTGCATGCATGCCCAGGATCCTAGGAGGAGAATGGATTGCAATATGGCCATCCCCCCAAGAAATGATTTCTCACATTCCCTCTTAACTGTCTGACTCTCTCCAGTGAGCGCATGTACCCTTTGACAAAAACTTCTATAAAACAAAAGAAAGAAATACAATAATCATTATAATGTAATCTGTAGTATTTTCTTAATATGGAACATGTCCCCAACACATGCCAAGCATGTGTTGCATGTGTTCCCAAAATCTCAAGAATGGAGAAGAAGGATTACAGAGTGGCCATCCCCCATTACAGATGATTTCCCAATTTCCCTCTTTCTGTCTATCTCTGTTTCTGTCTCTCTGGCGAGCCTATGCACACTAAGGCAAAACCTTAAAACACACACACATACATTTATTACCTCACAATTTATTTTTTAGATCTTCCTTCAGAGCACAGTGGGTTTTTTCCTTTAATTTTATTTATTATTCTTTAATTTGCTGAAAGGCTTGTGTACTCACCAGAGAGAGAGAGAAAGAGAGAGAGCGCAAGAGGGAGTATTGGAGGGAGTGAAAGCAGGCCTCCTGGTCTGGAACTCGAACTGTGGTTGTCCGAACTGTGGTTGTCCGTGTGGGAGTACAACACCTTCACAACTTCGCCACCTGCTGGCCCCATCTCATGGTTTTATAGAGTCAATCCAGGCATTGCCTAGACAAGTCCTCTCCTTCAGGCTCTTCCCATAGGCAACAGCCAAGGTTTTTAGTCCTACAGTCTCTTACAAAGCTATGATCAATCCTGAGTTGAGGGGCTGGCAGGTGGCATGATGGTTAAAGGTGCTAAACTCCCACATGGTTAACTGTGGTTCAAGTCCTGGACCTGGTAGCTTGCTTTCTCACTTTTCTCCCTCTCTCCCTCTCTGTCTGATCGAACTTGAAAATAATAATAATTAAAAATAAAGTTAAGTACAATAATTCTTTTAAAAAAAGATACTGAATTGAGCTAACCCTGTTTTCTAGTGGTTGAGAGAGCCTAAATCTACATGGCGAAACACAGTTCAAATCCTAGCCCCAGCAGTTTGAAAAACATGCAGGGTATATATGTGTGCATGCCTAAAATAATCCCTACAGTATTTTGTTTAAATTTAGTGGACTTTTTTTGGTAAGAATTCTTTTTTTTTTTTTTTTTTTTTTGAGAGAGAGAGATTTTTGCTATAAGGGGTCTGTGCTTGCCAAAGACGCAGAGACAGAAAATAAGCAATTATCCACCCCTGGGGTGGGAGGGGATGGCCATGCCACAATCCCTTCTCCTCCATTCTCCCCTCAGGATTTTGGGCACACATGCTCATGTGCCTGGCATGAGTTTTAAGCCACCAGGTCCAGGACTCAAACAACAGTCGACTACATGGGAGTCAAACGATTTAACCATTATGCCATCTGCAGGTCCCAAGAATTATTTTATTTATGGTTATTATTTTTTTAAGTTGCTACAGGACATGTGCACTCACCAGAGTTAGATAGAGAAAGAGAGTGAGAAAGCAAGCAGCCAGGTCTGGCACTCTGCCTGCAGTCAGAGATATGTGGGAGTCCAGTGCCTTAATCATCATGCGATATGCTGTCCCCTTAAATTTAGTTTTAATCTACTGGTTTTGCAGTTAGTAATTTGTTAGTGACCTTTAACTTAGTCATTCTTTTTTTTTTTTTTTTTTAATTTTTCATTCATTTACTGAACATCATCACAGCATACACAATGCAGTTTCCCATCCAGAATACAGTATATAGTGGCTTAATCATACATGTTATCATCAACAAATAATTTTTCATTTCTTATTTTGTATATAAATATATATGCATATGTACATACACACACACACACACACACCACACACACACAGACACAGTCTCCCCATTTCTCACCCTCTGCCATTTCCTACCCTCCTCCCACACTGTCTCTGGTATCTGTAGTTGCTTTCCATTTCTTCCCCCACACACACATTTTAGTGGTTAACAAAATACCTTAATTGATCTACTTTCAATAGCAAGCTCAGCTGATATATAAATATCTGTGAACACATGTTTCACTTTAGGCATGAAACTATGAGTAGAATGAATATTCTATAAAATAGCACCTAGCTGAGGCTACATAGCTTACTGTGGTCATTAAATAGGTATTTTGTTTATTTATTTATTTAATTTCAAGAAAGGCAGTTTTAGCTTTAATAAATCAAATTTTAAAAATGTTAAGAGAACTTTGCTTAAGAATTAAAATCAGGAAACAGATTAGGATTCTGTTCAAATAGTAGGTACATGGATCTGTTGACAGTTAAAGAGAAGACAAAAATCCTTATCTCTGGAGTACAAAGCATAGAAAGATTGTTTTCGTCAAAAGTCATAGAGTTCTATTTTACCAGCTCAGTCTCATGTACTTAATCTAACTTCTGTTGTGATCCCAGCTTTCTGTTTAACTTCTGCAAGATAATATTCAACTTCGAACTTGTCCTTACCATTAAGTTGGCCCTTTTCTTAGATGTTTTTGAACTCTTATTTCTGTGTGTCTGACTTTAGTTTTCCTGGTATAGCACTCTCTTCAGAACTTCTTGGAGAACTTCTCTGGTGTTGGTAGATTCTTTCAGGTTTTGTTTATCTGAGAATGTTCTTGTCTTCTGTTCCCATATGAAGGATAATCTTGCCAGGTATAGTATTCTTGGTTGAAATTGTTCTTCACTCAACACTTCGAATATATTTTCCCATTCTTTCTTTGTTTGCATTGTTTCTGATGAGAGGTCCCTGTTAGCCTGATGGGATATCCTTTGTAGGTAACTTGTTAGTTCTCTCTTGCCAGTCTGAGTGTCTTGTCTTTGTGGTTTTGGTCAAACTGGCTATAATGTGTCTTGGAGAAGATCATTTTGAGTTTTTCTATTTGGGGTCCTTTGTATTTCTAGGGTCTAAATCTTTGAATGCCTCTCTAGGTTTGGAAAGTTTTCTTCCAGGATTTCATTGAATCAATGCCCTTATTAGTCTCTTCACCTTCTGGAATACTGATTATCCCAGAAGGGATGTTTGGACGTTTAATGGTAGCTAGTATTTCTCATACATTATTCTCATTTTGGGGGGCTATTTTCTCAGTCTTTGTGGTGAATTTTTCTAACCCAGCAATTCTGTCTTCTAAATCTGAGATTTGATCTTCAGTACGATCTAGTCTGCTTTTAATATTTTCAAGGGAAGTTTTGATTTCCTGTATTACAGCCTTCATTTCTAACAGCTCCATTTGATTCTTTTTTATGATGTGTATTTCCTCTTTGAGATCGTACAAGAACTTCCTCACCTCCTGAAACTCCTCAGCTCTATTCTCCTGCCTCTTTTGGAGTTCATTGTCTCCTTCTCTTCCATCTCTATTGGCTTTGTCACGCGAATATTCTAAATTCAGACATTTCTGTGAATTCCATTGTACTGTCTGTGCTTTTTTCTTTTTTTTTTTTTTTTCTTTTTTAGGGAAGGTGCATGCTATAGGGTGCATGCACTCTCCAGAAATACAGAAAGCAAGAAATCACCCCCCTGGGGGGATGGCCACGCCACAATCCCTTCTCCTCCATTTTTCTCTTGGGATCTTGGGCATGCATGCACACTTGCCCGGCATTAGTGTAAGCCACCCAGTCCAGGACTTGAACCACAGTCAACTACATGGGAGTCCAGCAACATAGCCGTGACACCAACTGCTGGTCCCCCATTGTACCGTCTGTGGGTGAAGAGGAGTTATTCTTTTCCCCTGATGGGGAGATATTATCTTGATTTCTCATATTTCTTGTGCCTTTGCAGTGATTTCTAGTCATTTGATGGGTTATACTCTCCTTCCTAATTTCTATAAGTTCAGTCTAAGCATTCAGGGGTGTGCAGGAGGAGGTGATCTGCAGTCTCTTTGCCATTCTATTTTTATCCCTTCGTGCAGCAGATTCAGTGGGTATTAAGGAATATGTTGACCCCAATAGTATTTGGATATTTGGCTATGGTTCCCTTAGATCCATCTAGACACTCAGTGCATGGAGGCTGAACAGCAAAGTGATGAGGTTAAAAAAAAGGAAGGAAAAGAAAATGGAGAAAGGGGGGAAAAAATAGAAAAGAAAAAACCATCTAAAACAATTTTTTTTAAAAAAAAGCAAAAAATGAAAACCATGTGGCTCAAAAGTATTACTTCTCAGATGCAATGGAGGAGTCTTCCAAAGGCCTGCCCCTTGCCTCTCCACTCAAGACTGGAGACTGGAGGCTGAATTATCAGTGGACAATCTTTGTTTCTCTTATTCCCTGAAAGCACTAGTTCTCAGCTTCAATAGAGGAGTCTGGTCTAGTCAATCATTCTTTTTTTCTTTTTTTAAAAAATTAATTAATTAATTAAAATTTGACCAGAAAGGGACAGAGTGAGAGAGCACGAGAGAGATGGAAAGTGAGAAAGAAAGCCACCAGGTCCAGGACTCGAACCATGGTTGGCCATGGGGGGAGTCCAGCACCCTTAACCACACCACCTACTGGTCTCTCTAGTCTGTCATTCTTTTTTGTGAGAGATTTTTGCTACAGGGCATGTGTGCTTGCCAGAGAGACAGGAAGTGAGAAATCACCCCCCATCGGGGATGGCCACGCCACAATCCCTTCTCCTCCATTCTCCTCTCAGGATCTTGGGCACGCATGCTCAGGCCCCTTGTGTGAGTTTAAGCCACTGGGTCCAGGCCTCGAACCGCAGTCAACTACATGGGAGTCCAGCGACATAACCATTACACTAACATCTGATCCCTTTAGTCTGTCATTCTTTTTTGGGGGGGAGGGGGAGAGATTTTTCACTATAGGGCGCGTGCGCTCGCCAGACAGACAGAGACATAGAGACAGCGAGAAGTCACTCCCCCGGGGGAGTGGTCACGCCACAATCCCTTCTCCTCCATTCTCCTCTCGGGATCTTGGGCACGCACACACACGCGCCCGATGTGAGTTTTAAGCCACCAGGTCCGGGACGCGAACCGCGGTTGACTACGTGGGAGTCCAGCAACATAGCCATTACTCTAACTGCTAGTTCCCTAGTCTGTCATTCTTAAAGAGTTATCTATAGGGGGCCAGAAGTTGACATGATGGTTAAAGCGCTGGACACTCCCACATGGCCACCCACAGTTTGGGTCCTGGACCTGGTGGCTTGTTTTCTCATTTTCCTTCTTTCTGTCTGTGTCTCTTTCTGGTCAAATTAAAATAAATAAATGAATAAATAAATAAATAATTCTTTACCCAAAAAAAGAGTTATCTATAAAGAACTTAAAATAGGGTCAACTCATGGTATAGTGGTTAGGGCTTCTGGATCCCACATGGCCATTTGTGCAGTTCAAATCTCAGACATGGCAGCTTGAAAAACACTACAAAAAAAATAAAAAACAAAACACTCCAGACTTGTATGTACATGCCCAAAATCTTGAAAGGAGGGAGAGACAGAGGAGAAAGGATTGTGGCATTACCATGCTCCTTGCAGAGGTGCTTTCTCACTACTCCTCATTCTTTCCCTGTTTTTCTCTGGTGAGCACAGGTACCTTCTGGGGAGGGGAGAGGAAGAACTTGAAATAGTCTGCCACACAGTAAACACTATACAAGGGCTCATTTAATGATTTAAATATACAGGGCCCAGGGGCCAGCAGGTGGTGGACTGGTTAAGGGGTCTGGTCTCCCACTTGGCCAACTGCATTTCAAGTCTCGGACCTGTCAGCTTGCTTTCTCACTTTCCCTTTTTCTCTCTCTCTCTCTTCCCCTTTCTGATCAAATTTAAAGAAAGAAAGAAAGAATGTTGAATAAAATAATTCTTGAATAGAAAAGGGACCAGTAGTTGGTGTAATGGCTATGTCGATGGATTCCCATGTAGTCAACTGCGGTTCGAGTCCCGGACCTGGTGTCTTAAACTCAACGCCAGGACATGTGCATGTGTGCCCAAGATCCTGAGAAGAGAATGGAAGAGAAGGGATCACAGCATGGCCATACCCCCTGGGAAGTGATTTCTCACTTTCTGTCTCTCTGTCTCTGTCTTTCTGGTGAGTGCACACACCTATAGCAAAAACCTCTCCAATAAATAAATAGATAGATAGATAGATAGATAAATAAATAAATACAGGGCCAGCAAAAACCTCTCCCAAAAAATAAATAAATAAATAAATACAGGGCCCAGCAGATGGCGTTATGGTTACATAGCTGGACTCCTGCGTAGTTGACCACAGTTCAATTCCATCCCAGACCTGGTGGCTTAACCTCACACTAGGTACATTTGTATGCATGCCCATGATCCCAAGAGGAGAATGGAAGGGAAGGGATTGCAATGTGACCATTCCCCCTGGAAGGTGATTTCTTGCTTTCTGTCTCTCCCTGTTTTCTTCAGCAAATGCACACATCTATAGCAAAAATCTCTCCCTCACCCCCCAAATTTTTTTAAATACATAAATATTCAATAGTGGCAATATATTATAATGCTTAAGGAGATTCATTCTGTCATTCCCACTTAGGGATAAAAAGTAAACACAAGCCTTTTGGTCCCTGAAATTTTGTACTGTATTTTATATGCCAGTGATTCTGTACAACTTCAGTAACTAAATATATTTTCACGCCACAGTATATCTATATAAATTTAAGAAAAACACAGTTTCTATTTTAAAGCTTATAAGAATAGAAATTCAAATAATCATGTTGAATTGGTTGGTTACAAATTTGTGGTATACTTTTTTCCCCAACTTAATTTTTTCTTTGATGAGTGAGAGAGGCACCTCCAACAGAATCTTCTTGCTGACACCCACTTCCAATCTCATCCAGCCCTAGATCATGGGCATGCACATACATATCTGGCATGTGAAACGTAAACTTTATTATCCTCATTTTACACTGGAGCTCTGAGGAATTATTGTGTCGTCGGAAAAGTCCTGGTGCATTTTTGCATAGAAAAATATGTTATGACATTTTTGACGACCCAGTAAATCATATATCTTAGTTAGGAGCAGAGCTGGAATTTGTACCTGGTATTATGACATCAGTCTTCTCTTAACTGTTCTTCTATTCTTTTCTCATTTATTTATTCATTCATTCCATTAGCAAGAGAGAGAGACACAGGCACCCATAAGAGTGTTCTTGCACCACAATTCACTTCCAGCTGTAGCTAGCCCCAGATCTTGGGGGTGCACATATCTGTTGTGTTCTCATCTCCAGGTGCAAATTCGGAACCACCCCCCATGTGGGGAAGCCTTGCAGAGTACTGTGTGTTACTGCGGCACCACTCTCCAGCCCCCAGTGTACTTCATCTTCTTTTTTCTTTGACAAGGTTTTTGCTATAGGGTGTGTGCGCTTGCCAGAAAGACAGAGAGAGACAGAGAGATAGAAAGCAAGAAATCACCCCCCAACGGGGATGGCCACGCCACAATCCCTTCTCCTCCATTCTCCTCCCAGGATCTTGGGCACACACGCACATGCGCCCAGCATGAGTTTAAGCCACCAGGTCTGGGACTAGAACCGCGGTCGACTACATGGGAATCCAGCGACATAGCCATTATGCTAACTGCTGGTCCCCTCCAGTGTACTTCATTTTCAAAGAATGTAGTTGGTATCTAGTCTGGCTTTATTAATTCCTTTATAATTTTTTAAGTTTATTTCTTTCATGAGAGAGAAGTGTGCACAAGAGAGATGTGTGCAAGAGAAAGGCAGAGATAGCATCCCTTACAGGCTCTTGCCACACTGCTATCCTCTTCCCCCATCCATTCCACCCAGTCAGGATCTTGGCATAAGGACCTCGTTGTGTCAGGTCGACTCGGGATCTTAATCTGCACTTGGCTGTTTGGCTTCTAGCATTGCAGATCAGCACACCACTGACCCTACCTGTGCCACTGCCACTGCCACTGGGCCCTTTATTTTGATTTGATAAGACATCCATCTTGGCTATGTATTTGTCCTCCTTACCAAATTAGTTCCAGGTACTTTTTCCTGTTGTTTCTTCTTCCTAATTTTATATATCACACATAAATTTCATAAATATTGGCTTGTCAGAAAAATCGTGACTAGGGACCAGCAGTTGGCATAATGGCTATTTCGCTGGACTCCCATGTAGTCGACCGCAGTTCAAGTCCCGGACCCGGTGACTTAAACTCACGCCCGGCACATGTGCTTAGGTGCCCAAGATCCCAAGAGGAGAATGGAGGAGAAGGGATTGCGGCATGGCCATCCCCCTGGGGGATGATTTCTCGCTTTCTATCTCTCTGTCTCTCTGTCTTTCTAGTGAGCGCTCATGCCCTATAGCAAAAACGTCTCAAAAAAAAAAAAAAGAAGTCGTGACTATTTTCCTATGGGAGAAATATGTCATGAATTTTCTGACTTCCCAAAGTTAGAACCTCATCTGGAGCTTTTATTTTTTTTTTAAATAATTATTTTATTTAACTTTACTTACTTATAATTTGACCAGAGAGGGACAGAGAGAGAGAGGGAAAGTGAGAGAGCGAAAGTGAGAGAGCAAACCATCAAGTCTGGAACTCTCACTGTGGTTGGTCATATGAGAGTCCAGAGCCCTTATGAGAATCCCACCACACCACCTGCTGACCCCCATCTGGAACTTTTAAAATCTTAATTTCTTCTTTTTTTTCAGTTTGCCAGAGTGTGTGCACTTGCTTGAGGGGAAAGAGAAAGAGAAAACATCCCCTCATGGGAAATGATCATACTGCAATTCTTTCTGTTTTCCTTTGGGGATTTCAGATACAGATGCACACACACATAATGTGTTTTTGTTTGTTTGTTTGTTTGTTTTCCTTTGGAGAGGTTTTCACTGTAGGGTGCATGCGCTCGCCAGACAGACAGAGACAAAAAGCAAGAAATCACCCCCCCCCAGGGGGGGATGGTCACGCCGCAATCCCTTCTCCTCCATTCTCCTCTCGGGATCTTGGGCACACACACACGCCCGGTGTGAGTTTTAAGCCACCGGGTCCGGGACACGAACCGCGGTTGACTACGTGGGAGTCCAGCGACATAGCCATTACGCTAACTGCTGGTTCCCACATAATGTGTTTTTCATGCCCCTGTGTCCAGGACTTGAACTATGAGGTCAGCTATGTGCACATAACCTATGGCAAAAACCTTAAGAAAAAATATTAGGATTAGTTTATAAGTCACAAGTGTACACCTACACTTAATCTGTGCTCACAGAGATATTAGAGATGATATGAAGTAGATTGGGTTTTATCAGGGTAATAAAAATAATAGAGGTAAATAATAGAGTTACTTGGTATTTTGTCTACAGTTCCTTAACTTCTTATTTTGGGTCAGTACATACAAGTATATATGGTAGCACACCAGACTGTGGAAGTAGAAGCTGCATGCTGATCACAGTGAAAATCTCCTTTTTTTTTTTTTTTCCTGTAGGGCACATGTTCTTGCAGGCTGGAGGGGAGGAGGGATGCCCCTCCCCAGGGGGTTTTAGGATGGCCAAGCCACAGTCCCTTCTTGTCTTAGGATTTAATGCATGTTCACACAAACGCCTGGCTTGATTTTTAAGCCACTGGGTCTAAGACTGAAACCACACAGTTAGCCATGTGAGAACCAGTGCTTTAATGTTCCTGGCCCGACTAGTGACAATTCTTTTTTTCTTCTTTTGGAGAGGTTTTTTTTTTGCTATAGGGCGCATGTGCCCACCAGACAGACAGAGACAAACAGAGAGACAGGAACCAAGAAATCACCCCCCCAGGGGGGATGGCCACGCCGCAATCCCTTCTCCTCCATTCTCCTCTCAGGATCTTGGGCACGCATGCACACGCGCCCGGCGTGAGTTTAAGCCACCAGGTCCGGGACGTGAACCACGGTCGACTATGTGGGAGTCCAGCGACATAGCCATTACACTAACTGCTGGTCCCCCGACTAGTGACAATTTTTAGCAGTTCTGTTTTGTTTTTCTTTTTGAATGAGAGAGAGAGAGGAAGAGAGAAGAGCACATGCACACAGGGAGAAGGGTGGAGAGACGGGGGATTTTTCTTTTTGACAAGGTATCACTGTTACAGTCCTTTGCCCACTTAGCTAGGATTGTAGGGAGTACTACCGTGCCCAGCTTATTCAGATTGGTTCAGAATCCAAATGCAACCTTCCATATGGCCCTACTGTCTATACAGCAGTACCCTATCACTTGCACTACCTTGACTAGGCCCAATACCAGTTTTTTTATGTGTGCCAAACTGCATTTTGCATTTTTAAAAAAGAATTTTCATTAAATTAATTAATTATTTAATTTGACCAGAGAGAGAAAGGGAAAATGAGAAAGCAAGCTGCCAGTTCTAGGACTCAAACAGTAGGCGGCCACTTGGGAGTCCATTGCCTTAACCAGGCACCTGCTGGTCCCACCTTTTGCATTTTAAAAATACTTAGGTAGATCCAGTTTCTGTGGCACAGCTGGTAGCACACCAGACTGTGGAGTTGGTAGCTTTATGCCAATCACAATGCAAGTCCTCAGCCCAGGCAGCATAAAAACACAAAGATCATATGTGCACATGCCCAGGATTCTGGAAGGCTGAAGAACTGGAGGAAGGGAATCAGGCATAACTGAGCCCTGTGGAAGGTGCCCTTCTTTTTCTTTCAAAATGTATTTACTTAGCATTGTTTTAGTCTGCATTCAAAAAGGCAAATAATGATGTCAGAAAGTAAAACCAGGGACCAGCAGTTAGCATAATGGGTATGTTGCTGGACTCCCATGTAGTCGACCACAGTTCGAGTCCCAGACCCGGTGGCTTAAACTAACGCCGGGCACGTGTGTGTGTGCCCCAGATCCCAAGAGAAGAATGGAGGAGAAGGATTGCGGTATGGCCATCCCCTCTGGGGAATGATTGCTCATTTTCTGTCCCTCTCTGTCTTTCTGGCGAGTGCACACACCCTATGGCCAAAACCTCTCCAAAAAAAGAAAAAAAAGAAAGAAAAACCAAGTTAATAGAAAATTATAAGCAACATTAATATTAAACATTTTCAAATTAAGACAACTCTACATGTTGTTTAAAAGCAGTATTTTCTTTAAAGTCCTTTGTATTTCTTATAATGCCCTCCCTTTCTTTCTAATAAACCTAGCATGAATTTATCTAGAGTAGGCTTGTGGTGAGACTTGAGAATGCAAAATCTTATGAACCTGTACATAGAAAAAACATTGGAGGGACCACTGGTGGTGTGGTGGTTAAGGGCGCTGGTCTCCCAGATGGCTGACTGTGGTTTGAGTCCTGGACCTGGTGGCTTGCTTTCTCACTTTCTCTCTCTCTCTTTCTCTCTCTCTCTCTTTCTCTCTCGCTGTCCCTCTCTGGTCAAATTAAAAATAAACTCTTAAATAAATAAAATAAAGATAAAATAATTCTCTTAAGAAAGAGATTCTGAGAAGTCCTATTAGGAAAAAAGAAAAGTAATAAAAAACTGGAAAAAAATATGCCAAATAGTAATTTTATACCTCAGTGGTAGAATTGTGATTCTTTTTGCTATTTACCTATGTTTTTTTTTTTAAAGAATTACTTTATTTAACATTTATATAGTTATTTTTTGACCAGAGTGAGAGAGAGAAAAGGGGAGAGAGAGAGAGAGAGAGAAGAAAAGTTAGAAGGCAAGTCGTCAGGTCTTGGAATTGAACTGCAGTCGGCCATGTGGGAGTCCAGTGCTCTTAACCACCACACCACCTAGTGGCCCCAGCTACTTACCTATCTTTTGTCAAATTTTCTGTAAGGGATGTGTTTTGTTTTTATAGTGGTTAAATATCATCCTTTAACATTTAAGTATTCAGTCTAATTATTTCAGAGATAATATTTCTTTAAACAGGGAAGTTGTGAGATTTCAAAGTTAATTAGAAAAATTCCTATAGATACTCATTGTAGATGTCATAATTAAAATGTGAACAATCTTTAGTAATATCCTCTATATGTTAATTTTTTATTTATACCCCCACAAAAGATAAAAGGCACTTAATTATTACATTTAAACAAATTCATACATCAGGATTGGAAGTAAAGTCATAGTTATGAGAAGATGGTAAAAATAGGTGGTGATAAAATTTTAAATTGTGACTAACATCCTTGGCTGTGATCTCACATATGTAAGTTGAAATTTAAATATATAATTACATATTAATTACCAAATACATTATAAATGTCACTTTAAGGAACCAGCAGTTGGCATAATGGCTATGTCACTGGACTCCCATGTTGTGAACCGTGGTTTGAGTCCCGGACCCGGAGGCCTAAACTCATGCTGGGCAGGTGTGTATGCGTGCCCAAGATCCCAAGAGAATTGAGAGCGGATTGCGGCATGGCCATCTCCCCCAGGGGTGATTTCTCACTTTGTCTCTCCATCTCTCTCCGTCTTTCTGGCAAGTGCACACGCCCTATAGCAAAAACCTCTCCAAAAAAAATTAGTAGTATTGCATTCTTGTAAAGGTTTTTTTTTTTTTTTTTTAAGAGGTTTTTGCCTTAGGGTACATGTGCTTGCTAAAGAGAGAGACAGGGGCTGGCAGGTGGCATGGTTTTTGAGGATGCTGAATTCCCACATGTCCGACCATGGTTCAAATCCTGGACCTGGCAGTTTACTTTCTCACTTTCTCTCTCTCTCTCTCTCTCTCTCACTCTGTCCCTCTCTGGTCAAATTAAAATAAGTAAATAAATATAATTAAATAAAATAATTCTTTAAAAAGAAAAAAAAGAGAAAGAGAGACAGACACAGTGAGAGGAAAACTAAGAAATTCCCCCCACTCACCCGGGGAGGGAGGGTCATGCCACAATTCCTTCTCCTCCCAGGATCTTAGGCACAAATGCACATACACCTGGCATCATTTTCAAGCCACCAGGTCCAGGACTAAACCATAGTCAGCCATATAGGAGTCCAGCAATATAACCACTACACAATCTGCTGGTCATTGTAAGGTTTCTTATATGGTAAACTTGCTTACCTAATATATAGTAAATGATTGGCATGATTTTTTAAGAGTATGTCTATATGTAACAGTAAACAGCTGCACTATTACTTTGATACATCATTAAGTGCTGTATACATGTGTGTCATTTGTACTGTCATGTGTTTTTTGACAACCTAGATGAGAAATATTCGATTATCTGACTTCACTGAATCCTTGAAAAAAATAAAGCGCAGCGTGAGTCCTCAAACTTTAGACGCATACATACGTTGGAACAAGGACTTTGGAGATACCACCGTTTAAGAAAATGCCTTTGTAAACCTGCAGAATATTTAATTTAACCACAAACATGTGATCTTCAATAGTTATCAGCTACAGAAACTCAACCTAAGTTTACAGGACTTTTCAGAATCTTATAATTATTTGTGAACCAAACTTGAAGATGAACCAGAAAACAAATAAAATATACAATGCAATGGAATATTTTGTTGTTGAAGGCGTTTTTGCCTTGGTCATGGTTATCTCAATGGTCACTGTAAGTTAGAGAAAAACAAAAACTGATTCTGGTCTTCTTTACCAATATAATCATTGTGTAAATAATATTTTGTATATTGTGTTGCAGATGAAAGTATTCCAGAGACAGTGACTGGTAGAAGACACAAGAGCCTTTATCTGTCTTCAAATATTTTTTTCTATTTTCTTTTCATAATGTTGTCTTAACTACGAGTGATTGGAATGCCAAACACTCTTAAGTTTCTTTTCTTCTTCGTCTTCTTTTTTTTTTTTTTTTTTCAACAAATCCAGGGTGCCAAATTAAACTTTTCTAAATAATAGTAATAGGAAAAAGTTATGTTGAGAGTTTTTATTTCCTTCATTATAACTCCATGGACATTAAATTGTGGTATTCCTTTCACTTATTTTCCTATTACCTTGCTACCAAACAATTTGGAAAGCAGTATAATGGGAACAGAGCAAATCTGGTAAAACATAGAAGGTTTGAAGGTTTGAGTTACTCTGTCATATACCATGTAGATCAGTCCTCATGTGACCTGCAGTATTTTTTTTTCCTAATGTATTTGTCAAAAATCTCTTGTAGACTGTTAACTTATTCCTGATGAAATTTAGTTTCTCCTAGAATTATCCTAATATTTAATAAAGAGAGCCAATTTTAACTGCTGTAAAAGTGATTCCAGTGTGAGAAAAGGGAAATACTGAAAAATAAGACATTTCTAATTTATTCCTTATTACTTTCTTACTGCTTACCAGATATTTAGAAGCCAGTGGAACTACCATCTTTTATTCTTAATACTTATTAATCCCTTCAATGAAACTTTTAAAGAATACTGAATTTTTATACATTGCATACATTTTATAGGTTTCTTGTGCTCACTTTATTAACTGAAAAGTTCTAGTCTGTTCTTCCTTTATTCCTCCCACCCACAAAAATGTACAGTAATTCTGTTTATTGTTTGTATAAATTATGCCTGGATTTTTATTATGAAAATGTCATTGTAGGAGGTAGAGATTCATATCATGGCCTTTTATATATTATAATAAAGGCAAATGAATATTTGCCCTTAGTTTACTGGTTGAAAGTTTGTTTACAGAATTTTTCTTTGGTGCTTAAATGGTGTTATGTAAAATGTCATGGGTAGAAGGAATAAATTTGTGGTAGTGACAAAGATTTTTGTTTAGGAAAGTTGTCTTGGTTTTGAGAGACATATACAATTTTAAAATTGCCCCTACTAGGTAAGAATTTTGTACTGAAGATGTACATTTTTAATTTTACTCTTGTTAAAGATTAAATATAGAAAATGTATGCTCTCTTAAGGATCATGTCGTTTGTAGCCATAACTTAAATCATGTCTCTTCCATTCAGTTCTTTAGAACATCCTGGAAAATGAAAGTGAAAGTTGAGAGAAATGAAAAAAGACAGTCTTAAACCAGAGATAATGCATAGTTTAGGTCAAGAGTAATGTCTTTTGACGGTCTCAAATATTAAAGCTCCAATTGTAAAATACTGATAATGATCATGAAAGGTGCTGAAAAGAAATGAGGAAATCCTAAATTAAAACATTTCCGTAAAGCTCATAAAATTTTACTCCATTTTCATTTAGAAAGGGATTAACACTTCTGATGTTGGATAACTGGCTAATCACATTGAAGGACTACGTAGTTCTAGCTTAACTTTGTAAATTGCCTTGAAAATTATCATGGTTATTATCACTGGAAACATTTTTAGATAACGAAGATTTCAAATGTTTAAAGAGTGAAGTTAATATTGAACTCAGATGAGTAAGAAAATTATATTACTGTGTGACGATCCATCCTCACATAGGAGTTACTTAACTTTCTTGATCAGGTTGACCTAATGCTAGAGAACTGTTTCTATGACTGACTTTGACCACTTTGTATTTAAAGCTGAATTTTTTAAAATAGAAGGGCCATAAAGATATTGTAGAAAGGAAGGGATTGGTTTGCTCTTTTTCAGTAAAGGTAGAAGTTGCAGGTTTTTCTGAATTAATATTAGATTTAGATGTGACCTATTAAATTTTGTATTGAGTTCTGTGTTATGTTACTTCCTAAAAAATAATGCTTCAGTTTAACCATTAGTGTGCTCTTCATGTTAATATGGCAGAGTTTTTTAATATAAACTGAAAACTCACCAATGTACTGGTCTTTGAACCAAGGGAATAAATCAGTAATAGCTGTCCAGGTGTCTTAAAGATAAAGGCTTATCTAAGACAGTCTGTCTCTCAAGGTTATTAATTTCCGACTTACAAATATGCTTATGCTTTAGAAGAATGAGAGGAAAAGTAGATAGTAGAATTATAATTTAAATACATATACAGTAGTCTTTGTTTATAGTGTAAAAATTCTTTATATTTTGTACAAAAACTAATTCTTTTGGTAAAAAGAACCACTTGCATTTTCATTTTGGGCTCTAAGTCAAAGGAATTTCCTTTAAATGCTTGTCTTACTTTTAGTCTGGTCTTTTGTACATTCCTTTAGAAGAAATTAATTAAAAGTTACAGCTGCATAAAGTGGGTTTTTATCCTAATGGATTGGAAATAAATGGTCAACTTTATTTTGTCTTTAGTTTTTTAATTTAAAACTTGAGATTTCTGGAATTACAGATGATAATGAAAGAGTAGCCTGTATTAGACTAACTCTTTTGCCAATAACAATTTTAAGCTGTGAACAAAATATGAAAAGTAATGATTAGAAGGGTCTGGAGAGCAATAAAAAACAAGGCATATGCTGCATGAAGTCCTTTATTAAAAAAGATACACATTGAGCCAGCAGGTGGCAGGGTGGTTAAGGTGCTGGGCTCCCACAAGGCCAAAGATGGTTCGAGTCCCGGACCCGGTGGCTTGAAAATCATGCCAGGCATGTGTGCACACATACCCAAAATCCTGAGAGAGAAGGAAGAGAAGGGATTGCGACATGGCCATTCCCCACTGGAGGGTGATTTCTCACTTTTCCTGTCTCTCTCTGGTGAGTGCATGCACCCTATCATAAAAACCTCAAAACAAATTGGCCTTTAGCCACAAGGTAATTTTCAGTTTGTATAGTTCACTTGGGAATAGAATTCAAGCAGAATGTTATGGTTTTGCTGGTTTCAGAGTCATTAGGCACTTCTAGAACTACTGGAAGTTAGAAGGGAAATCTTAAGAGTTTCAAGAAATAAGTCTGGGAACCAGCAATTAGTGTAATGGCTATGTCGCTCCCATGTAGTCGACTGCAGTTCGCGTCCCGGACCCAGTGGCTTAAAACTCACGCCAGGCGCGTGTGCGTGTGTGCCCAAGATCCCAAGAGGAGAATGGAGAAGGGATTGCAGCATGACCATCCCCCCTGGGAGGTGATTTCTCACTTTCTGTCTCTATGTCTCTCTCTGTCTGGCGAGCACACGCACCCTATAGCATAAAAACCTCTCCAAAAAAAAAAAAAAAGAAAGCCTTAAAATCTGCCTACAAATTCCTTTCAGATCCTTAGTGGATTCCAAAGTTGTACTTGTGCAGGGACCAGCAGTTGGTGTAATGGCTGTGTCGCTGGACTCCCATGTAGTTGACTACAGCTCGAGTCTTGAACCCAGTGGCTTAAACTCATGCTGGGCACGTGTGCATGTGTGCCCAGGATGCTGAGAGGAGAATGGAGAAGCCATTGCAGCGTGGCTATTTTCCCTAGGGGGTGATTTCTCACTTTCCGTCTCTCTGTCTCTGTCTTTCTGGTGAGCACATACACCCTTATAGCAAAAATCTCTCAAAAATAACAAACAAAAACAAAGTTGTGTACTGTGTGATATTTAAAGGATCCCAGCAGAAAGTGATAACTGAAGTCTAAAGTAATGAGCAGAGATAACAGCTACTCAAGAATATACTTTGAGGGACCAGCATTTGGCTTAATGGCTATGTCACTGGACTCTCATGTAGTCAACCGCAGTTCAAGTCCCAGACCCAGAAGCTTAAATTCATGCCGGGCATATGTACATGTGTGCCCAAGATCTTGAGAGTAGATGGTTTCTCGCTTTCTGTTTCTCTGTCTGTCTCTGTCTGGTGAGCGCACGCGCCCTATAGCAAAAACCTCTCCAAGAAAAAAAAAGGGAGGGAAAGAAAAATTGGGCAAGTGAGATATTTGAAGCAGTAATGCCTAAGATTTTTCCCAAATTGTTGAAAGATAACAACTTATGTATCCCTGAATAAGTATAATAAAGACCACATCTAGATTTATTATCAAAAATCAGTAAGTCAAAAGGGCCAACTTGTGGCATGGTGGTTAAGGTGGCTGGATCCCACATGGCCAGCCATACAGTTCAAGTCTTGTACTGGGAGACATGAAAAACATGCTATGTATTTATGCTTGTACCCAAAGTACAGGAAGGAGAAATGGTGAAAGGACTGTGGTGTGACCATTTCCCATGTGTGAGGGGATGCTTTCTAATTTTCTCTTTTTCTCTCTTTAGGCAAAACATGTGCCATCTGGCAAACTTGGAAAAAAAAAAAAAAGTAAAAGCCCTATGTGGAATGAGATAGATAACATTATATTCAATAAACTAAGAGTGATTCCTGGGGCTGGCAGGTGCTGTGGTGGTTTAAGGCACTGGACTCCCACGTGATTGACCATGGTTCAAGTCCAGACCCTGGCAGCTTGCTGTCACACTTTTTTTCTCTTTCTCTCTCTTTCTAATCAAATTAAAAATAAGTAACTAAGGACCAGCAGATGGGGTAGTGGTTATGTTACTGGATGACTCCCTGTAGTCGACCATGTTTTGAGTCCCGGAACCATGCTGGGTGCATATATGTGCATGCCCAAGATCCCACTTACACACCAGTACTGATGAGCATATGTAATACTGATGTCTTGCCTTCCAAATTAATTACTGTCTTAGGCTGCTTGGAGTGCCATTATAAAATAACAGACTGGGTTTAAACAATAGAAATGTATTCTCACAGTTCTGTTAGTTGAGAAGTCCAAGATCAAACTTCTAATCAATTTGATTTATGGTGAAGGCCCTCTTCCTGGCTTGTAGATTACTACCTTCCCATGTTGTCCTCATGTGACACAGGAAGAGCAAGCTCTCTGGTACGCTACCTCAAATAGCACTTAATCCTACCATGAGAGTCTCACCCTCATGAGCTTATCTGGGTTATCTCCCAAAGGCCATATCAGCAAATACATCATATTAGGATTAAGGCATTCCAACACAGGAATTTGGGGATTGGGGAACATGAACATTCAGTCTCTAACATCCACTAAAAGAACCAGAGCTCCCTGATGAAAAGGCTAATTCTAGAGCTGGAAGGGGAAAAATAAAAGATGAGCTCGGAACATCTTGGGCCAGAAAAGGAAGTGCTCAAAGATCAGTGAGGATGATTTGCTGAAATGACACAAGCCAAATGAAAAGGCTCTCAATGTACAAATCAGATTCAAAATAAGCCATTGTAGTAATAGGTTACTATATGCGTAGCTGGATGTGTAACTGGATAAAATAAGAAACCATAACCTCATGTGAATGTATAAATAATTAACAAATTAAAAGTGTGATGAGTAGATATTTATGTAGTTTAAAAATCACCTCTCATGGGACCAGCAGGTGGCGTGGTGGTTGAGGCGCTGGACACTCCCACATGGCCGACTGAGGTTCAAGTCCTGAATCTGGTGGCTTGCTTTCTCACTTCCTCTCTCACTCTCACCCTCTGTTTCTCTCTGATAAAATTTAAAAAAAAAAAAAAGAATATATAAAAAATAAAATAATTATTTAAAAAATCACCTCCCCAAAAATAATGATTAGAAAGGGTGAAAGTTATTTTAATGTAAAAACATGGCAAATACCACCTTAATATAGTGATGAAAGTTACTAAATTTATCCAAATTTCACTTAGCAGAATCAAAGAGAAGAATGCAGTATCACTTCTATGGTGTTCCCATTAAAGGTATATAACCTCAGTCTACTCCAAGGGCATTCTACAAAATAAAATACTGACATGTAATCTTCAAAAGTATCAAAGTCTTGGGAGTCAAGAAAAAACTAAGCAATAGACCACCAAAATAAAGCTTAGAGAGCTAATCTCTGAAGCCATTTAAATATGAGGAGTGACCTGCCGTGTTCAGGGACCAAGGCCACTAAATCTGTACTGTAAACCCCATCTTCCAAACTCCCCTCCCTCAAAAGAGCTCAAACAGGTTTCCATGAAGCCTCTATGCACTAAGTGTCTAGACAGGTCCAAGTGAACAAGATCCAAACATCTGAATATGATTAGGGTCAGAATATTCCTCTATTCCCACTGAATCTGATACAAAGAGTGAAAATGGAACAGAAGAGAGATTGAAGAACACCTCCTCCTGCATGCCCCTGAATGCTCAGATTGAACTTAAAGAATTAGGAAGAAATGCACCATCCATCAGATGACTAGAAATCACCACAGGGTCACAAGAAATATGGGAAAGCAAGAAAATACCTCTCCTCCAAGGGAAAAGAATAACTTCTCTTCATCCTCAGACAGTAAAATGAAACTCAAGGAAATGTCTGATAAAGAATTTAGAATATTCATAGCGACAAAGCTAACAGATGCAAGAGAAGAGAGACAACTGCAGAAGAGGCAGGAGAAAGGAGCTGATGAGTTCTAGGAGATAAGGAAATTCTTGCAAGATCTAAAAAAGGAAATACACATTCTAAAAAAGAATCAAATGGACCTGTTAGAGATGAAGACTATAATACAGGAAGTCAAAACCTACCTTGAAAGTATTAAAAGCAGACTAGATCATACAGAAAATCAAATCTCAGATGTAGAAGACAGAATCGCTGGCCTAGAAAAATCCACCAAAGACAGAAAATTGCTTCCCAAAATGAGAATAATATATGAAAAATACTAGATACCATCAGATGTCCTAACATCTGGAGAATTGGTATCCCAGAAGGCAGAGACTCATAAAGGCATTGATAATCTACTCCATGAAATCTTGGAAGAAAACTTTCCAAACCTAGAGAGGCATTCAAAGATCCAGTCTCAAGAAATACAATGGACCCCAAATAGAATCAACCCAAGAAGATCTTATCCAAGACATTTATAGCCAGACTGACCAAAACCACAAAGACAAGATACTCAGACTGGCAAGAGAGAAATGACAAGTTACCTACAAAGAATATCCCATCAGGCTAACAGCGGACCTCTCATCTGAAACAATACAAGAAAAGAAAGAATGGGAAAATATATTCAAAGTGTTGAGTGAAGAACAATTTCAACTAAGAATACTATACCCAGCAAGATTATCCTTCATATGGGAAGAGAAGACAAGAACATTCTCAGATAAACAAAACCTGAAAGAATTTACCAACACCAGACCAGATCTCCAAGAAGTTCTCAAGGGAGTGCTATACCAGGAAAATTAAATACAGACACTTTTGACTAAAACATTGCTGATTTTCTTCTAGGCCTTGTTTTCCGGTTTTAAGGATTTTTGTCCTGTGTTGAGCTGCCAATAGGTTCATGTACCTACTATTTGAACAGAATCCTAATCTGTCTCCTGGCTTTAAGTTTTAAGCAAAGTTCCTTAGGATTTCTTTGATTTATTAAAATTAAAACTGCTTTTCCTTAAATTAAAAAATATATTAAAAATACCTATTTAATAACAGTAGTAAGCTAGATAGCATCAGCTAGGTGCTACCTTCTAGTATATTCATTCTACTCAGTTTCACGCCTAAAGTCAGACATGTATTCACAGATATGTATATACCAGCTGAACTTGCTATTGAAAATAGATTATTTAAGAAATTTTGTGAGTCAATAAAATGGGGAAGGTGGAGGAATGGAAAACAATTATATACACCTTAGATAGTGTGGGAGGAAAGTGGGAAGTGGCAGAAGGTGAGAAATAGGGTTAAATTTGTCCATATTTTTAGTTTAAGGTATTTTGTGAATCAATAAAATGTGGGGGAAAAGTTTGGTATAGAAGCGAGAGAAGGAAAAAACAAGTAAAAGAATGCTTAATTGACAAAAAAATGAGAAGCTATTTGCTGCTAAGTTAGAGTAGTTACTTTGGCTTGACTGACATGTATAGTATTTGTGTTGGAAAAAGAAATGTTGTACACTGTAAAGATCTGATTAAATGTAAATAATTTTTTAAAAAGCACACCCGTGTATGTGTATTATTTTTTTTGCTCATACTCTAGCATTGTTAACAGTTGTTAATAAACAACTTTCAAAATTAAAAAAAAAGAAACCAAGCAATGAAAAAAATTAGATACATTTGCTTTACATCAACTAAAAGGTCTATTTAGTCAGCATAAGACCTAAGTTATATGGTTCTTTTTGTTTAATTTTGAGAGGGAATGTGTGCTCGCCAAAGATGGAGAGAGGTAGGGAAAAATGAGAAAGTATTCCCTATGGAGGATGGTCATACCATAATCCCTTAATTCCTCACTTCCTCTTAGGATTTTGGATGCACATGCACACTTGCCCAGCATGTTTTACAAGCAGTGGGGTCCAGGATTTGAACTGCACAGCCAGCCATCCTAAGCACCAGCTGGCCCAGTTATGTGGTTCTATTTTTAGTTTGTTGAATGTTCTATCATGTAGGGCTGTTGGATCTGTCACATGATTTTTCTGTATCTATTGTGATGATCATGTGTGTTTGCCATTTAATAACATGGTGACTTACATGCTTTGATTTCATGTTAAACTAACCTTGCATTCCTGTGATAATTCTGGATTATTCATGTGAATGATCTTTTTCTTTTTTTAAAGTTTATATAAGGTGGAAAAGAGAGAATCACACACACACACACACACACACACACACACACACACACGCCCCAAGGGCTGGTTACTGCATCAATCCCTTCTCCTTCATTCACCTCTTGGGATTTGGGGCATGTACACATACAAACCCAGCATTCTTTTCAAGCTGCCATGTCCGGAACTTGAACTCTGCAGTCAGCGATGCAGGATCCAACTGCCTTAACCACCATGACACCTGGCAGGCCCAAATGATCCTTTTTAAGTATTGATGGTTTGTTCTGCTATTGTCGAGTTGTTTTTTTTTTTTTTCAATCAATATTCATATGAAGTATTGGCCTGTAGTTTTCTTGTGATGTATTTGTCTAGTTTTGTTATCAGAATAATTTTGGCTTCATAGTTAGGAAGCATTCTGTCTTCTATTTTTTTGGAATAGTTTGCGAAGATCTAGTGTTAATTCTTTAAACATTTGATAAAATTTACCAGTGAAGCCATCTGCTCAGGTCTGAATCCCTCCCAAATTCGAAATTGAAACTTAATTTCCATTGCAACAGTATATTACATTATAGCAGCATTTCTCAAGAAATGTGTACTTCACTGTCACTGAGTGGAATATTCTAGAGATATGTTAGGTCTAATATGATTATATTGTTTATGATGGTTTGAACTTGTCCTCCAAAATTCATGTGTTGGAAACTTAATCCCTAATGCAACAGTGTTGAGAGGTGAGACCTTTAGGAGGTGATCAGGTAATGAGAACTCTCCCCTCTTGAATGGACTGATATTATTTCTGGAGTGGGTCTGTAATTAAAAATGTAGATTTCTTATCAAAGTGAGTTCAATCCTCCCTTGTTTGCTCACTTGTTTGGTCTTCTTCTCTTTC
>NW_006206032.1:2292594-2335241 GCF_000334495.1 Tupaia belangeri chinensis | reverse complement strand
TCATGGGATGATGCTGCATGAAGGTGCTCAACAGATAGCCTCTTGGTAACTGACTTCCCAGTTTCTAGAACTGTAAGAAATATTTTCTTTAAAAATTACCAAAGATAGGGACCAGCAGTTGGCATAATGGCTATGTCAATGGATTCTCATGTAGTAGGCAGCGATTTGAGTCCTGGACCTGGTGGCTTAAACTCATGCCAGGCACGTGTGCGTGCATGCCCAAAATCCTGAGAGGAGAATGGAGGAAAAGGGATTGTGGCGTGGCCATCCCCCCTGGGGGGGTGGGGGGGGTGATTTCTGGCTCTGTCTCTGTCCTTTCTGGCGAGCATACGTGCCCTATAGCAAAAACCTTTCAAAATAAATCCAACTTTTAAAAAAATTACCAAAGGTAATAGTTACCGGGGCTGGCAGGTGGCATGGTGGTTAAGGGCACTGTGCTCCCACATGGCTGACCATGGTTCAAGTACCAGAATTGGCAGCTTGCTTTCTCACTTCCTGCCCCCTACCCCTCTTGCTATGTACCTCTCTGGTGAAATTAAAATAAATAAATAAAATTAAATAAAAATAATTCTTTTTTAAAAAAAGGTAAGTTATCTGAAACCACAGTAATCTTTGAAAAATGTAAAGGTCAGAATCAGCAGGTGGTATGGACTGACCATGTTTCAAGACCCACAACTGGCACCTTTTTCACGTTCCCTCTCTCACTCACTGTCTCTTTCTGGTAAGTGCACATATCCTATATCAAATAATAATAATACTTTTTATAAATGTAAGGTTTACTCTCTTGACATCTGACTTCCTGTCTCACTTAGAAAAAAAATCCAAATTTTTATTACTATTTAACTTGCTAGAGGGCACATGTACTCACCTAACAGAGAGAGGCGATAGTGAGAAAGCAGCCCTCTCTTTGGTGCATACAATCCCTTCTTAATTCTCTTTTAAGGATTCTGGGCACAAATACAAATGCACCCAGTGTGTTTTCAAGCTGCTGGGTCCAGGACTCCAGCCAGATAGGATCCAGCTACTTTAACCACCATGCCAAAGGCTGGCCCCCCAATTCAAACTCTTTACCATTAATTTATGAATTCCTGCTTGGATTAACTTATGAATTCCTGCTTGATACAGTCTATCACACGCATTGTCTCTTCATTCCCACCCCTCAAGCACAATGCTCCAGACATAGTCTTCGTTCAGATGTTAGAACACCCTTGCTCACTTCTCACCTACAGTATTTGTACTAGCTGTTTATTGGGTCTAAAAAATCTTCGAAAAAAGACTTTTACAATTCAGAAGTTAAATTTCATCTCCTTAGAGATTTATCTAACCATCATTCTAAATTAGCTGCACAGTTATTCTTCACAGAATTACCATATTTTTCTATGTGACACTCATCTATGTATCTTATTAAAATTTCTTTCTCCTTGATTGCTTTCTGTCTCCTCTTACCAAAATTTCCATGAGAAAGCACTTGGTATATACATGTGCTCTCTGGTCAATCTTTAGGAAATGAATGACTTTATATTTAATGTTTTTCTTTTTCAAGTTTAAGAGTTAATACAATTTTATACAGAATTTAAATAATACTTTAGTTAGCAGACCACAGTACTCCAATTCGTCAACCAGAGTTCAAATTCAGCTTTTTTTTTTTTTTTTTTTGGAGAGGTTTTTGCTATAGGCCGCGTTTGCTCACCAGACAGACAGAGAGAGACAGAGAAATAGAAAGCGAGAAATCATCAGGGGGGTGGTGGGGGGGATGGCCAAGTTGCAATCCCTTCTCTTCCATTCTCCTCTCAGGATCTTGGGCACGCACGCACACGCGCCCAGCCTGAGTTTGAGCCAGCAGGTCCGGGACGCAAACCACAGCCGACTACGTGGGAGTCCTGCGACATAGCCATTACGCTAACTGCTGGTTTCCCAAATTCAGCTTCTTCAGCAAACAATTGTCGATGCATGGCTCTAACCAAGGTCTTCGATATTCCTGTTTCCTTACTTGCATAAAGGGAATATTACTTCATAAGATTAAACCCTGCAACATAGGAAAAGGTGCTTCAGCACTCAACGAAATTTTCCCAGTATTACACATAAACCCTGTCTACTTCTTGCCCTAGGTGTCAACGTTTCAAGGTCCTACCAATCCGTCCGAAAGCAAACCATCGCGCGCGCCACTACCGCCTTCTCTACCGTATGCAGGGGCAGCCGGGAAGCAGGGGAGGACCGGGAGGTCACGACGCACACTTCCGCCCCCGCGATCCTCGCAGCCAATCGGCCTCTGCTGCCCCGCCCCTTCCGCTCTGGGAGAAAACGGGCCCCAGAGCGTCTTCCGGCGGGAGCTGTGCGGCTCCTTATCATGGTGAGTTGGCCGGGGACTGAGGGTTTCTGCTGCAGGGGATTCCTGTTATTTTCTCCGGTCGCGAAGCAGCCTTGAAATGCCTCTGCCACCCAGAGGACTGGTGGTCGGCCCCGCCCCCCCCCCGGGAGAAGCGGCTTCGCCCGAAGGGGCCCCCTTAGAGCTCTGGTCCCCTTCGGTCTCTGACCCCTTTCTTTTGCTGCTCGGTATCCCAGTCCCGCACCAGACCGAGCTCTCAGCTCCTGACACGTTAGAGTTAACGAGTTCTCCCCACCGAGATTTCCTTGATGTAGAAATAAAAGTCTTTGCCGCCGTCAGCGAGCATCACCTACAAAAATGAATCTGAAAACAAGCCCACAGGACCTACGACCGTACTAGTCAAGCTGAGAGCAGATACGGTAACTTAGCCAGCGGAAATAAGGTTATAAGTAGGGGGTTTAAGCGGACCCCGCGCTCTGTAACCTGGCTTGATTGACTGGCAAGTGGCCTGGTATGGCAGCAAGTTTCCTAAGGGCATTGACTTCAGAAAGTCAAGGTGTTGACAGGACATCTTATTGCTGCTTTATTTTTGCGTTTGTAGAAACCAGAAGGTCCCAGTACGCGTTGTGGCTTTTGGAATGTGGTGGTTTCTCTAAAATTTGCGGGAGGAATTATTTTATGCCTGTAGAAATCAAGTATATAACTCTGGATTTTAGCTACAGATAAGGAGTCAGTTGTGATATCAGATGTCAAAGTGGTGTGCGCCTTTTGAAAATGTACCAGAAATGGGGCCGGTAGGTGGCGGGTGTTTAAGAGCCCTTGACTCCCACATGGGCGACTATGGTTCAAGTCCTGGATCTGGCGTCTTGCTTTCTCGCTTTCCTTCTTTCTCTTCTGGTAAAATTTTAATTAATTAAAGTAAAATAATTATATATAAAAAGGAAATGTACCAGAAAAATTCATGGAACACTTATTGATAAATTTCTGTTACTACATTGTTGTCACTACACTTTTTTTCCTTTACTGGATAAGGTTGAAAACCCACCTTTTTCACAACTCTAATAAATTTTCAGTATTCCTTTTTCACACAGAAAATAGATAAACATTTATCTATTTTTGACTTACAACTCTTCAAAATATTTACCATTGTGTAGCTGGAGTTATAATTCTGAAAGTGGACCATGTCACTCCCTCACTTAAAATTTGACAGGTTCTGTTTTCCTACAGCCCTCAGAGTTCCAACTTTACGATCTCTTTTCTACACACATTCATTCACAACAGCTATATTCCAGCCACAGTGAACAGCTTGCAAATCATGCAGTAGGGATTAGGCCCTTATACCTACCTCTCATCCTTATCCATATAGCCCTTACATGTCTAATTCTTTTACACTAACCTTTTTCTCCCTTGTCCCATTCCTTATTCTCAGCATAATGCAACCCATGACTTGTCTAAGCTTTGAAGAAAGCTTTTTACAACCACTCACATACTCCCTACTTGCTATGTGGGAACACATGCTTCTGCTTGAATTGGATCTGAATATTTTTTACATTTATAGTCTGTTAGTACCCTAGTCTACTATTTTCTTCAGTGTTTGGGTCAAAGTAGCCAAATTTAGGTAGAAATTGTGAGATCTTCAAGAAGTTCATGGAAAATGGGTATAGTGGAAAAATGATGCATAGATTTAATTTTTTTTCCGTACAAAATAAACTCATACTTTAATTCCATTTTTTCCATGAAAGTTTTAAAGTTCTTTCATACAGTATGATTTTTATAGTAATTGTGGCCTTTACTATGTAAGAAAGTATGCTATTAAAATTCAAATATTTAAGTACATGGCACTTAGCAATCAAATTGTTGTGTATGACAGATTGAAAATTGTGAAGGATTTTCCTCCTCTGGAAACAATTACTTGCTTTGGAATAACAACATTGTCTCTTTAGAAGTAGCTATAGAGGAATGCTCCCCATAGTCTAGTGGTTAAGGGAGTCAGATCTCACATGACCCATTGTGGTTCAAATCCATAACGTGATGACTTGAAAACATGCCAAGTGTGTGTTAGCTCACGCCCCAAATCCCTGTAGAATGGAGAAATAGAGAAGGGATTGCAGTGTGAACATGCCCCATTTGAGGGTTGGGAGCTGCTTTTTCTTTCTCCCTCTCTTTCTGTATCTCTGATGAGTACATGTACCAGCTGGCAATGAAAAAAAAAATAGCTGTAGACTTTCACTGCTAGGGACCAGCAGACCGCGTAATGGTTACGTGGCTTGATGACTCCCACATTGTCAACTGCAATTCAAGTCACGGGCCCAACGACTTAAACTCATGCCAGGTGTGTGTGCTTGCATGCCCAGAATCCCTAGAGAAGAATGGAGGAGAAGGGACTGCAGCATGATCATCTCCACTGGAGGATGATTGCTCACTTTCTGTCTTTCTGTCTCTGGCAGTCGTACATGCCCTGAAGCAAAAATGTCTCTAGAAAAAAAAAAAAAAAGAATTTTGCTATTAGAGGGACCAGCAGATGGCCTAATGGTTACATCACTTGACTCCCACATAGTCGACTACAGTTTCAGTCCTGGACCCAGCCATTTAAAAACCCATGCTGGGTGTGTGTGCGTGTGTGCCCAAATCCTCAAGAGGAGAATAGAGAGGAAGGGATTGTGGGTGGCCATCCCTTCTGTCTCTCCAGTGAGTGCATGTGCCCTATAGCAAAAATCTCCCAAAAAGAAAGAAAGAAATTTGGCTATCAGAAAGCTACGGCAGAAAAATTAATAGGGCCATGCTGTATTTTCAGCATATAAAAGGTTAAAAACCAATAGGGCCATGCTATATTTTCAATATATAAAAAGTTAAATATTTTCAGATAATAACTGAAACAATTGATAATCACATTATTTGGCATTATTCTCACTATTCCATTAAACATCATCAATTTAGTACCTCTTTGACCTTTCTCATAGACATGTACAATTTCTGCCTCATTATCTAAACCACATCAGAGGAAAGTAACTAGAGTGATTTTCATCACATTTGCAATGGCCTGATTTTAAATACAAGGGGACTTCAACAAGTTTGCAGAAAAATGGTATTAAAGTACAAGCTGATTTGGTGCCTCAAATTTTTAAAATATTCATCCATTTTTTTTAAGAATTATTTATTTATTATTGTTAATATTATTTTTCACATGAGTTTTGCCAGAGAAAGACAGAGAGGGAGAGAGAGAAAGCAAGCTGCCAGGTCTGGGACTCAAACCATGGCCAGCCATGTGTGAATTCCAGCACCTTAACCACCATGCCACCTGCTGGCCCTATCCATAGTTATTTCATGATATGGATTTTCCATGAACTTTTGTAAGATTCCTCATATAGACCACATAGCAAACAGAATATTCAGGGAGATGGGAATATGCTGGGAAGTTACCTGAAAAAGGCCTCCTCCAAAGCAATAGACACTGAGGCTCAGCAGGAGACTGGTATGACTACATATGGGGAGAGGCATACTGTTTTTTGTTTTTTTTGCTCAAGAGACAATATTAATTAATTATTTTATTTTTTTATTATCATCATCATAATCTTCTTTATATTACATTGGATTCTGTTTGTTTTCAAATATCCCCAGAAAGATTATTTCAGATTAGCAATACGGAATACTGTGGGGACCAGCAGGTGGTGTGGTGGTTAAGTCACTGGATGCTCACATGGGTGACCACGGTTCGAGTCCTGGACCTGGTGGCTTGCTTTCTTACTTTCCTTCTCTCTCTGTGTCCCTCTCTGGTCAAATTAAAATAAAATAATGAATAAGTTCAATATTTTTAAAAAACATTCATACCTACTGTGAATAAATTCATACCTACTGTGAATAATACCTACTTTGAATAAATTCAAACCTACTGTTAATAATAGGTATGAATTTAAACATGTTTCTGAACTTATGACTTTAAATGGGGTCATTTGTCTTTTTTTTAATTTGTAGAAACTCTCTGTTTATAAAGAAAATTGAGAATTGCCCTATTTATCATGAATTATACATTTTTTTACAGCTTTATTTTCCTCTCACAGTTTTTATCTTGTTTCTGTTTTCCCTTTGGAGTATTGTAGTCCCTCATGAACGTATGTACTAAAATTGATTGATTTTTTTTTTCCTGTACATTTCCTTGATTTAATGTCCCATTAAAGTGGTGTAATGGTTACGTCACTGGACTCCCACATAGTCAACCGTGGTTTGAGTCCCAGACTTGGTGTCTTCAAACTCACACCAGGCACATGTGCATGCATGCCCAAAAACTCAAGAGGAGAATGGAGGAGAAGGGATTGTGGCATGGCCACTCTTCTGGAGGATGATGTCTCACTTTCTATTTCTTTGTCTCTCTAGCAAATGCACACACCCTATAGCAAAAAAAAAAAAAAAACTCTTAAAAATGGCATATTCATATTTTATTCAAATATGCCATAGCTTTATATTAAATTTTTAATAAATTACTATATGGACTATTAGGAGTCTTCAAAAAAGTGCATGGAAGATGTACATTATGAAAAAACAGATGGATTTCAACATTTTTTTGTTGCATCCAAATAAACTTGTACTTTGGGGACCAGCAGGTGGCATGGTGGTTAAGGTGCTGGACACTCCCATATAGCCAACAATGATTCGAGTCCCAGACCTAGTGGCTTGCTTTCTCACTTTCCCTCTTTCTCTCTCTCTGTCTCTCTCTGATAAATTAAAGAAAATAATAACATGAATGAATAAATAAAATAAAAATAATAAACTTATACTTTAATGTCATTTTTCATGAATTTTTAGAGTCCATTTGTGTACTAAGTATGTAACATCTCTATCAGAATAGTATTTTGGGCGAGCAGCAGATGCTATATTGGCTATATTGCTGGATTTCCACGTATTCGACCGCAGTTTGAGTCCCAGACCAAGTGGCTTAAAACTCACATCAGGCACATGTGTGTGCATGCCCAAAATCTCAGGAGAAAAATGGAGAAAGGATTGCAGTGTGGCTACCTCCCCTGGGGGGTAATTTCTCGCATTCTGTCTCTCTGGCAAGCACACGTGCCCTATAGCAAAAATCTCTGTCAAAAAAAAAATGCCTTTTATTAAATAGCTCATATTTCCTCTCACTAATACTGTATACTGCTTTCATCACAAGTTAATTCCTTATGTATGTTTGAACTCTCCTTTCTGTTGAGGCTTTTCCTGTAATGTTTCCCTAAATTTGAGTGGCAAGTCACCTCTACTTGCCCTTTGGTATCCTTTTGCACCGGTAACCCTTCTGCTAGGCCCTATCTCTGCTTGCTCCGTATTAAGGGCAGTGAAGACTATCTAGATGTCAGATACTTTGCTCAGTGTCTAAGACCCAACCTCAGAGATTCTACTCTAATAGTTGCAGAAATTTCACCTGTAGAGCTTTGATCAGGTGAATTATAATATTTCTTTCCAGTGGAGTTATTTAGTAAACTACTTCCTTTTCTGGCTTAAATTGCCTTATCGTTTTAAAAGTAGAGAGTGTAGTACAGGTAACATAGTTAAAGTACCTGGGTCCAACATGACCCAGCAGCTCAAAATGTATGCCTAAAATCCTTTAGGAAAAATGGAAGAAAAATAATTATGGCATGACTGTTCTCTGTGGGAGGATGCTTCCTCACTTTTCTCATTTTCTCCCTTTTTTTCTCTCTCTGTGGCCTAACTAAAATGCTGGGTTTGAGTTCCTATTCAGCCATTTACTTTGTGACCTTGGACAGCTTGCAAAAAATCTGGAGTATTATATTTAATTGATAAATGCATGTAAATTACTTAGAGTGAGTGCTTATCATATAGTAAGTGCCTGTCATATAGTGAGTACTCAAATATTAGTAGTTGTTACTAGTGTATCATATCATAGAAACTATGAAGAATATTAGATACTAAAATATTGCTTTGTATATTTTTTGTTTTTCTAAAGGGGACAATTCATCTCTTTCGAAAACCACAAAGATCCTTTTTTGGAAAGTTATTACAGGAATTTAGACTTGTTGCAGCTGACCGGAGGGTAAGTTATTTATTTATTTATTTTTTTAAAGAGGATTTTGCCTTAGAGCTCACACCCTAGGGTGGGCAGGGGTGGGGGGAGACAGAGACAGTGAGAGGGAAAGTGAGAAATCACCCCCTACAGGGGATGGCCACACTGCAATCTCTTCTCCTCTATTCTCTCAGGATCTTGGGCACTCATGCATACACTCCCGGCTTGAGTTTTAAACCACCAGGTTTAAAACTTGAACCGTGGTCAACTATGTGGGAGTCCAGCAATGTAACCATTACACTATTCACTGGTCCCAGGAAAAGGTAACTTCTAAGGCAAATAGAAATCTCTGTCAGTATACAGTTTTCATTTATCCATGGTAGGTGTTTTTTTCTTTATGAAAAAAAGAGAAAGGGAGAGAAATAGAGATAGGTTGTTTTTTGTTTGGTTTGGGTTTTCGGTGTTTTCTTTTTGGTTTTGTTTTGTTATTTGAGATAGGTATTTTTAACTGAATCTTGCTATATTGTGATCCTCCTGCTCTGATCTCCTAATTAGCTAGGACTACAGGTCGTTGCAGCCATGCCTAGAGTGTTCAGATTGGCTTTAAAACCAAATCCCTAGTTCATTCAGGTTTCTGCATTCATAGATGACCATTTCCTTTCATTTTTCTGTCTTCAAGCTTGCAAAGCCTACTTTATCTTCACTCTAATCTGTTGATCTTGCTTCTTTTTTTCACTGAGCTGAAAATAATCAGGTGGCATAGTGGTTATGGCATTGGACCCCACCTCCACACGTCGGACTACAGTTCAGTTCCTAAACCTGGTGGCTTGAAATTCACACCAGGTGCAGGTGCATGTGGATGTATGCCCAAAATCCCAAGAGGAGAAGGGATTGTGCCATGGCCATACCCGCTGGGGAGTGATTTCTCACTTTCTGTCTTTCTTTGTTTCTTCTCTCTTTGACTTTTCGGAAAAGTGCACACACATACCCTATAGCAAAAATCTCTCTTAAAAAAAAAAAAGGAACCCAAAGAAAATTCCACATCCTATCATTAGGATATCAACCAACACCTTGCTTTCCCTCCTAGTTTTTTTTTTTTTTTTTTTTGAGACTTTTTTTTTGCTATAGGGCGTGTGCGCTCCCAAGAAAGAGAGACACAAACAGACAGAGAGTGAGAAATCACCCCCCAGGGGAGATGGCCATTCCACAGTCCCTTCTCCTCCATTCTCCTCTTGGGATCTTGGGCACGCACGCACGCACACGTGCCTGGCATGAATTTAAGCCACCAGGTCTGGGACTTGAACCATGGTCGACTACTTGGGAGTCCAGTGACATAGCCATTATGGTAACTGCTGGTCCCCCCTCTTTATTGTTTTTAAATTTCATTTGTTATTTTCATGAGAGAGAAAAAGAGAAAGTAAGGGAGTGGGGTGGAACAAAAATAAAACACATTTCACTTGATTTCTTTATCCTTTATTTTTGGAATACCTTTCTTTATTCCTCTAAAATCTAGCTATTTTCTTTCTTTCTTTTTTTTTTTTTTGGAGAGGTTTTTGCTATAGGGCACATGCGCTCACCAGACAGACAGAGAGACAGAGAGACAGAAAGCGAGAAATCACTCCCTGGGGGGATGGCCACGCTGCACTCCCTTCTCCTCCATTCTCCTCTCCGGATCTTGGGCACACACGCACACGCACCCGGCGTGAGTTTAAGCCACCAGGTCTGGGACTCGAACCATGACCAACTACGTGGGATCCCAGCAACATAGCCATTACACTAATTGCTGGTCCCTAAATCTAGCTATTTTCAAGGTTTAACTTCATGTGTTCTCTTTTCTATGAACTTTTTTTTTTTTTTAGAGGGTTTTGCTATATAGGGCGCGTGCGCTGGCCTGACAGACAGAGACAGAGAGACAGAAAGTGAGAAATCAGCCCCTAGGGGGGATGGCCACACCACAGTCCCTTCTCCTCCATTCTCTTCTCAGGATCTTGGGCACGCACACACACGCGCCCGGCGTGAGTTTTAAGCCACTGGGTCCAGGACGTGAACCGCGGTTGACTACGTGGGAGTCCAGCGACATAGCCATTACGCTAACTGCTGGTCCCTCTATGAACTTTTAAACCATGCCTTTCCCTCTTCAGTCCATTTCATGTAACTTAAATAATCAACTATGTGTCTTTGTTGGTAACTTTTTATTTTTATATCATTTCAAAATTATAGCGAAATTACAAGATTAATATAAGAAGCACCATTATGCCCTTTGCTCAGATTTACCAATTGTTTACATTTTGTACCATTTGCTTTATCATTGTTTGCATATATACATATTTATAAAGCAAAAATGGCGTACATATATTTGCATGATTTTTCTCAACTATTTGAGAGTTTAATAGTATCAATTTATTTTCTCTTAAAAAATTTCCTTCTGGGAATTATTGTTTATATTTGTATATTATTGCTAATAATTTGGTTAATGAAAATTTGGGTAGAGATAGAAAATGTGACACACAAATTGTGCTTATTTCTTTGTCTATCAGAGTATAAATTCCAGCAACTTGAACAGATCCACTGATAAATTTATCAGCACTGTACAAACAAGAATTATTTTCTTTCTCAAATCCCTTCTCCATTTTCCTCTCAGGATCTTGGGCACACATGCACATGCACCCATTGTGACTTTCAAGCCAGAGGGTTTAAGACTCAAACTATGGCCATCCATATGGGAGTACAGTGATGTAAACTCAATGCCACCTTCTGGTCCCCTTTATTTATTTTTATTATTATTTTTTTAATGAGCAGATATTTCTGTCTCTTTTTCTCTTTTCTATGAACTTTTTTTTTTTTTTGAGAGGTTTTTGCTATAGGGCGCGTGCGCTGGCCTGACAGACAGAGACAGAGAGACAGAAAGTGAGAAATCAGCCCCTAGGGGGGATGGCCACACCACAGTCCCTTCTCCTCCATTCTCTTCTCAGGATCTTGGGCACGCACACACACGCGCCCGGCGTGAGTTTTAAGCCACTGGGTCCAGGACGTGAACCGCGGTTGACTACGTGGGAGTCCAGCGACATAGCCATTACGCTAACTGCTGGTCCCTCTATGAACTTTTAAACCATGCCTTTCCCTCTTCAGTCCATTTCATGTAACTTAAATAATCAACTATGTGTCTTTGTTGGTAACTTTTTATTTTTATATCATTTCAAAATTATAGCGAAATTACAAGATTAATATAAGAAGCACCATTATGCCCTTTGCTCAGATTTACCAATTGTTTACATTTTGTACCATTTGCTTTATCATTGTTTGCATATATACATATTTATAAAGCAAAAATGGCGTACATATATTTGCATGATTTTTCTCAACTATTTGAGAGTTTAATAGTATCAATTTATTTTCTCTTAAAAAATTTCCTTCTGGGAATTATTGTTTATATTTGTATATTATTGCTAATAATTTGGTTAATGAAAATTTGGGTAGAGATAGAAAATGTGACACACAAATTGTGCTTATTTCTTTGTCTATCAGAGTATAAATTCCAGCAACTTGAACAGATCCACTGATAAATTTATCAGCACTGTACAAACAAGAATTATTTTCTTTCTCATAGTCCTGGAAGATACTCCTCTTTGGTGCAATAAATTTGATATGTACGGGCTTCCTGCTTATGTGGTGCAGTTCTACAAATAGCATAGGTATGTTGCCATTTTTATTTTTATGGAGTTAATTTCTAGTCTCACTTTTATTCTTCTGATTTTTTTACCAGTTTTAAATTTTTTCATTTTCTTTTGTTGTGTGTTTTTTTTTTTTTTTTTTTGCATGTGCTTGCAAATGCAAAGAGAGAGAGGGAAAATGAGAAATCGCCCCTTGGGGCTTGGTCATGCTGTAGTCCTTTCTCCTCCATTCTCCTCTCAAGATTTTAGGCACACCGAGTGTGTTTTTCAAACCGTTGGATCCAGGATTTCAGTTGTGCAGTTGGCCATGTGGGATCCAGTGCCTTAATCACCATGCCACTGACTGGCCCTATTCTGATTTTAAATAAAAATTTATCTTCCTGCTCCATGGGAATCCAGCAACATAACCATTACACAATCTGCTGGTCCTGTAGCTACATATAATAAAGTTACTACAATAGATAATTAGCACCATATGAAGTTGGTTGGTACCTATACAATTTTTTTTGATAATGGACACCCCTAGTATGAGCAATTTGGTGACTTGTCATATGTCCTTAATAATGAATTCAGTAACATTTTAATCAAACTTTTTGTTGTTTTGCAGCTTTAACTGCTTATACTTATCTGACCATTTTTGATCTTTTTAGGTAAGTTTTTAAAAATTTTCTTAATGTTTTGAATCCAGTGAGGAATGTGTCACATTGAATTTATAAAGTTACTTTCTTTCTTAGAAGAAAGTAATGTTCTATATGTAAAATGATCAAAATCTATAGACAATAATAGAGACATAATAGAAGAAAATCTCATTTATGTAATAATAGAAAAGATAAATGTATAAATTTAACAAAATACATACATACTCTGTATAAAGAAAACTTTACATGGTCCCGAAGAACAAAATATAAAAGAAGACTTAAAAATAGAAAGGTGTGTTGGACTCATAGTCTCATGCTTAAGGGAGCTGGATCCCACATGACTAACTGTAGTTCAAATCACAGCCCCTGCCACTTGAAAAACACACCAGGCAGATATGTATGGGTACCCCAATTCCTGATATTAGAATATTAAATATTATAAGTGATGATATTTTACATGGAGGTGTAGAAATATATTTTAATGAAGAACGTTAATACTATGATGATGTTATTAAACTGCAGAAATTAAATAGAATGATTTATACATAAATAAAATGTATTAATGTTTTTTTTCATATATGTGTGTATGTATATATATACACACACCTTTTTTGGGGGGGGGGAGAGGTTTTTGCTATAGGGCGCGTGTGCTCGCCAGACAGACAGAGAGAGACATAGAGACAGAAAGCGAGAAACCCCCCCCCAGGGGGGATGGTCACGCCACAATCCCTTCTCCTCCATTCTCCTCTCGAGATCTTGGGTATGCACGCACATGCGCCCGGCATGAGTTTTAAGCCACCGGATCCAGGACGTGAACCACAGTCAACTACGTGGGAGTCCAGCGACATAGCCATTACGCTAACTGCTGGTTCCCAGCCTTTTTTTTTTTTAAGAGGGAGTTTTTTGCCATAGGTCACATGCACTTGCTAAAGAGAAAGAGAAAATGAGAAATCACCCCCCAGGGATGTGGCCATGCTGCAGTCACCTCTCCATCTCCCTCTCAGAATTCTGGGCATGCCATGCACACCTGCCTTGCTTGAATCTCAAACTGCTGCATATAGGACTTGAACTGCGGTCAGCCATGTGAGAGTCCAGCATCCCAATCACCATACCACCTTGCTAACCCCTGTTAGATTTATATATTATTAGGAAATAAACTAGATCAGTATAACATATTTTATTAAATCTTGGATTTCAACAGTTCTAAGACAATTATTTTTTATGTCTTCAAGAAAGAGAAAGATATAGTATATTTTCATCTTTATTTTAGTGTCATTAAAACATGAAAAAAAAATGCTGCCTTAAATTAAGATTTTATTTATTTATTGAGAAAGTTGTGTTTGGATTCTAGCTTGTGTTATAATTTGTTTTAGTTTCTAGCTTGTGTTATAATTTGTTTTAGTTTCATCATATGTTAAAAGCTGTCATCTATGTATACCATGCATTAGAATATTCATTGTGATTTGATGTTAAATTATTAGAATAATTACTAGAATAATTCATTCTAATAAAAAGTAATAGTTATACTAATACAGTATTTAAATAATTCATTGTTTAGTCTATGCAAACACTGATAACTTTCAGCAACTTCAGAATTCTTTTTTTAAAGAATTATTTTATTTAACTTCGTTTATTTATTTACTTATTTTAATTTGACCAGAGAAGGACAGAGTGAGAGAGAGAGAGAGGGAGAGAGAAAACCGCCAGGTCCAGAACTTAAACTGCAGTCAGCCGTGTAGGAGTCCAGTACCCTAGCCACCCCACTACCTGCTGGCCCACAACTTTAGAATTCTGAAAACTTAAATTTGTTTGCATATTCTCTTCTTGCTCTAGTTCTAATGCTAGAATTATTTTTCTTTCTGCTTAGCTTAATGACATGTTTAATAAGTTACTGGGTAATGATGAAGAAACCTAGCCCTGTCTATTCATTTGGGTAAGTTCAAATTATTTCATTTTCTGCTAACTTGCAACTATTAAAATAATAATTATAGTCATCATTAAAGAACTAGCCAGAGTATTTCCAGAAAATAGATGCTGCTAGCTTACTAAAATGGTGATCAAATGAAGTAGATAGAAAATCATCTTCCAAAAGGATTTTAGAAAAGAAACATGACTATTTAAAATATAAATCATTTTAAAATGTTCACATTTAGCTTTTTTATATATTTTATGAAACAATTATTAACATAAAATATTCATATTAAATTCTCTAAAATTTTGGGAATCTCTTATTTTAGTTAAAGATCCTACAAAGGATTTTTATGTATCTTCAAACTATTGAAGTAATATGACATATTTTAATATTATGCTGTAGAAGAAATGGATTTTTGTCTTGAGGATTTGGATTTGGGAGCAGTGAAATAAAGATTTTGAGATTTCTGTTTCTATAATTTTGAAATTATTCAAAGTTGAAATTTGGGTGATAATCTTTTATATTAGAGAGTTTTATAAAAATGTATTGATATTAGAAAAATGAGTTCTTTCTGATTCAAGAAAACAAAAGAATAATTTTACGTTAGTTAAAAAACTCCCAGGTCAGCCCTGCCACACAGTGGTTAAGTGGTAGTTAAGCGCTGTGCACGGAAAGCTGGATCCCATATGGCTGACTGCAGTTGAAGTCCTGGCTCTGTGTGTTCATGCCCCAAATCCCTATAGGATGGAAAAATGGCCATGCCTCACTGGGGTACTCTCTCTCTCTTTTTCTCTCTCTCTCTCTGTCTTTATCTCTGATGAGTGTATATGCCCTCTGCTGATAAAGAAACAGAAGAAAAGGAACTCTTGTATCAATCTTACCCTTCTTCCCCACCTTACCCTTCACTGGGATTACATTGTTTCAAAGCAAGTCAGGTTTTATTTATTTAAACTGCGTAACAAAGTAACCAAGAAGTGTTACTTTGGTATTCTAACAGGTCTCTGAAATTTGATACAGTTTAACTATTACTAAGATAATCAGTTATAAAATATAGTAAACCTATATATGGAAATCTATTACTCTGAGTCAAATTTTAGCTTACTGGTGATGGAAATCTAAAACTAGCTTTGGGGTGGGAAACATGATTTATGAAATCAAAACTATGGAAAAACAGTAACTGTCATAGGGACTTAGTCCACGGAGATCATTGTCTTTTTATTATTACCTCTCGGGATTGCTTTTCTTTTTTTCTTTTTCTTTTTATTTTTTGAGAGGTTTTTGCTATAGGACACATGCACTCACCAGAAAGACAGAGACAGAGAAACAGACAGCGAGAAATCACCCACTGGAGGGATGTCCATGCTGCAATTCTTTCTCCATTCTCCTTTTGGGATCTTGGGCACGCACACACACACGCCTGGTATGAGTTTAAGCCACTGGATCTGGGCCTTGAACAGTGGTCAACTGCATGGGAGTCCGGTAACATAGCCATTACATCAACTGCTGGTCCCGCTCTATTTTTTTTTTTTTTTGTAATAATTATTTTATTTAACTTTATTTATTTTAATTTGACCAAGAGGGACAGAGAGAGAGAGAGAAGGTGAGAAAGCAAGCTGTCAGGTCCGGGACTCGAACTGCAGTCAGCCATGTGGGAGTCCTTAACCACCATACCACCTGCCAACCCGTGTTTCTTTCTTTTTTTTATTTTTTAAATGTCAGAAGGCATACAGACATGAGAGAGAGAACAAGAACTTTCTTTCAGTGCTGCAATCCTTTTCGCTCCAGTTCTTCATTTTGTCAGGAACCTGGGCACATGCACACATGCACTTGGGATTTGAATGGCCACTGGCCATGTGGAATCCAGCCTCCTTTCCAAGTGCTTAGCTATGGCACTATGGGCCAGCCCAGGCCTGCTTTTCTCTGTATGCCAGGTTCAGTCTCTCTGCTCACTTTTCTCTTATCAGTCTGTAATGATAACTCCTAGCAAGACTTTAACTCACATTTCTCACCTTATCCCTAGTTCTAGTTCAAAAATCACAATAAAGGGAACCAGCAGTTAGCGTAATGGCTATGTCGCTGGACTCCCACATAGTCGACCGTGGTTCGTGTCCCGGACCCGGTGGCTTAAAACTCTCGCTGAGCGTGTGTGTGTGCGTGCCCAAGATCTTGAGAGGAGAATGGAGGAGAAGGGATTGCGACATGGCCATCCCCCCTGGGGGGTGATTTCTCGCTTTCTGTCTCTACGTCTCTCTCTGTCTGTCTGGCGAGCGCATGCGCCCTATATCAAAAACCACTCCAAAAAAAAAAAAATCACAATAAAGAACTATTTTATCTCTTTTGGAACAGGCATCAGTTACTGCAGACAGGAATTAAGGTCATGTGAGGACATGACGACTCCCATTTTTGCCCAGTTGCTTAGGGTGAACAGGAAAGGAAGAAACAATTTTAGACTTAAACAAAGTTAAATATTCAGATGCTATTATAATCAATCGCTTAGGGGACCAGCAGTTGGTGTAAAGGCTATGTCACTGGACTCCCATGTAGTCGACTGCGTTTCGAGTCCCGGACCTGGTGGCTTAAACTCACGCTGGGCATGTGTGCGTGTGTGCCCAAGATCCCGAGAGGAGGATGGAGAAGGGATTGCAGCATGACCACTCCCCCTGGGGGCGATTTCTGCCTGTCTATGTCTTTCTGGCAAGCCCATGTGCCCTATAGCAAAAACCTGTCCAAAAAAAAAAAAATCACTTAAAGTGTCATTTATATTTAGCAATTTCAAAATTCAGTTATCCGAAGAGATCCATCTAGTTTCAGACCACTTCCTTCATAGCTTCACATGGGTTACTAATTGGTGTTATAAAATTAGGACAGAATTCTTTTTTTTTTCCGAGAGTTTTTTTTTCCTATAGGGTGCGTGCACTTGCCAGAAAGACAGAGAGAGACAGAGAGACAGAAAGCGAGAAATAACCCCCCCCGGGGGGGAGGGGGATGGCCATGCTGTAATCCCTTCTCCTCCATTCTCCTCTCGGGATCTTGGGCACACACGCACACATGCCCAGCGTGAGTTTAAGCCACTGGGTCTGGGACTTGAACCGCAGTCGGCTTACATGGGAGTCCAGCAACAAAGCCATTACACCAACTGCTGATTCCAGGACAAAATTCTTGATTTCTCTCCCCCACTCCCAGCCTGTTTCTCTGTGGTTTTCAGTATATTCAGTATATACTATCAGGACTCAGTTACTCAAGCAAAAAATTATAGGGATTATCCTTGATTATTCTCTTTTCTCCTGCCTCTATCCATCAACAGATTATATCAAGGAAACCAACAAACACAAGCAGAATTAGCCCCCATTCCCATGTATCGCCAGTGCTACCATCCTGGTGCTACCATTCCTGGTGCTACCACCCGAGTACTACCATCCCAATACAACCATCCCTTTACTACTACCCAGTACTACCACCCCAGTACTACCATCCTGGTGCTACCACCCCAGTACTACCACCCCAGTAATACCATCTCAGTACTACCATCCCAGTGCTACCACCCCAGTGCTACCATCCCAGTACTACCACTCAAGTACTACCATCCCAGTGTTACCATCCCTTTACTACCACTCCAGTGCTACCACCCCAGTGCTACCATCCCAATACAACCATCCCTTTACTACCACCCTAGTGCTACCACACCAGTGCTACCATCCTGATGCTACCACCCCAGTACTACCACCCCAGTAGTACCATCTCAGTACTACCACCCCAGTACTACCACCCCAGTAGTACCATCTCAGTACTACCACCCCAGTGCTACCATCCCAGTGCTACCATCCTGGTGCTACCACCCCAGTGCTACCACCCCAGTACTACCACCCCAGTGTTACCATCCCTTTACTACCACCCCAGTACTACCACCTCAGTACAGCCATCTCTTTACTACCACCCAGTACTACCATCCCAGTGCTACCACTCTGGTGCTACCACCCCAGCACTACCATCCCAGTGCTACTATCCCAGTACTACCACCTGAGTACTACCATCCCAGTGTTACCATCCCTTTACTACCACCCCAGTACTACCACCCCAGTGCTACTATCCCAGTACTACCACCCCAGTGCTACCATCCCAGTACTACCACAACAGTACTACCACCCCAGTGCTACTCTCCCAGTATTACCACCCTAGTACTACCACCCGAGTACTACCATCCAAGTGCTACCATCCTAGTGCTACCATTCCAGTACTACCATCCCAGTGCTACCACCCGAGTACTACCACCCCAGTGCTACCATCCCAGTATTACCATCCCAGTCCTACTACCCTAGTACTGCCACCCTACTACTACCATCTCAGTACTACCATCCCAGTGCTACCCCCCCAGTACTACTACCCCAGTACTACCATCCCAGTACTACCACCTCAGTACTACCACCCCAGTACTACCACCCCAGACCTTCCTTCCTTTGTTGCCTTAACTAACGTCCAGCATCCTCTCATCCTCCATGCTTCTGCTCTTGTCCCACTGTAGTTCATTCTCCTTACGGCAGCCAGTGTTTTTTTTTTAAACCTAAATCATACCATCATTCTCTTCCTTCAAACAATCTGTTTCCCATCATATGTACTTAAAATCCTGACCCTTTTCCTTCATATACAAAACCCTATGTGAGTTGGGATCTGCAAATGGTATAATGGTTACATTGCTGGACTCCCACAAAGTTGACCATAGTTTGAGTCCTGGATACGGAGGCTTGAAACTCACGCAAGGTGCATGTACATGTATGCCCAAAACCCTGTGAGGGGAATGGAGAAGGGATTGCAGCATGGCTATCCCCCCTGGGGAATGATTTCTCACTCTGTCTCTGTCTCTGTCTCTAGTGAGTACATGCATCCTATAACAAAATCTCTCTCAAAGCAAAAACAAAAATAGCCTTGTGCGAGAAGTTCCCTGCCCACTTCTCAATTTACCACTCTCAAGCATTTTGCACCACAGTGACTTTCTTTCTGTCATTTGAATACAGCTAACCCATTCTCACCATAGGGCCTTTGAACAACTAGTCTCTTTGCTTGAAATGTTTTTTACCTGATCTTTGCAAGACCAGCTTCCTCTTGTTATTAAGATCTTAATATTACTACATGCTATTTCCATTAATCGCCTTCTATAATTGTTTCCTTGAGAAAGATTAAGCATTTATACTTACCTAAGAATTGAGTAACAGGCCAACAGGTGGCAGGGTGGTTAAGATGCTGGACTCCCATATGGACAACTGTGTTTCAAATCCCGGACCTAGAGGCTTGCATTTAATTTGACCAGAGAGAGAAAGAGAGGAAAAGTAAGAAAGCAAGCCACCAAGTCCAGGACTTGAACTATGATTGGCCATGTGGGAGTGTCTAGCACCTTAACCATCATGCCATCTGCTAGCCCCAGTTCCTTATCTATTAAAAAAAAATTAAATAACATAATCTTCATAAAGGGTTGTGGGGTTTAGATGAGGTAGTATGATAACAGTTTGATCAGAGTCCAACACAAAATGGGTCAATTAAGTGGTGTTTATTGTGACCAGCAGGTGGCATGGTAGTTAAGGGTGCTGGACTCCCACATGGCTGCCCACAGTTCAAGTCCCAGACCTGGTAGCTTGCTTTCTCACTTTCTCTCTCTCTATCCCTCTCTGGTCAAATTAAAATAAATAAATAAATAAAGTTAAATAAAATAATTATTTGACAATTGTTTTTATTATGGTAATGATTATTTCTAGAAAAATAAGGGACACACATGGATCCTGGAAAGTTATATTGTGCAGATAAGCACTCTTTACTCTCTGGTTTTCATTGTTTATTATTCCTCCAGAAACTCAGTAGTCTGTTCTAACAGTGCTTGACTCAGAGTAGATGGCACAGTTGTATATTGAGTGAATGAATAAATGAATGTAAGTGATGAATGTAAGTGTGTTCTAGAGAGGCTGGTTTGTGAATTGAAATCTTTATGGTACTCTAATTAATTTTCTGATTTCAGGTTTGAAAGGTTAGAAGTCCTGGCTGTATTTGCCTCCACAGTCTTGGCACAGTTGGGAGCTCTTTTTATATTAAAAGAAAGGTACATTTAAATATGATGTTATTCTAAATCACCTTTGGGTACTGCTGGCCCAGTGGTTAAAGTGACTGGATCCCACCGGTCAACTACAAAGAGTCTTGGACCTGGCAGCTCGGGGAACATGACCTTTGTGTTTGCATGCATTCCCAAAATCCCCAGAGGAAGGAGAGCCGGAAGAGAAGGATTGAAATGTAACCATGCCTCATAGGAGGTGCTTTCTTGCTTTTTCCCCACCTCATTTGTTCTCTTGGGTGAGCATATGTACATTTAAAAAATAAAATAAAATAAGTTGTGCTAGAGTTTTAAAATTTTTTTAAAGAACTATTTATTTAATTTTATGTATTATTGTTTTTTAACTTGGCCAGAGAGGGAATAAGAAAGCAAGCTGCCAGGTCCAGGACCCAAACAGCGGTCGGCCATATGGGAGCTTAGTGCCTTAACCACCATGCCACCTGCCAGCCCCCGTGCTAGAGTTTTTATAGTAGTTTTTTCGTGTTTAAGATTCCTCCCATCTTTTTCTCTTTAATTTCTACTTTCATGCTACTAAATTCAATCATAGGTAGGTGTGAGTGAAAAAAAGAAGATTCATTCAGATATGTTTTAAAATTTATTACAAAACCATTGAAATTGTTTTGGTGAAGATTAACATTACATATTAAGAATGATTTGTGGGACCAGCAGATGGCATAGTGGTTCCGCTGCTGTGCTCCCACATGGTCGACCACAGTTCAGCTCCCACACCTGGCGGCTTAAAACTCATGCCAGGCACGTGTGTGTGCATGCCCAGGACCCCAAAAGAAGAATGGAGGAGATGGGATTGCAGTGTGGCATCCCTCCGGGAGGTGATTTGTTTTCTTTCTTTCTATTTCTCCAGCAAGTGCACACACCCTATAGCAAAAATCTGTCTAAAAAAACTTTTTTTTAAATAATAATTAGTGAGGAGCCAGCAGGTGGTATGGTAGCTAACGGTGCTAGATTCCCACATGGTCAACCATGGTTCAAGTACCAGACCTGACGGCTTGCTTTCTCACTTTCACGCTCTCTCTCTGTCCCTTTCTGGTCAAATGAAAAGAAATAAAGGGAGGGGAGGAAGGAAGGAAAGAAAGAAGGAAATAGTCCTTAAAAAAAAATTTGTGAGTATTCTTGTTTCATCACTGCTAATAATTTCTAATTAGTTATAATTTAAAAATTGTTTTTGAATTTAAGGTGGATTAATCATATATTTAATGAAGCTTTTAATTTTATAATTTATAGGACTTATTTAATATATTTTTCTTCTTTTTTAGTGCAGAACGCTTTTTGGAACAGCCCGAGATACACACGTAAGCTTTTTCTTTTGTCACAACATATAATTTACTATTTAATTTGATCCTAATTATTAATTGGTATATTATTAAATAATGCTTGCTGTGGCCAGTATGAGAGTTTAGAATGTGAACTCTGAATTGCTCTTTCAGAAACAGAAGAAATAAAGAAACGTAAAGTTGTTATAGTGTGCATGTGCTTGCACACTATAACAATCTCTTTTCCTCCATTGCCTCTCAGGATTTTAGGGACACATGCACATGCACTCAGTGAGGTGTTTTTTTGTTGTTTGTTTGGTTGTTTTTCTTTTTTGGGAGGGAGAGGGTTTTGCTAAAGGGCATGTGCACTCTCCAGAACGCAAGAAATCACCCCCCGAGGGGGGATGGCCACACTGCAGTCCTTTCTCCTCCATTCTCCTCTTGGGATCTTGGGCACGCACGTACAGGCGCCCGGCGTGAGTTTAAGCCTCCAGATTTGGGACTCAAACTGTGGTCGACTACGTGGGAGTCCAGTGACATAGCTACTATGCCAACCGCTGATTCCTCAGTGAGTTTTTAAAACCACAGAGTCCATGACTCAAACCATTCAGTCATGTGGAATCTAGCCCTAAATATTTTTATACTTCATAGGGAGACCTTTCAGTCTTGGCTTCAGGTCCCTTATTATTTCCATACTACTAGAGCCACAAATACAGCCTTTAGTCTTATAATTTCAGATTTGACCCTCAAAATCTTTTCATAGCACTTATAGAGAAAAGAATATTTTTCAACCACATAATTGCCAACTCCATGGGCCTTACCTATTCTAATTAGCTTAAATTCAAGAAAGTTTGGGAACCAGCAGTTAGTGTAATGGCTATGTCGCTGGACTCCCACGTAGTCGACCACGGTTCGCGTCCCAGACCCGGTGGCTTAAAACTCACGCTGGGCGCGTGTGCGTGCATGCCCAAGATCCCAAGAGGACAATGGAGGAGAAGGGATTGCGGCGTGGCCATCCCCCCTGGGGGGTGATTTCTTACTTTCTGTCTCTATGTCTCTCTCTGTCTGGCGAGCGCACGTGCCCTATAGCGAAAACCTCTCCAAAAAAAAAAAAATTCAAGAAAGTTTGATTTGTCCAATATATTATAAACCAAATATCATTACCATTTATGCAAATTTATAATAGCAATTACCTGCTAGGGTATATTGTTGTCTTGTGTAACAAAAGTAGACAGGAAGGACTTGGATTATGCTGGAGCTAGAAACCAAGTTCAGATTCTGGCTTTGAAATTATCAAACAGTGAAGACCACTCTGTCTTCCAATCTCTTAGTCTCTCTATACACTGAATTACATATTGGTTTACCTAGAAAGATAATAAAGGTGAATTTTTTTTTTTTTTTTTTTTTTTATTTTAGGGGAAGATTATTAGTTGGTACATTTGTGGCTCTTTCTTTCAACCTGTTTACGATGCTTTCCATTCGGAATAAACCTTTTGCTTATGTCTCTGAAGGTATGTTTTTTGAGTTACTATTAGTTTTTAAAAAATATTTTGTTTGTTTCATTAACTATTATGAGAGAGTAATAGTCAACAAAACATTGACAGTTCAATAATAGTTAATAAGACATCAAATCAGTGAGAAAGCATACTCTGAAGAGAGAAGTAGTTCAAGGATTATGCAATCTTGTTTAAGCAGAAAATTATAAACAAAATCCCAATAGTTCTTATTTTAATATAACAGTTAAAAATGGGCGAGATCAGCAGATGACGTAATGGTTATGTCGCTGGACTCCCATGTAGTCACCAGCAGTTCAAGTTCCAGACCTGACAACTAAAACCCAAACTGGGCATGTGTGCATGAGTGCCTAAAATCCTGAGAGGAGAATGGAGAAGGGACTGCAGCATGGCCATCCCCCAGGGGTTGATTTCTCATTTTCTGTCTCTTTTCGGCAAGCATATGCACCGTATAGGAAAAATCTCTCTTAAAAAAAAAAAAATGGGCAAGACTGATCTATACATAAATTATATGCGCTGAAAAGTTTTATTTACTATGTCGCTGGACTCCCCTGTAGTCGACCGTGATTCGCTTCCCGGACCCAGTGGCTAAAAACTCACGCCAGGCGCGTGTACGTGCGTGCCCAAGATCCCAAGAGGAGAGTGGAGGAGAAGGGATTGCGGCGTGACCATCCCCCCTGGGGGGTGATTTCTTGCTTTCTGTCTCTGTGTCTCTCTCTGTCTGTCTGGCGAGCGCACGCGCCCTCTAGCAAAAATCTCTCCAAAAAAAAAAAAAAGTTATATTTACTAACTAATGTGAATGAGATTTTAGATGTGCAATCTACCTAAGAAAAGTCTATCGTAGCTGTTTATAAAGCATTAGTATACTAAGAATAGTTGATGTAGTAATGGAAAATAATTGTGTTCTGTTAATAAGTTCTCTGGAACTTCTTTTTGTCAATGTATATGAGCATATGAAAATAACAAAACTATTTTCTTTAAAATTTCCTTGTATTTCAAAATCTTAACAAGTTTAGACTTCCTTTTTTTTTCTTTTTTTTCTTTTCAGTGGTCTAAATTATTGGCATTTTTGAATCATTTCAGTGTTTTGGAATTCCACAAACCTACAGAGGTTATCTACTAGAGAAGATAGAGAGGTGGAGTGAAAACAAAAGTGGAATGTTTGCACATATCCACACTGTTAAGCATAGAGAAATGCAGATAGGGAAGTCTTTCTAGGTTTCATTGATTGATCAATAGGATAGTCAGGAGAAGAAAGCTTTGGAAATGCCCACTCAGATTTAGACAACTGTATGTGTGGTATGACAATGAATGGTGGTTGTATGAGTTAGAGTTTTAAGAATTACTGCATGCGGACCAGCAGATGGTGTAATGGTTATGTTATTGTACTTCCACATAATCCACCGCAGTTTGAGTCCCAGACACAGCAAGCACACACACCCTAAGGCAGAAATCTCTCTCTAAAAAAGAAAGAACTACTGCATGAACTGGGAAATTAAATAATGATATTTGTAATCACCAGAGTTGTTTTGAAAAAACGTTTTGGGGACCAGCAGATGGCATAATGGTTACATCGCTAGACTCCCATGGAGCAGACCATGGTTTGAGCACCGGACCCGGCAGCTTAAAACATACCTGGCGCATGTGTGTGCATGCCCAAAATTCCAACAGCAGAATGGAGTAGAAAGGATTGCAACATGGCCATCCCCTCTGGGGGTTGATTTGTCACATTCTGTCTCTTTGTCTCTCTGGAGAGCACTTGTCTCTCAAAAATCTCTCAAAAAAAATTTCTTTTTATGAGTTATAAAAATAGTGTAACATTCATTCTGGAAAATTTGAAAAGGTACAAAGATTTAGGAACAATGGGGTTTTTTTGCAATATATAAGAAATGTCCTAGCGATGGCATGCACTAGGTGCTACTGCTTTTCAGGCTAAGGTCACATGAGAGCCTGAGTTCGATTCCTGGTCTATTATAAATAGAAGGTTGTTGGGGAGCACGTCTGTAATACCAACTACTTAGGAGGCTGAGGAGGATGATCAGGACAAGGTGAGATCCTGTCAAACACACATAGAAAGGAAGATAACAAGGAAAAAAAACAATATTAATAATCTCATGACCCAGAAATAGCATCTCTTAACTTTTCTTATTCTTTTTCTTCCCTCCTTTTTTTTTTTTTTTTTTTTTTTAAGAATTATTTGATTTAACTTTGTTTATTTTTAATTTGACCAAAGAGGGACAGAGTGAGAGGGAAATTGAGAAAGCAGACTGCCAGGTCTGGGATTTGAACCATGGTCAGCCATGTGGGAGTCCAGGGCCACTAACTGCCATGCCACCTGCTGGCCCCTCTTTTCACTTACTTTCTATGCATATATATACATTTGATGTACGTAAGATTGTATGTATTTATAATTTTATGTCTGGCTTTTTTATTAATATTATGTCTTGACTTTTACCACTTATTAAATATTCTTTGAACAAATGAGTTTTGAATGCTTATGTAATACCCTGTCATATGAATATTTTAAACATTCTTGTACATCTCTTCAACTTTTCTTTTTATAAATAATGTCATATAATTAGCCTCTTTTTTTTTTTAAGAATTATTTTATTCAACTTTATTTATTTTAATTTGACCAAAGAGGGACAGGGGTGAGGGGAAATGAGAAAGTAAGCTGCCAGGTTCAGGACTCAAACTGTGGTCAGCCATGTGGGAGTCAAGTGTGCTTAACCACCACGCCACCTGCCAGCCCCTATAATTAGCCTCTTTATATCAAATCTCTTGTCTATTTCTGACTTTCTTTCTTTCTTTCTTTTTGGAGAGGTTTTTGTTATTGGATGCATGCACTTGCCCAAAAGACCAGAGAGAGAGAAAGCGAGAAATCACCCACCAGGGGGATGGCTACACCACAATCCCTTCTCCTCCATTTTCCTCTCGGGATCTTGGGCATGCATGCACATGCTCCTGGCATGAGTTTAAGCCACCAGGTCTGGGACTCAAACCGTGGTTGACTACATGGGAGTCCAGCGACATGGCCATTATGCCAACTGCTGGTCCCTCTGACTTTCTTTAGAATAAACTCTGCAAGAACTGGTAAATAATACAGGGTTTTTTTTTTTCCTTTTCTTTTTAAATTTTTGTTGTAGGGCACACACAGAGACAGAGACGGGGGAGGTAGATGAGAAATTACCCTCCCTGGCGGGGATGGCCACACCACAGTCCCTTCTCCATTCTCCTCTCGGGATTTTGGGCATGCACGCACACGCTCCCAGTAGAATTTTCTTTGTTCCTTTTTTTTAAAGAGCTTTCAGCCACAAGCTGCGTGCAGTTGCCTGAGAGAGATACAGACAGACACAGTGAGAAAGTGAGAAATCTCCCCCATTGGGGGATGGCCATCCTGCAGTCTCTTTTCCATTCTGGGATATCGAGCACATGCCCATTGTGATTTTCAAGCCACCAAATCTAAAAATGGAACCATAGTTGGCTATGTGTTACACCCTCTGCTGGCCCTATCCCAGTGTGATTTTCAGGCTGGATCCAGGACTCGAATCACATAGTCGGCTATATGGGATCCGTCACCTTCACCTCCATGCTACCTGCTTGCCCCCTAAGAAATAGAATATTTTCTTAAGGCTTTTTTTGTGTGTGTGTGTGTTTTATATATATTGTTAAATTTGTTTCTAGAAAGGTTATCTAGTTTGTATTTTCTTTTTCTTTTTCTTTTTCTTTTTTTTTTTTCCTTAGGTTTTTTTATAGGGCACGTGTGCTCTCCAGAGAGAGATGGAAAGCGAGAAATCACCCCCCAGGGGTATGGCCACACTGCAATTCCTTCTCCTCCATTCTCTTCTCAGGATTTTGTTCACACCACACACATGCCCCCTAAGTTTTAAGCCACCAGGTCCAGGGCTTGAATCACAATCAGCTACATCTAGTGATGTAACTATTACACCATCTGCTGGTCCCTGTAGTTTATATTCTCATTTACTGGAAATGAAAAATCCTCCAAACATAAAGATTTATGACATTGCTCCAATGTGAGTGGAAAATAGTACCAAGTGCTTCTGTGTGCTAGGCACTGTGCCAAATGTTTTACATACAATAGCCCAGTTAATTTTCCCCATAACCATATGGAATAAATAATTTGATTACCCTCACTTTACACTAAAACACTGAGAAATTAAGTCACACATCTATTTACAGGCAGAGGTGGGATTTGAAGCCAGGTATTGAGGCATCAGAGTCTTCTTTTAACTATTCTATTCTTTATTAAAAAAAATATATGTTTACTGGGGCAGGCAGGTGGTGTGGTGGTTAAAGGCACTGGATTCCCACATGGCTGACCACAGTTTTGAGTCTCAGACCTGGCGACTTGCTTCCTCGCTTTCCCTTTCTTTTTCCCTTTCTCTCTCTGTCTGATCAAATTTAAAAATAATAATAATAGCAAATAAAATTAAATAGATAAGTAATTCATTTTTAAACATATGTTTATTCATTCTTCTATGAGCAAGAGGCACCCACAACAGGGTACTCACACCGCAGTCCACTCCTTGCTCTAGCGGCCTGCAGATCACTGACATGCACACATCTGTCATGTCAGATCTCTGGATGTGAACCCAGAACCTTTCTATGTGGGCCAGCCTCACAGAGCAATGCCTTACTACTTCGCCACCATCTCTTCTATTTTTCTTGTATATAGAGCTTGCCAGTCTTTGACATCATGGTTTACACACCAAAAATATAGAGATTTCTATAGTGTCTTGGGATAAATACAAGATGATGCTTGTTGAAGGACAATAATTGGCAGGTGTCTTTGAATGCAATGTACCCAGATCCCCATGTTACTTTTCTGAGAGCTGACACAATTAATACCCCATTGTCAGCACACTGGTTAGGAAGTTCTGCTTTACAATAGAATGAGCCTTTAAAATTTTAAATAAATAGTAACATTGACACATGTAAGTTCACTAATTCCTTCTATAGGTTTAGGTTAAGTATATTTGTAGTCAAAGCTACTTTTTCTCCCCCCCTTTTTAAAAGTTCATTCTTGTTCTTGAAACGTGTATGTGTAGAGAGAGAAGGGTACCCTCAATGGGGTCTTCTCATGCCACAAGTCCTTTTTCACAGCCCTCAGCTCCTCAGGGTCTTAGGCAAGCATGTCTTTTTGTAGAGTTATGCAGTTCCTGCCATACTTATTTTTTAAATTAAAGAATTCAAGTATTTCTGGTAGTGGTTTATTCTCTGTAGATAATTTAAGTATTTTCTTCTTAAAGCTGCTAGTACAAGCTGGCTTCAAGAGCATGTGGCGGATCTTAGTCGAAGGTAAGATGTTATGGAGTTTCATAATATGCATAATTTGAAAAGAATACACAAGAACTTTATCTGTCATTGGAACTTACATCATTCACTGCTGAGCTTACCTCTTTTTTTTTTGTAAAAAATTATTTTATTTAAGTTTATTTATTTATTTACTTATTTTTTAATTTGACCAGAGAAAAACAGCGAGAGACAGAGAGAAAAAGAGAGAGAGAGAATGAAAAAGCAAGCCGCCAGATCCAAGACTTGAACCGTAATCGGCCATGTGGGAGTCCAGTGCCCTTTACCACCACATCACCCGCTGGCCCCTAAGCTTACCTCTTGAATCACACAGACCAAATTCTTATTCTTTATTTTTTCTTACTTTTTTATTTAAGGGAACTAGGCTTTTCAAAAATTATTTAAATTTTATCATTCTTATTTTTTAATTTGATCAGAGAGAGACAGAGAGAGAGAAGGAAAGAGAAAACAAGCCACCAGGTCTGGGAGTCAAACAGTGGTCAGCCATGTGGGAGTTCAGTGCCTCAGCCACTACACCTCTTGCTGGCACCAATTTTTTCTTATTTTTTAAACTGGTAATTTAAAAAAAAAAAAGTGAAAGAGCCATGTTTTCGAGTTCTTTTTTGCTTTCTTTTTTTAATTTTAAAACTACTTATTAAATTTTATTTATTTGTTATTGTTATTTTTAAAATTTGACCGGAGAGGGGCCAGCAGGTAGCATGGTGGTTAGGGGTGCTGGATTCCCACATGGCTGATCACAGTTCATGTCTCAGACCTGGTGGCTTGCTTTCTCATTTTCATTCTTTCTCTCTCTGTCCCTCTCTGGGTCACATTTAAAAATAAGCAAATAAGTAAATAAAGTTAAACAAAAATAATTCTTTTTTAAAAAATTTGATCAGAGACAGAGGGAAAGTGAGAAAGCAAGCTAGCAGATCTAGGACTCAAACCATGGTTGTTCCAGTACCTTAACCACCACTCCACCTGCTGGTGTCCTCTCTTTGCTTTTTTTAATAGCATATTGTAGGATACTAAAATACAAGGTTTTCATCAGTCTTATGTGAATTTTACTAATGAATACCCTTTTCATTTGTATTTTCATAGCTTGTGTGGAATTATTCCGGGACTTAGCAGTATCTTCCTTCCCAGAATGAATCCATTTGTTTTGATTGATCTTGCTGGAGCGTTTGCTCTTTGTATTACATATATGCTCATTGAAATTAAGTAAGTATTTTTTCTTGCTGTGAAGTGTGTTTTAATTCCAGGGGCCTGACTTTTAAAGGCATTAGCAGAAGGGATAAGGTTAATTTTCTAGCATTTTTTGCTTATAACTTATGTAACTTTGCTCAAGTCTGTCCTCAGATCTTCATTTGAAAAATTAAGGGAATTGGGTTCAGTAAGTATTTCTTATCAGAATGTATAAGGCAGACTGGAAAACAGTTTCACTTCCCTTGTACTGACCTGATGAGTGAAACGGGAAGAGAAGAGTAAGAGCTTTAAGCCCAACTTCTATTGCTGAGAGAGGGAGGAAAGAGAAAGTAGAAGTGAAACAATTTTTTAAAATAAAGCCTCTTAAGAAATAGACATTATTGGGACCAACAGTTAGCGTAATGGCTATGTCGTTGGACTCCCATAGAGTCGACTGCAGTTGGAGTCCCAGACCTGGTGGCTTAAACTCATGCCGGGCGTGTGTGCGTGCGTGCCCAAGATCCTAAAAGGAGAATGGAGGAGAAGGGACTGTGGTGTGGCCATCCCCCCAGGGGGTGATTTCTCGCTTTCTGTCTGTCTGTCTCTCTCTCTTTCTGGCAAGCACACGTGCCTTATAGCAAAAACCTGTCCAAAAAAAGAAAAAGGAAAAAAAAAAGAAATAGACATTATTTAGCTGCTTTAAGCTTAACATTTTATGACATGTGATTCTGTAGCTACCTACTCTTTACTAGTTTTTACTAGAATCTGTCCTTAGTTATTTATTTCTCTTGCTTTATTTACATTTTCTCCTAAAAATATAATTACATACCATGGGATTCCGTGGGATCCCCAAATCTATTTCTAGCCCAGTTCTCTGTTGCAAAAAGCATATCTTCATGCACAGACTTCTGTCTGTTCATGTCTGTCTCTACTGAACCTATTTTTCCCTGTTTTTGAAACTGTCTTTTCTTATATCTCATATCTCAGTGGATGCTACAATTATCTATTCCAATGTATTATTTTTAAAAAATTCTTTAAAATATACAAAAGATTTATCTTTTTAACCATGTTTAAGCATACAGTTCAGTGGCATTAAGGACATGCACATTTTTATGCAACCATCACCATCATTCATTTGCAGAACTTTATCATCATCCTTAACTGAAACTCTACACATTAAGTAAAATTTCCCATTTTTCCCTTCTCATAGTCACTGGCAATTACCATTCTAGGTTGTCTGTATGAATTTGACTACTCTAGATAGCTTGCACAAATGAAATTATGTACTATCCGTTCTTTTGTGTCTGGCTTATTTCACTTAGCATAATGTTTCAAGGTTATCCATGTTGTAGCATGTGTCAGAATTTCCTTCCTTTTTTAGACTGAATAACATTCCATTGTTAAATATATACCACATTTGGGAACCAGCAGTTGGCATAATGGCTATGTCGCTGAACTCTCACGTAGTCGACCGTGGATCGCGTCCCGGACCCGGTGGCTGAAAACTCACTCCGGGCGCGTGTGCGTGCATGCCCAAGATCCTGAGAGGAGAATGGAGGAGAAGAGATTGTGGCGTGACCATCCCCTCTGAGGGGTGATTTCTCGCTTTCTGTCTCTCTGTCTCTCTCTGTCTGTCTGGCAAGCACACGCACCCTATAGCGAAAACCTCTCCAAAAATAAAAATATATATATATACACACACACACCACATTTGTTTACCCATTTACCCATCAGTAGACATTTGGCTTATTAGACATTATTTCTTTATTTTTGGCTACTATGAATATTGATACTGTGAACACTGGTGTTTACAGAACTGTTTGAGTCCCTGCTTTCACTTCTTGGGAGTATACACCCAGAAGTGTAATTGCTGGATCATATGGTAATTCTAAATTTAGGGGTTTTGTTTGTTTGTTTTGCTAGCAGACATGAGTGCTTACTATAGAGACAGAGAGCAGCAGAAAGCACCATCAGTGGGCTATGGTCATGCCATAATCCCTTCTCCTCTGTTTCTTCTGTCGCGATTTTAGGCACTCATGCACGTTTGCCCAGCATATTTTTTTCAAACCTCCAGGAGTAGATTCAGAATGCAGTCAGCATTCTGAATGTGGGATTTAGGTCTTTTCACTACCAGCCTGCAGGGCCAGCTCACTGTATTAATTATCTGATGAACTCCAATGTATTATTACTTACTTACTTATTTGTCCCCTCTTTCCCATTCTCATTGCCTGTTAAGACCTTTATCGTCATTTCTTTGCTCTAGTTAGAATGGTCTTCAGATCTTCTAATTTGTGTTCACACCCATCACTGATTATATTCTATCTTGCTTTTACTATGATCGTTGAAAATTGCCAATGCGGGCATAATATTTTCCAATTTCAAAAGACTCCCCTTTGTATATTTGTAAAAATTAAAAGTTGTTAGCAAATTAAAAGTTCTTTGTGTGGAGTTCTGTCCCATCATGCCTCTGCTACTTTACTAGCCATCCATCCGTCTACACCTAAGTGTGGGTTCATTGCTGCATGAGGATTTTCATGCTCTTGCAGCTGTCGCTTTCACTGTCTGGAATATATTTCTTCCATTAACTTGCTCATGTTTAAAGACTCAGTGCAAACATCATCTCCTCTTTTTACAGTATGTTGAGCCTTCTGGAGTATCCCCACTCCAGTAGCCTTGTCACTCACGTCTCTATGCATCTGTAGTACCCTGTAGAGAGTTTTCCTTTAGTACCCATAGTGCTTCATTATGTTTGTCACACATGTACCTCCTGCTCTCCTGGGAAGGAACTTTATCTTACTCATGTTTCTATTCATGTTTACCAGCTTGTAAGGAAAAAAGTTAAAAAAAAATAATAGTAAAATGGGGACCAGCAGGTGGCATAATAGTTACACTGCTGGACTCCCACGTCATTGACCGTGATTTGAGTCCCAGACCCGGTGGCATAAAACACACACTGGGCATGTGTGTATGCGTACCCAAAATCCCAAGAGGAGTCTGGAGGAGAAGGGATTGTGGTGTGGCCATCCCCCTTGGGGGATGATTTATCTGTCTGTCCAGCAAGCACATGCACCTTATAGCAAAAATATCTCTCTCAAAAAAAAGGGTACGTGATTAACTTATACAGTTTGGCATTTTGGTAGTTTTGTCTGTTTGATGAATAGCACAGTCTGAACTATTGATAAGATGTTGCGCTTCAGCCACAAAGCCGTTATAATAAACTCCTTGAGATTCCTGGGGAATTTTGAAAAAGTTTATTGGGAAGCATTATTGTTTATAGGAAAATTGATAAAAATCCCTGAAAATCATGTATCACAAATTACTAGTTGAAGTTTTGTTGTCTTGGGCAAATCAGTATCATTGAAATTGTATTGTCAAGTATGTTGACTGAAAAATACATAATGGAGAAGTGCTCACATTTTTTTCTTTTATCCCTTTCATATTAATGTAATTATTATTCTTAAAGTACATTTTGACAGAAAGGAATTCTAAAACCTGGGGTTTTCTTCCCTCTGAGATGTTCATTTTCCAGAAGAGTGATTAAAAAATTCTGTGGCTTTGGATAATTAATGTTTAGTAGGGTGAACTGTAGGTGTCCAGTGAGATGCACATTTAAGATTCATTGTTTTCTCCTTTCAGTAATTATTTTGCTGTAGACACTGCCTCTGCAATAGCCATTGCCCTGATGACTTTTGGCACTATGTATCCCATGAGTGTGTACAGTGGGAAAGTACTGCTTCAGGTAAGGTTTTTCTTTGAATGTACATGCGTAATACTAGACATGTTCTCCTACCAGATTTTAAAAAAAGCCAGATATGTTCTTCTACCAGATTATGTAAATTTTTAACTACTGGGAGGGCCCAGTTGGAAATGGAGTAAGGGGGACTAACAGATGGTGTAATGGTCACTGGACTCCCACGTAACTGACTACAATTTGAGTCCTGGAACTAGTGGCTTAAAACTTATGCTGGGCACATATGCATGCATGCCCAAAATCCCAAGAGGAGAACAGAGGAGAAAGAATTGTAGTATGACTATCTCCCCTGGGGGGGATGGTTTGGTGGTTTCTCGCTTTCTGTCTCTTTGTCTCTCTGGCAAGTGCACATGCCCTATAGCAAAAAAAAATCTCTAAAACAAAAAAGAAAGAAAAGAAATGGAGTAAGGGGCCAGCAGGTGGTGTAGGGATTAAGGCACTGGACTTTCACGTGGCCAACCTCGGTTCAAGTTCCAGACTCTGCTTCTTGAAACTCAGGCTGGGCACGAGTGTGCACGTGCCCAAGATCTCAGTAGAATGGAGGAGAAGGAATTGCAATGTGACCATCCCCCCAAGGGGTGATTTCTCATTTTCCATCTCTCTGTCTCTCTGCCTCTCTGGTGAGTACATGCGCCCTATAGCAAAAATATCTTTAAATTTAAAAAGTCAAACCATAATCTCTGAAATTTGCATATTAAGAACCACATTAAATTCCACTGGCCTGCAATTTGCACAAACCCTCTTGTATTTGTAACGTAACATAACATTGTGAATTTAAAATTATTTGCCTCTGATGTTTCAAGTGAAAACATTACTTACCTTTTTTTTTAGATATCTTTTTCCTCTGTGAATGCAGTTTGGCTGTTCTTTAATCTCATAATAATTGTTTTCTTATTTCCTATCATTGGATCAGTGTGAGTTTTTAATTTCTTTTTTTTTTTTTTGCCATAGGGAAAAGTAAGAAATCACCCCCTAGGGGGTATAGCCATGCCGCAATTTTTTGTCCTCCTTTTTCGTCTAAGGATTTTGCACACATATCTTAACACACGCAATGTGATTTTCTTTCCTTTTTTTTTTTTTTTTTAAAAAAAGAACTATGTTGTATTTAATTTAATTAATTAATTTATTTCAGATTGACCAGAGAGGTCAGAGAGAGAGAAAGTGAGAAAGCAAGCTGGAGTGTCGGGATTCCAGCTGCTATCTGCCATGTGGGAGTCCAGTGCCCTTAACCACCACACTATCTGTTAGCTCCCCCACTGTGATTTTAAAGCCAGCAGTCTGATACTCTAACCATGGTCAGCCATATGAGAGTTCAGTGCCTTAACTACCACACCACCTGCTGGCCCCTCGACCTTAAAATTTTGAATATCCAAATTGCTCCTTATTGAAACAATAGGAATTCCTGTAGACACATCCCAGAATAGAAAGGTAGTGTTCCAGGGGTGGATGTGTTTGTAAACATTGTTGTTCCTTCTGTCTTTCCATTGTGCTCTTTTAAAAACTTGGAGGAGTAGTTCTATCCCTCCAGAAGCAATGATAACAAGAAGATAATAGTTGCATAATGCTGTGCCCTATACAGAAATGCAGCATGTATAACTATTTCTTGAAGATTTTTATTGTTGGTTAGTTGATTCTTTAAGTCACGTTTAGTTATAGAAATTGCAGTTTCTTTGTGTGATAAAAAAAATGAGTATGAGTCCTGGCGAGCACATGTGCCCTATAGCAAAAACCTCTCCCAAAAAAAGAAAAAAATGAGTATGGACTGATTCATGATGTTGCCCCACCAGTGGGACCAGCTGAAACCTTCCCCAATTCATTATAGGTCATATGTCAAAGCAAATGCTGGTTTAAATTCCATTTGTGTATGTTTGTGGGGTTTTTTTTGGGGGGGAAGGTGGAAAACTTCTTAGAATTTAAAAAAGTTCATTTCTTTGGATTTCAGGACCATTTTTGAACATTTCCCCCCCTCCCCCCAGTTATTCATATTTTATTTTCTTTCCTTAGACAACACCACCCCATGTTATCGGTCAGTTGGATAAACTTATAAGAGAGGTAAGATGGAAAGTAAATAAAATCATTTTAATTTATATGAGGGAATTGAAAGGATAGGTCCATCTAACATTTTATTCAACCCTAACTAGACTTTTAGTTTAGGAAAATGGTTCTGTTCTTTGTACTAATGCAGGAGGAACTAAAACATAGTGATAAAAATAGAAGAATTTGAGCAATTGCTCACTTTGGAAGCCAAATTCACTTGAGGGCAATGTGGAAAGTATTAGTCCAAAAACCATCTTATCCACTGTATAAATGCTGTGGTGTGAGTCTATATTTGAACCTAGGACTTTGATGAAGTCAAAGGCTACTTTTTTATATGTTGATTGCCTCACCATGTAACTTCTTGATCTTTGGGTTTAAACTTTCTATTGTTACAAATTTTTACCTGATAACAAATAAAGAAATAAAAGAAATGAGTTATTTGTATGTTGAGATAATTTTAAACACTTGGCTATCAGTATCACAAGGCCCCACTATCAGTATAACAAGGTCCCTTGTACCAATATAGCTGGTTACTTGTCTCTGCTAGTGAAGCCAAGGGCCTGGGTATGTCTCCTGTGCTGTTATACCAATGGGCCACGTACTGCATCTCCAGTCTTGGAATTTCCTGTTGGCAAATAGCTAAATAACATCCTGTGTTGGGCAGAGGTTTGTTGTAAGGGAATCCAGAGAAAGAAATGATCAAGACAGAAAAAAAGGAATCTCATACCAGATGTATTATGGCATATAACTAAGTGCCATATTGATAAAATGGAGAGAACTATATCCTGTTGAAGAAATAGGGAGTGTGGGGAGGTTAAGACTCAGCATCGAGCCCTGATTCTAAAAGGACTGGGGCAAACAAGAGCTGAGAAAAAAAGGTCTTGGGAAAGTATTGACTTTTGAATGATATCTCAAGTTACCTGGGATTTTTCTTGACTAGAGAGAGTCCTTGTGCAGAGTTTGGTCATGTCATTTACACTTAGAGCAAGTTCATAACGTGACTAAATTGTGTTGTGTAAAATATAGACAACCCTGATAACATATTTTTGTTTTTCATTAGGTGTCTACCTTGGATGGAGTTTTAGAAGTTCGAAATGAACATTTTTGGACCCTAGGTTTTGGCTCATTGGTATGTTTTCTACGTGTTACTTTATTTATTTTTAATTTTTTTATATCTTTTTCATAAGGCATGTGCACTCACCAGAGAGAGACAGAGACAGAGAAAAGGAAGGCGAGAAAGCACACACCAACCCCCCACCCCCACCCCGAGGAGGACGACCCTGTCACAATCCCTTCTCATCCATTCTCCACTTAGGCTTTTGGGTGCATGTGTTTTTCAAACTGCTAGATCTAAGACTTGAACCTTAGAGTTGGCCATGTGGGATGCAGTGCCTTAATCACCATACTACCTGCTGGCCCCTATATTCTCTTTTTTCTTGTACTATCTAAGAGTTGGCTTCAGTTTTTTGTTTTTGTTTTGGAGAGGTTTTTGCTATAGGATGCATGTGCTCGCCAGAAAGACAGAGAGAGAGAGAAAGCGATAAATCACCCCCCAGGGGGGATGGCCATGCTGCAATCCTTCTCTTCCATCTCCTCTCAGGATCTTGGGCACGCACGCACACGCGCCAGGCAGTAGGCTACATGGAGGTCCATTGACATACCCATTACGCCATCTGCTGGTCCCAGCCTCGATTTTTTTCTGTTGATCATCTTTATGTAAAATTATTTTTCCTAAACTTTAAAATTAGGAGTAGTTACAACAGTGTATATAAATGCATAGTCTAGAGCTCCCTGTTTTGATGGTTTTGTAAAAGGAAAGTTTTTTCTTTCTCTTGGCTCTGTTTCTTACCCCATTTCTATTTGAACCTTGTCTTGCCCTTTATCTCTACTGTGCTGCTCAGTTTGGATTATTTTCCTGTTGTTTCTTTTTAATGTGGTACTTTGTCCTAGAAGAGAGTTTTGCTTTATTACTTTTTTTTTTAGACGTTTTTGCTATAGGGCACGTGCGCCCACCAGAAAGACAGAGAGAGACAGAGAGACAGAAAGCAAGAAATCACCCTCAAGTGGGGATGGCCACACCGCAATCCCTCCTCCTCCATTCTCCTCTCGGGAACTTGGGCATGCACGCACAGAAGCCCGGCCTGAATTTAAGCCACTGGGTCTGGAGCTCGAACCGCAATTGACTACATAGGAGTTCAGTGACATAGCCATTATGCTAACTGAGAGTTTATAGAACTCAAGGTGTGCCAGCCCATTGCAGACCCCCTGTGCTTACCTACTATCAAAGTGTGCAAAACCCCTCCCATTTCAGTAGCTTTTCTCAAATTGACTGTCCTAGGTTTCCATGAAGTACCAGGTAGCTGCTTTGGGGTTTTTAGGTCAGTCATATGCCCCGTTACTTTCTTCTGCTTCCTCTTGTACAGATTATGAGACCGTGGCAGGAATTATAGCTTATTTTTAGGGCCTCATAGGGGTACCATGTTACCTAGCTTTTTGTAGATGTTGTCCATAGATTTTCAGTTTTGCTGTCTTTGTTTAATCTGTTTTTTTTTTCCTAAAGAATGGTTTATTGATTTCATTCCATTTGTTATTGTTCGTTTTTTTTTATTTGACCACCAGAGAGAGAGAGAAAGGCAAAGTGAGAAAGCAAGCCACCAGGTCCAGTACTTGAACCATGCATGGTCAGCCATGTGGGCATCCAGCGCCTTTATCCGCCACACTGCCTGCTGGTCCTGTTTAATCTGTTTTTATGGAGATATTTGGGGTAGTTCAAAAGCTGCCATCGCAAATGCACATACCGTATCTCAGTACCCTAAAAGACAAAAACAAAATAAAACAAAACAAAACCTAAGAAACAGTGGGTCAGCTAGTGTCTAGGGAATGAGAATAATGAAGAAAAGGGGAACATAGAACAAGTATGGGTAAAGGTACAAAATTCCAGTTAAATGGGAAGAATGTGTTCTTGTATTCCATGGCATACTAGGGTGAATGTAGTTAAACAATATATCTTAAAAATGTAAAACAATTTATAATGCTTCTAACCCAAATCATAAATATTTGAGGTGGTCTGTATGCCGTTAACCTGATTTGATCATCACACATTGTATTTATGTTTTGAAAAATCACACTGAACCCTATAAATATGTATAATGCCTATGCATCAGTTATTTTTAATAATGTACCCTGAGAAGATTCTGGAAATACATTGCTGTGGAACAGTGCTCATAGTACAAAGTAAGGCTGCATACCGCATAATATAGACTTGTGAATTTAATGGAGATTAGCAGATCCCCTAGTGGTAAACAGGGTAAAACTTAGAATGACTCTGTACCTATTTGGTGTCAACAGTTCTTTTAAAAAATATATATATATTTTTAAATGAGAGAAAGAGAGAGGCACCAAGACCTTTCCCATATGCCTTCCCCAACTGTGCAACAGCACACAAAGTTCCTGTGCCTGTGAGGCTGAGCCAAGTGTCTATTGTTAACCTATGAATTTAAATAATCTTCTCTTCTGTAGTTAAAATTTCCAGTATCTTTAATAGGGAGTATTTTTTTTTTACTTGGGGAAATATGGAGATGTAAGACCTTTGTGTTACACAGATATGGTTTGATGTCTGTTGGTGATGAGGTGTATAGTAGTCTCAACTCGTCTGCTGTGTGGTGTATATCATGTTGGGTAAAAGCTCTTTGGAAACTAAATGATGTATACTGATTTAATGTATAAATAATATTAATAAAAATTCAAAAAAAAGAAAAAAAAAAGCTGCCATCATAGGGACCAGCAGTTAGCGTAATGGCTATGTCGCTGGACTCCCATGTAGCCAACTGCGGTTCAAGTCCCGGACCCGGTGGCTTAAACTCACACTGGGCATGTGTGTGTACGTGCCCAAGATCCCAAGAGGAGAATGGAGGAGAAGGGATTGTAGCGTAGCCATCCCCCTTGGGGGGTGATTTCTCCCGTTCTGTCTCTCTGTTCCTCTTTGTCTCTCTGGTGAGTACACATACCCTATAGCAAAAATCTGTCTGAAAAAGAAAGAAAAAGAAGAACTTTGGGCTAGCCAGTGGTGTGTTGGTTAAGGCTGATCTCACATGGCCTGAATGCACAGTTTGAGTCCTGGACCTGGCAGCTTGAAAACCATGCTGTGCATGTGTGCTTATGTGCCCAAAATACAGAAAGGAGGGGGAAATGGAGGAAAAAGGATTGTGGCATGACCATCCACCATGGACGGTGCGTTCTCACTTTCTCCTTTCTCTCTTTCTCTAGTGAGCATATCTGCCCTCTAGCAAATTAAAAAAATAAAAATAAAAAAGCTCATAACTAAATCAAAAAGAAGAGAGTAAAAATTCTTAATCTGCCATTTAGAGATAACTGCTGTCATTTTTGACATTTCTCTGTGTAAGTTCTAACTAAAATAGGATAAGTGCTATACCTACTATTTTATTATCTATTTTAAAAGCATTGTGTGTATGTATGTGTGTATGCATATACCACCTGCTGGCCCCAACATATATGTGTGTGTGTGTGTGTGTGTGTATATATATTGGTATAGTGGATTCCTGTGTGGCCAATTGTTCAAGCCCTAGACCCAATGGCTTGAAAGTCATGCCAGGTGTTTTGTACATGTGTGTCCGAAATCCCAAGAGGAGAAAGATTGCTGTGTGGCCATCCCTCACAGGGGTGATTTCTCACTTTCTGTCTCTCTGGTGAGCGCACAGGCTATAGAAAAATTTTCTCAAAAATAAAAACAATAGTTGGGGCCAGCAGGTGGCGTGGCCTTTGGAGCTGTTGGACTTCCACAGAGCTAACCCCAGTTCAAGTCCTGGACCTGGCAGCTTACTTTCTCAGTTTCCCTCTTTCTCTCTCTCTTTCTCCCCCGCCCCTTTCTCTCTGGTGATTGTGCATGCCCTATAGCAAAATTTAAAAATAAAAATAATAGTAATAAAATTAAATCTTTTTAAAAAAGTATATATAGTAAACACCTATTCAAGTTAATTAGTTCGTTTCTGATTATCATTATAATGCCTGATGTTCTCTATCCTCTAATAATCAAGACTAGAAACCTGGAAATAATCTTCGATGAATCTGTCTCTCTTATCCACTATTGCTAGTCAGATATCAAGTTTCCCAGTGCTGCCCCTGGTTAGATGATGAATCCATCTGTCCCTCTGATCCCACTACTTTGTCCTAGCGTAGCTCTCCTCATTTGTAACATGACCATTGGAATCATTTCCTAACTGATAACTGATTTTCCATAGAATTTTTCTGAAGTATGATTTTTTTCTTTTTAATTCTTTAATCTTATTTGTTATTATTTTTAAATTTGCTATATGGCACATATGCTCACCAGAAAGAGACAGAGAGAGAGACGGAAAATGAGAAAGCAAGCCACCAGATCCAGGACTTAAACTGTGGTCAGCATGTAGAAGTCCAGCACCTTAACCACGATGCCACAAACTGAACCCCCTCTTTTAATTTTTTTTCAATTGCTCCTGTTAAATCGAACTCCTCATCATTTTAGGGTCCTCTGCTAGCCTTTATAACTTATTACCTCCCTTTTTTATCTTCTTTCCTTCCTTCCCTCCCTTCCTCCCTCTTTCTCTTTCTTCTTTTTCTCTCCCTTGAAATTTTTTTTCTATATTAGTATAATTGCTTTTTCTTTTCTTTTCTTCTTTTTTTTTTTTTTGAGAGATTTTTGCTATAGGGTCTTGTGCTTGCCAGAATGAGAGAGACAGAAAGCAAGAAATCACCCCCTGGGGGGGGTGGCCACGCCACAATCTCTTCTCCATTCTCCTCTCCGGATCTTGGGCAGTGAGGCACACGCGCCTGGCATGAATTTAAGCTGCTGGGTCCAGGACTCAAACCGCGGTCAACTACATGGGAGTCCATTGACATAGCCGTTACGGCAACTGCTGGTCCCAGTATAATTGCTTATTCTTACCATGAATGCCATACATTTTCACTGCCACTTTCTTGCGTGAATGCCTGTCTTCACTTTTTGAAGTTCTATTTACTCTTCAATTCTAGATCAGATGCCACTTTCTTTTAGTGTTCTTTAGTTGGAATTACCTCAGCCTCCTGGGTAACTGGTACTACAGGCCTTTATCACCACACCTGGCTTGTAGAGTAGGTTTGGAATCAGTCTTGAGACTCCTATGTCTAGGCATGCCAAGTAGTAGCATCAATTAGTGCGCACTACTGCAGCTGGGTCCGTCATATTTTTTGTATACGTTTTTTTTTCTTTTTTAGTTTGCTTCAAGTGCATTTGCTTGCCAGGGAGAGACAAGCATGGGGAGAGATGTACCCCCCCGTGGGGTGTAGTCACCCCATGGCAATCCCTTCTCCATTTTCCCACCATGTTGAGATTTGAACCAAGCACAGCACACATATCTGGTACTTCTTAAAAGAGTTTTTTGCCTTAGTGTGTGCACACTCCTTGGAGAGAGAGAGACAGAGACAGTGTGAGGGAAAATGAGAAATCACCGCCAGACGGGATGGCCATGCCACAATCTCTTCTCCACTCTCCTCCCAGGATCTTTGACATGCACACACATGCACCCAGCGTGATTTTCAAGCTGCTGGGTTCAGGACATGAACTGTGGTCAGCCATGTGACAGTACAGCAATGTAATTACTATGCCATTTGCTGGCCCAACATCTGCTACATTTTCCAAGCTACCACAGCCAGTATTTGAACCACACAGTTGGCTGTGTGGGATCTGGCTTTCTTAACTACCAGGCTATGAGGCCGGCCCAATTTTTCATATACTTACATTCTGCCTTGCTTCATAATGTTATTTCTATCTTCCTTCTTCATGAATCTCTCTCTCTCTCTTTTTTTAAAAGTATCTAATCATCACTGAGTAGCCTGTAAGAAATACCAGAGGATGGGGCCAGTCAGTGGCATGACCATTAAGGCACTGGATCCCCCTCTT
>NW_006206032.1:2285217-2292563 GCF_000334495.1 Tupaia belangeri chinensis | reverse complement strand
CAGTTAAGAGTTCTAGATGCAGCATCTCGAAAATTACATGCATGCCCAAAATCCCAAGAGGAGAATGGAGGAAAAGGACTTCTGTCATGGCAATCTCTGCTGGGGAGTGATTTTTCACGTTCTCTTTCACTTTCTCTTTTTCTTTCTCTTCTATTTTTCTCTCTTGCTCTGTTCAGCATGCAAAACTTTAATTAAAAAAAAAAAAAAGAATACCGAATCGTTAAGCTTTCTCTCATTTTAATGGAAATACTAAGTACTGACCAAATCACAAGTAAAAGGTTTATTTCTAATGGCACTTCCATTGATATAATTCTAAGTAGTGTCTTTCCTGTGGTTTTGCCCCTTTTAGGCTGGATCAGTGCATGTAAGAATCCGACGAGATGCAAATGAACAAATGGTTCTTGCTCACGTGACCAACAGGCTCTACACACTAGTGTCTACTCTGACTGTTCAAATTTTCAAGGATGATTGGATTAGGCCTGCCTTATTGTCTGGACCTGTGGCAGCCAATGTCCTGAACTTTTCAGATCATCACATAATCCCAATGCCTCTTTTAAAGGGTACTGATGATTTGAACCCTGTCACATCAACTCCAGCTAAACCTAGTAGTCCACCTCCAGAATTCTCATTCAACACTCCTGGAAAAAATGTGAGCCCAGTTATTCTTCTAAATACACAAACTAGGCCTTATGGTTTGGGGTTTAATCATGGACATACACCTTATAGCAGCATGTTTAATCAAGGACTTGGAGTTCCAGGAATTGGAGCAACCCAAGGATTCAGGACTGGTTTTACAAATATACCAAGTCGATATGGAACTAACAGTAGAATTGGACAACCAAGACCATGATGTTCTCTAACTTATTTTTATGAGGAATACTGACTCTTTGACTTCCAGTTGATTTAGTAATCCAACTTTGCATTGACTGTTCAATCATTTACTCTAAATGTTAGAGAATTATATGCTTCTTCACATTTCATGAAATCTATGAAACTATATTTTTGTAAAATGTACTTGTGGCAGTGAGAACCCTGTAAATGTTATAGGCTTTAGGTAGGCTTCCTGTAAAAAGCGTGTTTCTTTACATTTGAATTTTGCTATCTTTGGTTTTGCAGTTTGCTGCAGTGTAACCTTACCTTTAAAAGTGACCCACTTGGAGACCAGTAGTTAGCATAATGGCTATATTGCTGGACTCCCATGTAGGTGACCGCAGTTCGAGTCCCAGACCTGGTGGCTTAAAACTCACGCTGGACATGTGTGCCTGCGTGCCCAGGATCCTGAGGGGAGAATGAAGGAGAGGGGATTGTGGCGTGGCCATCCCCCCGGGGGGTGATTTCTCACTTCCTGTTTCTCTGTCTCTCTCTGTCTGTCTGGCGAGTGCATGCGCCCTATAGCAAAAGCCTCTCCAAAAAAAGAAAAGAAAAAAAAAGTGACCCACTTGATGGAGTAGATCTGTCACATTACTAAGAATACAATATTTTCTTCAGTGAAATTTATAAACATGCTTCTTGAATAATACACATTTTAGGAAAGGGAAAAAAAATTCATTTGAAAAGTTAGTCTCTTTTATAGCTTTTCCAAACTTACTTGCTACATTTGTCTTTGAGGTCCTCCTGAATTAGACCTTACAAAATAAAAGCAAAATTTTTAAACAGAAATTTTGGAACACAGTCTACTATCTAACACAATTTTTTTTTAATGATCAGGATCTTTGTTAAAGAAGTTTTCTTATTAAAAAATTTCAACACATTTATAAATAGTCCAATAGTCCATGGTCCTCCATGTTTTATTTTGATTAAATGGATACCAAACCTTCAATGATTTGCAATGAAAGAATCCCAGCTTTTATGTTATATTTAATCAAGTGCATTATGATAAAATTTATCTTTATTGTCACCTGTTCACTAGCTGACTTTTTAATTTCTCACTTTATTATCAGGATATATCAAATATGTTACCAAAATATATGAAATTCCATACATATTTGGAATTTAATATCTGTTCAAAGTTGCATAAAGAATTTGAGTATTATAATTTATATAATTTTACCAAAGCATAATGGACCTTAGATTATAGAATACACCACTGTTAGGTCTGTAGTAAGGTTTTTAACTTTGTTTTGCATTGTCAAAAATAGTGAATTGTTAAATGTGTGATGAAGTGAGACAATCGTGTAGATTATTTTATTTTTTGGTTGTATTCAAGGACTTGCCAGTTTAACCAGTATTACTTCCAAAAGTATAACAAGCAACAGCCATGTGTTCCTTGTAAGAGTTTTTGTTTCTTTCCTTTTATTATGAGTTTTCAATTATGATTTTAAAAAGGGATTTTGAAAGGGAACTTTGACATTTCTACAATTCAGTGCTCTTGGATGGTTTTTTACTTCCCCGGCTATCAGTAATCTAGAGAAAATTTTAGTTCTTGTAGAATTTGCATCAGTTTCTTCAGTCAACTCATCATCTTTTACATAGGAATAACACTTTCAGACCCTGTTTCTTCATAGTGGAATAACAAATATCCACTAAATCATCTCTGTCAAGTAGACTGTAGTCATTTATGGTAATAAGTGACTATGTCCTAACTACCTTGCTTGGTGAGGAGTTGGTCATTGTCTGTGGCATCTGCAACCTGTTCAAATATTTGACCTGCTGAAGAAACACAGCTCATGCTGCCTTGCTACTGGGGAAAATGAAGCTTTATGAAATGTAATATGGCAACCTGTCCTTTATTTTATGTTGTTCAACTATTACTATTCCTGTTATTGGTCTACTATTACAGGGTGATTTCCTCCAATGACCTTGTCTAAATGTGAATTGGGGTCATGCATGAAATCTGAAGAACTACCATGTACTAATAAGCATGATTAACAACTATGTGCAGCCACCCCATACATGCCGTCTTTATCCCCATGGGATTTTAAGTGTTCAGGTAACAGACATAGTTCTGTGTGAGGTTCTATGCCTACTTCCTCAACACCCATTCAAAGGCAACAACTTTTCAACTACCCCACCAAAGGTGCTTGCATACCTACCTACACTGTTTGAGTAAGGACATTTCGAGTTGCCCGTGGGTTGTGAAGGAATTGGCTCTACTTGCTCAAAATCAGCAATGCCAACTGTTGCTGGTAGAATTAGTTCGTGTGTTATCAGATAGAGAAGTATAATACTAGCCAAGCTCTGGCTGACTTCTGAATAGGAAAATAAGAAACTTACCCAGCATAGGCCTTTAGGCAGCAACCTTACTAGTAAATCTTACCATAGAGTCACTTAAGGTAGACAAAGAAGGAAGTTTGATTTAAATATTCTCAGCCCTTGGTTTGTGATTAAGAGTAAGCTCCTTGAAGTGTGATTAATCCAGTTTTAAGTCATTATATTGTAATGGAAAAAAACAGTGGACTAGGAGGCAGGAGATTTGGATTCCAGCCCCAAAGGCTACTACTAGGTAAGTACTTGGCCATGGGCAAATCTTGTAACTTCTCTGAGCTTTTCATTTATAATGTTGGGAGGGGGATTAATTAGTTGATCTGTAAAATACTTGTTCTAAAATTTTATGAAAATTTTAAATCTGTAAAATATGTGCCCAAACAAACACTGCTAAACAAACATTGTGCCCAGAATTTATTTCTAGTGACTACCTCAATATACAGGCCAAGTGTTGCCTACACCAACACCCAAGCCATTAATTTGAGGTGCCATGAAAAGAGAAAGTGAACTGCAGGGTAACACCATGTAGGTTTTTCATTTCTTTCTTTATTTTTTATTTTTTAGATTTGCCTTGGCTTAAATTTGTTTAGGTTAAAAAGTTGTTTGATGGTGTGTGTGTGTGTGTGTGTGAGCCATTAATTTGAGGTGCCATGAAAAGAGAAAGTGAACTGCAGGGTAACACCATGTAGGTTTTTCATTTCTTTCTTTATTTTTTATTTTTTAGATTTGCCTTGGCTTAAATTTGTTTAGGTTAAAAAGTTGTTTGATGGTGTGTGTGTGTGTGTGTGTGTGTGTGTGTGCGCGCGCACGTGTGTGTGTGTTTTAGACTTCTTTCTGAGGAAGGATTATTTTGGGGAGTGTTGGAGAAAGATTAGGGTAGGTTACTCCTAGCTTCCATAGTGTACAAAAGAATGGGATATATTTTCCCATTCTTCCTCACTCTGAAGTTGTGGTTGGACATAAATACAATGTACCAGCTATAAGAGAAGACCTGAATTTCAAGCCTCTGATTTAGCTGTTGTAAACTGCCGATTTTTGCATGACAAAAGAATGTCTATCTTTTTGAGAAATCTGATCTCATATGAGAAAGTGCTTTTTACATTCCAGATTGTTTGAATTAAACTGTTTGAATTAAAGACCATACATGGAGTTTTTGCTTTGCTTTTAAATAATTTTTGGTTTGTAACTTTATTCAATAACTATTCATTAGTAATTTAATTTCATATTCTGCAAATACTTGTGTAGTCGATTACATTCCAGGCAGTATACTAAGTAGATATGCATACAGATCTCAATTTCAAGACTCAGTATTCTTGAGGTCAAGGGTAATACAAAGATAAACAAAAGCCCTTAAAGGAGCTGATAGTCTTGGGACAGATGAGACAGAACTGTTGTGCATCACATTAAACTCCCACGTCCTCATTTTTCTCTTCATTTTGTAAGATTTTTTTAATCATCAGGCTGAAATTACTGAGGGTCCCCAGAACACTCATTGACATAGGGTATTCTTTATTTACCAGTTACTAATTTAAAAGCACCTTTCATAACACTTAGATCATCATCATCAAAGTACCACTTAAGAAGCCTCGCTTCTTGCAAAAAGGTTAACTTGGATAACACGTGGCCAAGTTTTCTGACCAAGGCTGCATCAGGGAAAAATCCTTGAGAAGAGAAATCAAAAAACACTATTTGATTAAGATTCTCAAATATACCCATGAAGGCAAGCCATCCATCACTGCTCACACAATTTCCCGCCAAATCCAACAGCTGTAAGTTTTTCAGAGGCTTCTTTTCAAAAAATGTACCTAGGTGAAAAAGTAACTATTATTAGTTGGAAGGGAAAAAAGATTTTGTGAGAAATAGTTTCCGTATTTATTATATATAGATAGATATTCAAATACATTATAAATATGTATTATATCTAAAGTATATGTTATGTATTTTATAATATGTTTAGATTTTTTATATATTATATAAATATATATTTTATTTTGAAATTGCCATGTTTATCTCAGTATTTTGCCTCAGAATGAAATCATCATTCTGTACAGATAGAGATTATGCATGTGATCTGTTATACTTACACATTATATATTTTTCCTAATATGTAAAGGAATCTGATAAATAGTAATTAGTATTATGGCCAACAAATATAAATGTGCTACATCTTACATCTTTTTTTTTTTTTTTTGCTCCTCAAGGACATAGAAGATTGCTTTAAAAAATTAAAGTATAAGAAATATTATTAAATATTCAGTACTTGTTTTCAAAACTGGAGTAAGACTTTGGAGCTATTAGGTCATTTCCCTTTTTGGAGAAACAAACACTGTCTATTGTTTCTTTGGTTGTGGAATGTTCCTGACTGTAAACCTGAGTAAGTGAACCTCCTTCAGTAGCCAAAGATGTGTGTGTATTAACTTTCTCAACCTTTTCAAGAAGCTTCTCTTTTTCCTGCATAATAGAGCACCCTAAAATGCCTCCTACAGAGGTAATGTGGAACTCCTACCCTTCTGATACACAAAGAATGCTAGCCTTTTTAGAGTTCATTCCTTATTTTTCTTTTTTTTTAAATAGATTTTTGCCATAGGGCACATCTCGCTGGAGACAGAGAGAGAGGGAGGGAGGAGAATTTCCTCCCCCTCCCCCCCGGGAGGATGGCCACACTACAATCCCTTCTTCTCTAGTCTTCTCTCAGGATCTTGGGCATGCATCTAAACATGCCCAGCGTGATTTTCAACCCTCCAGGTCCAGGGTTCAAACCACAGTTGGCCATGTGGGGGCCCATTGCCTTAATCACCATGCCACCTGCTGGCTTCATAGTATTCATTCTTTATTCCCATGTTACTAGTTTAGATGGTACTGGAATGCAGGTCAGTCTTACAATGAGAAAAAAATACCTCTCTTTCAGGTCATGCCCCCTCACTCAAATAGACCAATGTACAACATCAGGATTTCACACAGACAGCATAAGAATTGTGCGCCTTAGACTTTGCAAAGCATTAGCCCTACCCTCTTTCCCAGCCTTTGCTGGGTGAGTAAGAAAGTCAGGCATGTGGGATCCAGTCCCCTTAACCACTAGACCACAGAGGTGGCCCTCATAAGGTCTTGACTGTAGAAATCTCTTCAGGTTCTTCATCACAGACACTTGAAGTGAATGAACTCGGTCTCACCAAGTCAAGGTGTGGCAAAAGTGGGCAAAACTGGGTAGGATCATTCTCAGGTAACCTTCAAGTCTCTTTTTTTTTTTTTTTTTTGGAGAAGTTTTTTTTTTTTTTTTTTTTGCTATAGGGCTTGTGCGCTGGCCAGACAGAGACAGAGACAGAAAGCAAGAAATCACCCCCCAGGGGAGATGGCCACGCCACAATCCCTTCTCCTCCATTCTCCTCTAGGGATCTTGGGCACGCACGCGCGCCCGGCGTGAGTTTTAAGCCACCGGGTCCGAGACGCGAACTGTGGTCGACTACGTGGGAGTCCAGCAACATAGCCATTACACCAACTGCTGGTCCCAACCTTCAAGTCTCTTAACGATGGTCAGCATGCTACCAACTTTGGACCCTTTTTTTCACATTTGTTTCCATGAAAAGTCAAACAATACCAGTTTTTCCAAATCTGTCTCTCCTTATTCCACAGTTACAGAGTCAACTTCCTGTGCTAGAAATGGCTAAATTTGCCTGGAAAATATAGGCAAAACTTCCATGATACTTTGGGGAAAAAAATGCTCTCCATTTCCATCCTTCCCCAATTCCACTATATTGAAAGGCTCATATGGCAGTAACCTAGCTATGGTCATGTAGTGAGGGATAACACTTTAAGGAATCGAGGAGTGAAAAAGTAGGTTTCCATGTCTGAAAGACTGCAGTGCAGAGCAAAGCCTTCCCACATTTCTGGACTGCTATTTCTGGACTGTTTGATGAGAGGGAAATCAAGTTATGTCTGTAAGCCATGGTATAATTGGGTCTGTGGGTCTCTGGTATACTAGCTATCCTGTACTACCTAACTAGTACAAAGGACTCCTCTTTTTTCCCTCCCATAAGACTATTCTTTGTAGCCCAGCTTTCTCCCTTCTCTTTCTTTATTTTTAAATAATTGTTGATTATTATTATTATTAAATTTGACCAGAGCAAAAGAGAGAAAGGGAAAGA
>NW_006206032.1:2270415-2284975 GCF_000334495.1 Tupaia belangeri chinensis | reverse complement strand
GGAAAGAGAAAGCAAGCCACAGAGTCCGGGACTTGAACCACTTGTCAGCCACGTGGGAATCTGGCATCTAAACCACTATGCCATGTGCCAGTCCCCCTCCCTGCTCTTTCTCAAATTTCATTTCATGTCCTTGTCAGTCCTTGCCAGTTCTCCATGTGCATCCTCTGAAAAAAACTTTGGGCCCTTCTCTGCATTTGTTTCCTTGAAAGGTGAGACAGAGCACTAGTTGTGCATGGCATGCAATACTGGTGCCATTTAGTGTCTATTCAATGCCCTTTTCCCAAAGAACAACTTTTTTTTTTTCTCCAGAGGTTTTTGCCATAGGGCATGTGGGCTCGCAAAGGAGAGACAGAGACAGTGAGAGGGAAAGTGAGAAATCATCCACCGGTGGGTGGCCACACCACAATCATTTCTTCTCTGTTTTCCTCCTGGGATCTTGGGCATGCTGGCATACAAGCCCAGCCTGATGTTCAAGCCTCCGAGTCCAGGACTCTAACTGGTCAGCCATGACCTCCAGCCACCACACCATCTGCTGGTGCTGAATCCTTTCCTTTCCTTTCCTTTCCTTTCCTTTCCTTTCCTTTCCTTTCCTTTCCTTTCCTTTCCTTTCTTTCCTCCCTCCCTCCCTTCCTTCCTTTCTTCCTAATTATTGGGATCAGCAGTTGGCATAATGGCTATGTTGCTGGACTCCCACGTATTTGACCGCAGTTCAAGTCTCTGACCCGGTAGCTTTAACTCACGCCAGGCGCGCATGCGTGCGTGCCCAAGATCCCAAGAGGGGAATGGAGGAGAAGGGATTGTGGCGTGGTCATCCCCTCGCTTTCTATCTCTCTAACTCTGTCTTTCTGGTGAGTGCACGCGCCCTATATAAAAAATCTCTCTCAAAAAAAAAGAAAAAAAGAATTATTTAACTTTGTTTTTTTATTTTAATTTGACCAGAGAGGGACAGAGAGAGAGAGAGAGATGGAAAGTGAGAAAGCAAGCCACCAGGTCTGGGACTCAAACCATGGCCATGTGGGAGTCCAGCGCCCTTAATCAGCATGCTACCTGTTGGCCCCTGTTGCTGTATTTTCTTACATTTAGTTTTAAATATTTTGGTTAAAATTTGTAAGTAAGAATTTGTAATATTTCTATCTGCCAAGTGTAAGTTCCAAAAGGGTTGAAAATTAAGGGCAGTCCTGGCTTGGAGTTTTGCTGTATTTCATTTCATACCTATTATAGTGATATAATGGTAATTCCCCAAATGCCTCTCAAATTTTTTCTGAAAGGCCATCTAGATTGGTTATTGAAGCAGTGCTGCTAACATCCTTTCCCTTTCACACCATTTCCATCCCTTTTCTTCCCCTTCTCCAGTTCTTTGGAAATTTGTGATCAGGGGCATCTTAGTTACTGTTTTAACTCTCTTGTGTGCTGCGGGCACTGGAATAGAGATTTCTGAAAAACCAGTTTATTTCATCTTGCCTTTCCTGTTTGAGTTATTTTTAATATTTTCCTGTAAATATTTTGTAATATTTTACTTGTAGTGAAATGGATCACAGTATCATTTCCTAAGACAAAGGCAGGATATGTGGGAAGAAAATGTGCAATTCTTTGATTAAAATTATTTCCCACTGACCTAAACTTTGAGTGTATCATGGAAAAAATAAATAAATGTAAAAAAAAAAAAAGGCCATCCCTGTAGTGCAGTGGTTAAAAGCTGTACATTGGGAGACAGATCCCACATGACTGACCTCAGCTCCAATCCCAGGCCAGAGGCTGGAAAAACATGCTGGGTATATATGTGTATATGTCCAGAATCATGATGGGATGGAGAAATGGAGGAAAAAGTACTCAGCATGACTATGCCTCACAGGGAGTTCCCTCTCTCTCTGTCTCTTGTACAGCATCCGCAAAAAAATTTTTGAGAACTAATTAGTTAAATACTACTGAATTGTTAGTTTTCACTCCCCCCCCCCGCCCCCTTAGGGTATGTGTATTCGCCTGAGAGAGACAGAGAGAGGGAAAGTGAGAAACCATCTCCCCAGCAGGGATGGCCATGCCACAGTCCCTTCTTCACTCTCCTTTCAGGACTTTGGACATAGACACACACATGCCCAGTGTGATTTTCAGGTTGCAGGATTTGGGACTCAAACTGCAGTCGGCCATATGGGAATCAGATGCCTTAACCACTTTGCCACCTTCTAGTCCCTTCACTCATTTTGTAACCTCCAGTTTTGGGTACCTCATTACAGCCAGACTTGTGGGAATCAGCTGCTTTCTCTTATGTTTATTTTTTCTTATTTATAAATGGAAGCTAGAAGTGATTCGAAATTAAGGTCAAATGGCAAATTATTGCCTAACTCAGTTCTTATTGCACACAGCATCTGCTTTCTGGTGAGAAAAGTAGGCAGCTACCTACTTAAAAGATTCGAGAGGTGCTAAAGACGCCTTCCTACTCCACATGAATTATTAAGTCTCGATAACCCCCCCAAGGACCTCCTTGAACAGACACATCATGTTCAACTCACTTAAGGTACAGGGTTATCTGAGAGGGATTATTTGTTAGCTAGCTAATTAGTCTGTCACAGAAGCCACCTTTCTCTAGTATTATCTGGAAATATAGGAAGAGCTTGAAAGAATGACACCTAGAATGCTATGGTTTGATTCATTCAGGGAATTGGGTAGGGAAGATATTAGTGAAGTTAGGAGTTGAGGGAAGGAAAAATCCAGAACTTAAAACACCATTAAAAATTTTGGACACCATAAAGATTTTGAGAAGTAAAGTTCTCCAGACGGGAAGGTTTTAAAAAGAAGAGCAAATGAGAGTTAATGTTTAATAGGTCAGTGTTTCAGTTGGGGAAGATGAAAAAGTTCTGGAGATAGATGATAGTGATAGCTACAAAAAAGTGTGACTTAATGACACAAAACTGTACTCTTAAAAAATGGTTAAAAATGGGGAACCATCAGTTAGCATAATGGCTATGTCGCTGGACTCCCACATAGTCGACTGCGGTTTGCATCCCAGACCCAGTGGCTTAAAACTCACACTGGGCGCGTGTGCATGCGTGCCTAAGATCCCGAGAGGAGAATGGAGGAGAAGGGATTGTGGCATGACCATCCCCCCGGGGGTGATTTCTTGCTTTCTGTCTCTATGTCTCTCTCTGTCTGGCAAGCACACGCGCCCTATATCCAAAACCTCTCCAAAAAAAAGAAAAAAAAAATGGTTAAAAATGGAGGGCAGTGGGGCCAGCAGGTGGCATGGTGGTTAGGGCTCTGGACTTCCACATGGCTGACAGCAGTTCGAGTTCCAGACCTAGTAGCTTGCTGTCTCATTTTCCCTCTCTCTCTGTCTTTCTCTAGTAAAATTAAAAAATAATAAAAATAAATTAATTCTTTTTTAAAAAATGTAGAGAGCAACAGGTGGTATGGTGGTTAAGGCACTGGATCCCACATAGTTGATGCCACAGATTCAGTCTTGGACACAGTGTCCTGAAAAACATGCCAGATGGACGTTCATGCATGCCCAAGATCCTGATTGGAGAATAGAGAAGGGATTGAGGTATTTGCAGTATGGCCACCCCCGCCTCAGGGGGTATGACTTCTCACTTTTCTCCTCTCAGTCTCTATCCAGGATGACATGCACTATATGGCAACAGTCTTCCCCCCAAAAAAGGTTAAAATGGCAAATTTTATGTAATGCAAATTAAACACATTCTAGAAAAGTTATGAGGGAAATGAAAGCAGACAAGACTGATTTCACTAATCCTTTACTTTAGACAGTAGGACAGCTTCCAAGATGGCCCCAGTGATACTGACCTCTTGGTATTTATGCTGCCATGTTGTCCCCTCACATACTGAATGGGGTTAACCTGTGTAACAAGTAGGATATGGCAATGACCTTCCAAGCCTAGGTCGTAAAAAACGTTGCAGCTTCCAGGGGCTTTTCTCTTGGGTTCCTTGCTCTGGAAGAAATGAGCTGCTGTGTTGTGAAGATACTTAACCCAAGAAGTAGTCTAGTGATGAGGAACTAAGGCCCCCAACCAACAGCCAGCATTAAATTGCCAATCATGGGAGGAGCTACCTAGGAAACAGATCTTCTAGCAGCCCTGCCTACATCTAGTTGGCATTTTCACAAGGAAGCCTGAACCAGAACACCCAACTAAACTAATCCCAAATTCCTGACCACAAAAACTGTGAGCTAACAGTTATTGTTTTAAGCTATTATGTTTTGAGATAATTTATTACACAGAAATTGATAATGAATGAAGTAGTATGGCCCGAGGTCAGTGGCATTTTCAGTCATTTATTTAGTTCTCTTTGTTTCTGGATTATATCATGACTACTAAAATATATTTTGTGACTTAGTTTAGATGGCAGCTGTATTTACCTTTACATGCTTTCAATACCAAATGAGTATCTTTCAGACCCAGTGGCTTAAAACTCATGCCAGGTGCATGTGCATGCCTGCCCAAAATCCCCAGAGGAGAATGGAGATGAAGAGATTGTTGGCGTGGTCATCCCGCCCAGGGGGTTATTTCTCACTTTCTCTCTGTCTGTCTCTCCAGCAAGGTATATGCGCCCTAAAGCAAAAATCTCTCAAAAAAAACCCCAAGTGTCTTAAAAATATTTCTCGAGGTGAGAGGGACATTGCTCAGTTTCAAATAGTTAAGGGTAGGAAGTGTAATTACTAATAAAACACGAGGGGGCTCCAAAAAGTTTATGGAAAATGCAAATTCTAAAAAAATTTATGCATAATTTTTGCACCAAAATAAATTCATATATTATTTTTTTCTACACACTTAAAAAAATTTAAAGAATTATTTATTTAATTTTATTTATTCATTCATTTATTTTAATTTGACCAGAGAGAGAGACAGAGAGAGAGAGGGAAAGCGAGAAAGCAAACCGCCAGGTCCAGGACTCGAACCGTGGTCAGCTATGTGGTAGTGTCCAGTGCCTTTAACCACCATGTCACCTGCTGGTCCCTACAAACATTTCTTTTAAGGGAGAGATTTTTGCTATAGGTTGTGTGTGCTTACAGAAAGTGCGAAATCACCCCCAGGGAGATAGTCACGCTGCAATCCCTTCTCCTCCATTCTCCTCTCTGGATTTTGGGCAGGCATGCACACATGCCTGACATGAGTTTTAAGCTGCCAGGTCCAGGACTTGAACTGCATCGATTATGTGAGAGTCCAGTGATGTAACCATTATGCCCTCTGCTGGTCCCTCCACAAACTTTTTAATGTCCTGTTGTATACCATGTCATATATTGTGAATGCCTTATCTTTAATTCTGTACAGGGGCCTGCCCATGGCCTGGGGGTTGAGGCATCTGAATCCCACATGGCCAACAGCACAGTTTGAGTCCTATACCTTGTAGCTTGGGGAACACGATAGGCATGTGTGTGTGCGTGCCCAGGGTCCTGACGGAAGCAATGGAGGAGTAGGGATTGTGGCATGACCCATTCCCCATGGAGGGGTGCTTTCTCACCTTCTCTGTCTATCTCTATCGAGTGCCTGTGCCCTCTGGCAATTTTTTAAAAAATGTGTATCTGGATAAAATTCCTAAAAACCTGAAGGAAGGCAAGTAGTTTAAATCATCTCACTCCTTAACATTTGTCAACTCCCTTTAAACATAACATATGTATTTTTAAGAGAGGAGATAAAGGATCAAATAAATAAAGCTAACTTAAAAACTAGTTTAGGGCTAAGTCCTTTTCTCTTGGCTCCATGTCTATGCGTACCTAAAATGATAATGTCTTCATCTCCGAGTCTCCAGTCTTTCAACCCCAGCTTGACGACCTGCGGTGCCTCTTCCAGTTGCTCCAACAGGCGAGGCAGGTTGTCTCGTGCGCCGTGGCACCAGGGGAGCATCAGTGCAGTCAACTGCTCCAGCACGTTCAGCCTGTCGACTTGAAGATAAAGAGAGCAGTTGAGGAACTGCACCGTCTCAAATTTGGTGAAGGATGAAGGGATGTGGGGGAAGGGACGATCAGTTTGGTAGCTCTGCAGAGTACTCAATCTGCAATGAGAATCTTCTTGTTTTGGGTTATCTTTATGGAAAGTAGTAAGTACATATAAACATTATGGGGAATAGGATAATGAAACTGTGTACTAATCAGCCAGATTTAGACAAACATCCAATCATGGGTAATCTTGCTTAATCCTGACCTAGTTCCTCTTGTATTATTATTATTTTTTTTCTTTTTCTTTTTTTTTTTTTTTGGAGAGGTTTTGGTATAAGGCACATGCGCTCGCCAGATAGACAGAGAGAGACATAGAGACAGAAAGCAAGAAATCACCCCCCGGGGGGATGGTCACCCCGCAATCCCTTCTCCTCCATTCTCCTCTCGGGATCTTGGGCACGCATGCACACGCGCCCAGTGTGAGTTTTAAGCCACCGGGTCTGGAACTCGAACCACAGTCGACTATGTGGGAGTTCAGCGACATAGCCATTACGCTAACTGTTCCCCTCTTGTATTATTTTGAAGCAAATTCCAGACAGTATGTATCCAGTCTTAACCACATGTCATCATGACACTAAAAAATCTTATCAACTACACAGATTTGCTTTGAGCCTTAGCTACTCTCAGATACTAGCTTCCTTGAAGGAGCCAAGCAGGAGGGAGCCTCAAGTGCAATGATTGGTGGCTCAAAAGACATGGGCCTGGATTCCTTACGAGCAGTTCAAGAAAGGGCTACACGGGGCCAGTGGGTGGCACAGCAGTAACACAACGCTCTGTGATGCTGGAGCCACACGAGACGGTAAAGAGACCTCAGGACTCAGGATATATTTTCCTGACTGCCCAGTATACATATTTAAGTATCATATTTTGTCTGAATTTCATTCTTACTCAGTTCATGTAGAGCTTTATTTCCATCTTCCAGGTGGTTTTCTGATAAATCGAGAACATTCAGTTTGACCAAATTGTGAAGATTCTGAGCTGGAAAAAAGTTTAATTCAAGATAAAAAGAATTTCAGGTAATTATATATGCATTTTTAAATGTCCTTGGAAGTATGAGTCCTTGTCTTCTTTGTTGATGGTAATACAAACTGTCATTTGACTTGATTAATTATTCCCAAAGGTACTTGGATATCCCGAGTCCCATGGTTATGAACAAATGGGCAGATATTTCCTAGCCCAAGGTTCTGATTAATAATCTCAGGTTGGGTTAGCCCTTGCCCTGGTGTTTATGAGAGCTGGAACTAGCTTGGCCAACTACATGGTTTGAGTCCCAAACCTGACAGCTTGAAAAACTCACCTGGCCCACATACATCTATGTGTGCCCAAAATCCCTAAAGGAGAGAGAAGTGAAGGGGAAAGGATTGCAGTGTGACCATTCCCCATGGGAGGTGCTTTCTCGCTTTTCCTCTCTGTCTCTAGTGAGGGCACACACCCTCTGGCAAATTGAAAAAAAAAAAAAAAAATCCTATGATATAGGAAGGTTCTGCGTCAGAGTCTGAAGACCCTCTAGATATGCCAGGTGTGTGCATGCCCATGATCAGAAGTAGGTTGAGAATGGGAGTGGATAGCAGTAATGAAGACCGCATTGGGGGTGCCTGTCTCTCTCTCTTTCTTTTTCTCTGTTGCTCATGGAAGAAAGACACTCTAAAAAAAATATTTATAAGGCAGTAATTACATGACAGATAGCTAACAAGTTTTTTTTTTTTTGAGTTGTGTAGCCCTTTTTAGCAACTAAAATAGAAGGTATCTGTTGTACAACACGGGTAGTAATTGACTATAACTGGAGATTTATTATATTCTAATACAGATCATTTATAAATGCAATTTCTTTATTAAAAAGCTTCCACCCATTTTTTTTTTGTTTGTTTGTGTACAATTTGCAAAACTATTCTGAAAGCGGAATATATGTGCACAAGTCTGCAAAGAGTGCAAATTTAGGATATGGTAAATGCTTTACGAGTTACTTTCAAACAACTGTCTGCGGCGACTGGGCCTTTACATTGTCATCTTTTTTGATCAAAATATTTTGATGCCAGCCTTCCTTCCACTGCCCTAAACTATAAAGCATTTTTTAATGAGTTGAAATTAGGGAAGGACTACACCTACTAGAAAAGAAGAGAAGAAAGTTCTATTAGTTGGAGGTTTCAGATCCCCCCAAACCAGGACCAGTATCTTGGTAAAGGCTAGGCTGGGACCCCGGACAGAGTATGAGTATGTGCAGGTGGCATCCCTGAGGATTCAGAGCTTCAGTGGACCGTGAGTGCTCCGGCTGCGTAACTCACTGAACTGTCTTGCCAGTTTCTACACTGGCTTGACTGGGCATAATTCAAAAAGGAAAAGCTCATATTCATTCCATTCTCCTGGAGCTCTGTGATAGCATTTAATAACACCCTAATGGGATGTCTTCCACATATAGTATTATGGTATTTCTTCAAGTAATTGCTAAAAGATACAGGGTCTAATTGTTCTATAATACTCATACCCATTTTATCTAGATGTTCAGTGGATCTATAAATCTCCCCCTGGAATTCATCATAGTAACTGTAACGGAACCTTTGACCTGAAACTTATCCTTTCAGAAGGTACACTGGGAAAATGGATTCTTTGAGCCGCTGTTTCAACTCCAAGTATGAGCTTTCTAGCTTTCAGATAGCTAACAAGTTTAAAGGATCTATCTATCTGTTTTGCCAGGGGTTGTGTGAACTTGTCCAAGAGCCAGGAAGGGGAGAAAGCACTCTCCACGGGGAATGGTCACACTGCAGTCTTTTTTCCATCTCTTCCTCCTTTTACGACTTTGGGTGTGCACCCATGTGCACCTGGTGTGTTTCTCAAGCTGCCAGATTCAGGGCTCAGACAGCATGGTTGATCACATGGGAGCTGGCTGCCTTCACCACCACACCACAGAACCAGCCCCCATTTCTTATTTTCTTTCTTTTCCCTTTAAAGTTGTAACACCTTCAGTTGTTCTGAAATTCACTTTTAATTTCAATCATGCAGAAAATGTATTAAAAACAGGCTGGATATTACTGACAAGGCTTTATTACCTTTTCCAGTTTCTCTTAAAATTAAATTTCCACTTCCCAGATTTAGCATGCATTAGTTTAAAGTATCACAGGATCTGTTACCACTGGTCTCCTTTGGTTAATGGAAGCATTAAAACCCAGTTACCTAGGGTTTTCACAGCATTTGCAGACAGGCAGCAGGAGACTAATTGGATTTCTTCAAGGTCACAGGGTTCCCTTGATAAAGACCTGATTATGTAATCCATTCCCTCCCCGATGTCAGACAAGCGAGTCAAACAAAACAAACACATCTTTCTCAGGTTTTTCAAACCCTCAGCTGCAAAAAATTAAAAAGAAATCAGTTAGGATACCAAGTTAATTTGATAAACATGAATCAATGGACTGAAAAGAAAGCAAAGGACAATTGTACAGATGCCTTTCTATGCTCATTCTGGAGAGACTTCAAGTTACAAAGAGTCACAGAGAGTTATTTTTCTTTCAAGTCTTATTTTCCAGTCTCCTGGACCACACAAAGGTCAGTTATGTGGAGGTCATTTTCTTAGTAGCATGAAAAAAAGCTATAGTGACTATGTAGTATTTTTAATATGTATTAATGTATACCCTTTTTAAAAAAGAATTATTTATTTTAATTTTATTTATTATTATTATTATTTAATTTTATCTGAGAGAGAGGAAAAGTGAGAAAGCAAGGCACAAGATCTGGGATTTGAACTATGATTGGCCATATGAGAGTTCAATGCTTTAGCCACCACACCATCTGGTGGCTCCCAATGTGAATAATTCTTTTGTGAATGAAGACTTCTGGGAGCATGGTCCTTTAAATTCCCTCAGAAATCTTAGGGTTTGGTTGAGTTCAAAGGGGTAGCAAGGGGACTTTGGTTTCTTAGAATGCTTCTGGTGAGCTATCTACAGCCTCAAAGAGCCCTGCTTGGGACTGCGTAGTATGGGGCCCACCCGATGCTTTATAGTGAAGGCCATATCCAATGCAGCATGTTTAACCAGGAGAAAGATTTCTCTTGTAGTAATAGTACAATTGAAAACATCCAGGGACAGCCAGGTGACATGGTAGTTAAAGAAGCTAGATCTCACATGGTTGATTACACCAGTTAAATCCTGAAGATGATGGCTTGAAAAACACAGTGGGTGAATGTGTGTGTGTGTGTGTGTGTGTGTGTGTGTGTGTGCCCAAGGTTCTGAAAGGAAATTGGAGAAAAAGGGATTGTGATGTGGTCAAGCCTTCGGGGCGGGCGGACTTTCTCACTTTCTCTCGCTCTGTCTCGCTTTCTCTCTCCCCCTCCTTGGAGGACACACACACCCCTATGGCAAATTAAAAAAAAAAAAAAATGGGGGGGGCGGATCCCAACATGTCCCTCATCCCTACACCTAAAGCTAATGTGGGGGCTGGCAGTTAGTATGGTGGGTTGAGGGTGCTGGACTCCCACATGACTGACAGTGATTTGAGTCTCAGACCTGGTACTTGCTTTCTCACTTTCCCTCTTTCTCTTTCTGTCCCTCTCTGGTTAAATTAAAATAAATAAAGTTAAATAAAATATTTTTTTGGGGGGAGAGGTTTATGCTATAGGGCGCGTGCACTCGCCAGACAGACAGAGAGAGACAGAGAGACAGAAAGCGAGAAATCACCCCCCGGGGGGATGACCATGCCGCAATCCCTTCTCCTCCGTTCGCCTCTCGGGATCTTGGCCACGCACACACACATACCTGACGTGAATTCAAGCCACCGGGTCCGGGACTCGAACCGCGGTCGACTATGTGGGAGTCCAGCGACATAGCCATTATGCTAATTGCTGGTCCCCAAAATAATTCGTTAAATAAATAAATAAAGCTAATGTGGAGGAATGGCTGAATGTACCTTTGTGTCATTAAAGTATTTCTTTATCTTGATAGTATTCTAGCCTACAAGAAAGAACTATATGGTGTTGGACAGGTAGGTGGCATGGTGATCAGAGCACTTTCTCTCTGTCTCTCTCTGATGAGCCCACATACTCTATAGAGAATTTAAAATAATAATAATAATTGGGATCAGCAAATGGCGTAATGGTTATATCACTAGACTCCCACATAGTCAACCCTGGTTAGAATCCCAAACCTGGTGGCTTAAAACTCACGCTGGGTCCCTGTGCGTTCATGCCCAAGATCCTGAGAGGAAAATGGAGGGGAATGGGTTGTGGTGTGGCCATCTCCACTGGGGGTGATTTCTCACTTTTCTTACTTTCTGTCTCTCTGACTTTCTCTGTATCTCTGGCACACACCATACAGCAAAAAATCTCTTTTAAAAATGTAATAATAGGGGCTGGCAGGTGGCATGGTGGTTAAGGCACTGGGCTCTCACATGGCCAATCGTGGTTCTAGTCACAGACCTAGAGGCTTATTTTTTCACACTTTCTCTCTCTCTCCTTTCTCTCTCTCTCTGTCACTCTGTCCCTCTCTGGTCAAATTAAAATAAATACATAAGGGACCAGCAGTTTGCATAATGGCTATGTCGCTGGACTCCCACGTAGTCGACCGCGGTTCGAGTCCCGGACCCGGTGGCTTAAACTCACGCTGGGTGCGTGCGCGTGCGTGCCCAAGATCCCAAGAGGAGAATGTAGGAGAAGGGATTGCGGCGTGGCCATTCCCCCTGGGGGGTGATTTCTCGCTTTCTGTCTCTCTGTCTCTGTCTGTCTCGAGGGCCTGCGCCCCATAGGAAAAACCCCTAAAAAAAAAAACACAAAAACATAAATAAATACATAAATAAAGTTGAATAAAATAATTCTGTTTTTAAAATATAATAATAAATAAAATTAAAATATTCTTAAAAATAGCTATATGGTATTAATAATAACTTTCAGAGCTTTCGGAAAGTCATAGATAATGTAAGCAAAGTGTTTAGTGTGGTGTCGGGCACATAGTTAGTCCTCAGTACATGTCAGTTATTGTCATGGGGTTGCATATAGCTTAAAGGTTGCGAACATGAATTTTACAACCAGTCTAATTCCTGGATCTCCTACATAATAATTGTGTAAACATGGACAAGTTAGTTATTCAACCTTTTAGCTGTAGCTTTAGAGATCATTATATCTATGTATTAAGACTATAGTGAGGATTCAATGAGATGAAGTATATAAAGTGCCTAGTACAGTGTTTGATTTTTGTACAGTAATTCTTTTTTTGTTCGTTCGTTTTTTTTTTTTTTGAAGAAGTTTTTTTTTTTTTTTGCTATAGGGCACACGCGCTCGCCAGAAAGACAGAGAGAGACAGAGAGATAGAAAGCAAGAAATCACCCCCCAGGGGGGATGGCCACACTGTAGTCCCTTCTCCTCCATTCTCCTCTCAGGATCTTGGGCATGCACGCACATGCACCTGGCGTGAGTTTAAGCTACAGAGTCCAGGATTTGAACTGTGGTTGGCTACATGGGAGTTCAGCGACATAGCCATTATGCTAACTGCTGGTTCCTGCACAGTAACTCTTTTTAAAAAATAGTAAATTATGACTTATAATTAGTCTGGTTTATAGGACCAGCAGATAGCATAATGGTTATGTTGCTGGATTCCCACATGGCCAATCGTAGTTCGAGTTTTGGACCCAGTGGCTCAAACTCATGCTGGACACATGTGCATGCTTGCCCAAAATCCCAAGAGAAGAAAGGAAGAAAAGGGATTGGGTGTGGCCATCCCTCCAGGGAGTGATTTCTTGCTTTGTCTCTCCAGCGAGCACACATGCCCTATAACAAAAATCTCTCTTTAAAAAAAAAAAAGAAAAGAATTAGACTGGTTTATTCAAGTTAAAGTTTTGATTCCTTGATAGTAGAACCAAGTTGTCTTGAGAGATTCTTTTGATCCCTTTCTACCAGTCGCTGAGACTTTGGGCAAGTCAATAAACCATAGGTTCCAGTGGAATTTTCTATAAAATGAATGGGTTGAACTAGATGCTCTCAGGATCCTTCCAGCTCTGATAGTTTGTGTAATTCATAGGCATACAATAAGTGTGTATTGAACACTGAATTAATTTGACTGTTCTCATGCAGGCTCTACAAGGAAAAAGAGATCAGCCTTGTTTTAATTATAGGATAGAGCTGTCTTTTGGCAGGAAGCAGAATGGAAAAGAATGAAGTTGAAGGAATAAAGAAGCATTTTACAGAGGGAATGCTCATTAACTGAAGCATTGGGGGTAAGTGGGGGTGGGGGGGTGGAAAGCAGGGACACTGGAGGAAAGTAGCTTCAACAGGAAACCTATGTTGGAAGGCCTGACTCCCTGTCATAATCTGTGTTCTGCTTGTATTTCTGACATTTTCTTGATCCACATTTTTTCCTTGCATTCCATTTCATTCATAATTTTTTACCTAATTATGAATCTAACAGTATAAACAGCAAAACATTAAAAACAGGAACCAGTAGTTAGTGTAATGGCTATGTCGCTGGACTCCCATGTAGTCGACCGGGGTTCGAGTCCTGGACCCGGTAGCTTAAACTCACGCCAGGTGTGTGTGTGTGCGTGCCCAAGATCCTGAGAGGAGAATGGAGGAGAAGGGATTGCGGCGTGGCCATCTCCCCAGGAGGTGATTTCTCTCTTTCTGTCTCTTTATCTCTCTCTGTCTCTCTGGTGAGCGCACGCACCCTACAGCAAAAACAAAACAAAACAAAACAAAAAAACTCTCCCCCCCAAAAAAAAATTAAAAACATGTCATGACTTCAACACTCAAAATATTACAGTCAAGTGGTATACCATTTGAATAAAATGATGTTGAAGAACTGTAATGAGAGTGCGTGAAATGTCTAGGGAAACCAATGTACTCACATAAAGGTAAAAACCTACTGGTCAAGGGGCCAGGTGGTGGCACAGTGGAATGCAGCTGGACTCAGGGAAAGTCTTAGGTTTGTGTCCTGGGACCTGCCTGAGCACAGGCACGTGTGTGCATGTACCCATGAGCTGGCTGGCTGAGGCTCAGGGAGGATCATGGCATAAGGACCGTCGTGCAGGTGTCTGTCTATATTTCTTCTTCTCTATTTCTGAATAAATAAATACAATAATTTCTTGTTTGTTTCTTAAGAGAGATTTTTGCTGTAGGGCACATGTGCTTGCCAGAGGGAGAGAGAGAGACAGAGAAACAGAAAGCAGAAATCACCCCCCAGGGGATGGCTATTCTACAATCCTTTCTCCTCCATTCTCCTCTCAGGATCTTGGGCACATGCGCACAAGTATCTGGTGTGAGTTTTAAGACACCGAGTCTGGGACTCTAACCAAGGTAGACTATGTGGGAATCCAGCAAAGTAACCATTGAAAACCATTGAACCATCTGCTGGTCCCAATACAATAAAGTTGTTTGTTTTGTTTGTTTGTTTGTTTGTTTGTTTGTTTTGAGAGAGGTTTTTGCTATAGGGCACGTGTGCTTGCCAGAAAGACAGAGAGAGACAGAGAGACTGAAAGCAAGAAATCACGCCCCAGGGGGAATGACCATGCTGCAATCCCTTCTCCCCCATTCTCCTCTTGGGATCTTGGGCACGCATGCACATGCGCTAGGCATGAGTTTAAGCCACTGGATCCAGGACTTGAACCACAGTCGACTACATGGGCGTCCAGCAACAGCGCCATTAC
>NW_006206032.1:2265050-2270368 GCF_000334495.1 Tupaia belangeri chinensis | reverse complement strand
TTGGAGAGGTTTTTGCTATAGGGCGTGTGCGCTCGCCAGACAGAGAGAGACAGAGAGACAGAAAGTGAGAAATCACCCCCCGGGGGGATGGTCACGCTGCAATCCCTTCTCCTCCATTCTCCTCTCGGGATCTTGGGCATGCACATACACGCGCCCAGCGTGAGTTTTAAGCCACTGGGTCTGGGACGCAAACCGCGGTCAACTATGTGGGAGTCCAGCGACATAGCCATTACACTGACTGCTGGTCCCTACAATAAAGTTTTTAAAACAACTTGAAAAATCCTTGCAGGGGGCCAGCAGGTGGTGTGGTTGTCAAGAACTCTGGACTCCCACATGGCTGACTGCTGTTTGGGTCCTGGATCTGATGACTTGCTTTCTCGCTTTCCCTCTTTCTCTCTCACACTCTGTCCCTCTCTGGTCAAATTAAAAAGAAAGAAAAAAGAAAGAAAAAAGGGAAGGGAAAGGGCGGAAAGGAAAGGAGAGGAGAGGGGAGGGGAGGGGAAGGGAGGAGAGAAGAGGGGAGGAGAGGAGAGGGGAGGAGAGGAGAGGGGAGGGGAGGAGAGGAAAGGAAAATTAAAGGAAAAATAATTCTTAAAAAAAAAAAAAAAAAAAAAAAACCAAAACCCTTGCAGATGGCCTCAGAGTATAGTATTTAAGTGCTACACACAAGAAGCCACATCCCACGTGGCTTACCAGGATTAGAATCCTGGCCCAAGAGACTTGAACAACATGCCAGGCACATGTGTGCAAGGTCAGGATCCTGAAGGAATAGGGAATTGGAGAAAAAAAGACTGAAGCATGACCAGGCCTCATGGGGGGATGCCTTCTCTCTCAGACACACACACATACATATACCCTCCAGTATTATTATTATTTTAAGAATTCTTTTATTTAACTTTATTTATTTATTTACTTATTTGATTTAACCAGAGAGGGACAGAGCAAGAGTGAGAGCAAGAGAGAGGGAAAGTGAGAAAGCAAGCTGTCAGGTCCAGAACTTGAACTGAGGTTGCCCATGTGGGAGTCCAGTGCCCTTAACCACCACACCACCTGCTGGCTCCGAGCTCTAGCATTATTTGAAAAAAAAAAAAAAAAATTCTTGGGACCAGCAGTTGGCATAATGGCTATGTTGCTGGATTCCCACGCAGTAGACCGTGGTTTGAGTCCCAAACCCAGTGGCTTAAACTCAGACCGGGCACATGTACATACGTGCCCAAGATCCCAAGAGGAGAATGGAGAAGGGATTGCGGCGTGGCCATCGCCCCTGGGGGGTGATTTCTCGCTTTCTGTCTGTCTCTCTCTGTCTTTCTGGCGACCGCATGTGTCTTATAGCAAAAACCTCTCAAAAAAAAAAAAAAAATCTTGTCTGTGCAGACACAGCCAGTGTGAAAGTCTTAAGGTAACTATTCATCTTATCAAACATATTAACATATGTTTGATAAGTCATGACTCATTTTCGGAAAAGTCATAACTCATTTTGCATAGAAAAACATGGAAAAAATACATCACGACTTTTCAGACAGTCCAATATTAGAGAAAATAGTAGAGAAAACAAGATTCTGACCTAGTTTTATACAATCGTCTTCATTCATCACAAGGTTATCCAATACGAGCTTTGTAAGGTTCTTCAAATTACCCAAGCTGTCAGTCAGACCACCTGCCAGAAGAAAAAATATTAGACTGTGTTCAGCTGACATTTACTGTTTACTGTCACTTACCATTACTGTCATTTCTATTACAAATCCAAAGATTAGTTTTGACCCTGGCCAAGAAATTTTGTTTTCACCCTGCCAGAGAAATGCTCATAAAACTGACACAAATGTAGTTTGGTTAGGGATAGGTATTATATTGATACTCAGTTATTAGTATATTGTCCAAATATAGTAAGATTAGACTAGATATCAGTAACAGAAAGATATAGGGAAATCTCCAAATACTTAGAAATTAAAAACATTTCTAAATAATCATGAAATAAAGAGGAGGTTGTAAGGAAAATTAGATACTTTTAAAACTACAGAAATAAAAATAAAACATCAAGGGACCAGCAGTTGGCGTAATGGCTATGTCGCTGGACTCCCACGTAGTCGACTGCGGTTTGCGTCCCGGACCCAGTGGCTTAAAACTCATGCCGGGCACGTGTGGGTGCGTGCCCAAGATCCCGAGAGGAGAATGGAGAAGGGATTGCGGCGTGACCATCCCCCCTGGCGGGTGATTTCTCGCTTTCTGTCTCTCTGTCTCTCTCTGTCTGTCTGGCATGCGCACACACCCTATGGCAAAAACATCTAAAAAAAAAAAATCAAAATCTGTAGGTAATGGGGCCAGCAGGTGGCGAGGTGGTTAAGGCGTTGGACTTCTACACGGCTGACTATGGTTTGAGTGCCAGACCTGGCAGCTTGCTTTTTCATTCTCTCTCTCTCTCTCTCTCTCTCTCTCTCTCTGGTGAGTGTATGTGCCCTATACAAAACTTAAAATAATGATAATAATAATGAAGTGTTTGAAATGAAAATAAATAGTAATTTTTAAAAAGGTTTTAAAAATTCTGCAGGTAACAACATGTTCAAAGAAAGTTTCTAGCATTGAACACTTATATTAGAAATGAGGAAAAGCCTTGGGACCAGCAGATGGCATAATGGTTATATCGCTGGACTCCCACATGGCCAACCGGGGGTTGAGTCCCGGACCTGGTAGCTTAAAACTCTGTCTCTCCAGTGAGTGCATGCACCCTGTAGCAAAAGTCTCCCTTTCCCCATCAAAGAAAAAAAAAAGCAAGGAAAGGGTTCAAATCAATAAACTAGGTTTTCTAGTTGAGAAACTACAGAGACCAGCAGGGAGCAAAATGGTTAACGCACTTGGCCACATGTTCAACCATGGTTTAAGTCCCAGACCCAGTGACATGAAACTCATGGTGTACATGTCTAAAATCCAAATGGAGGAGAAGGGATTACAACACAGCCTTCCCCCAGGGGGTGAGTTCTCTTTTTCCCTCTCTCTCTGTTTCTCTAGTGAGCACACGTGCCCTATGGCAACAGATACAAAACAAAAAATTCTGTTATAGAGTTATAAAATTATACGAAATTATAAGACATATTTTGAACATTATCTTTAAAATTCTGAATTGTGAAATTTTGAAAGTTGTTTGTAAACTGTCAAGAATTATGGAGTATGAGCTAAAATTTTTTGCTATGTAAAGTAAATGTTTGTGGAAAAATGTAAAAATAAATAAATGAAAGAAAAAAATTTTTTTAATTTAAAAAGAAAAAAAAAAAAAGCTCCAGAAAACCACAGACGAAAGAGCAAAATAAAGCCAATGCAAGAAAAAGGAAGGAAATAATAATGATAAGGGCGGAAGTCAAGAAAATTGTAAGGGGCCAGTAGGGGGCATGGTGGTTAAGGGGCTGGGATTCCTACATGGTCAACTGAGCTTTGAGTGCTGGACCTAGCACCTTGCTTTCTCATGTCTGAATACTTTCTCCCTAAGGACAGGTACAAGGCAGAATGTTCACTCTCATCATTCCTATTCAGTATTGTACAAGTCCTAGTCAGTGTAATAATGCAAGAAAATGAAAAGGAATACAGGTTGGAAAGGAAGAAATAAAACTGTTCTTTCTGGATGACGTGACTGTCTATGACAATAATTTTAAGGCACTTAAAAAAAAAATGGCTCCTAGAACTAGTAAGTGAGTTTAGCAAAGGTGCAGAATAGTCAACAGAAATGAAAAATGAACTAAGTAAATGTAAAATTATAGTCAGGGATTTTAATACCCTTTTATCCATATTGATAGAATAAGCAAACAAATCAATAACTATGGAGAAGACTGAGCATCACTGTTAAGCTGGCCTCATTGATATTTATAGAATATCCCAACCAACAACAGTGGAATACATACCTTTTCAAGTACACATGGACATTTACTAAGGACAGACCATTTTCTGGACCATAAAGCAAGTCAATGAAATTTTGGAAATAAAATATGGATAATAGTAGGACTTAAATGGCTAAACAACTGTGTCCAGAAAATGACAACAAATCTGGGTTATGAGAGAGACATTGTATTTCTCCACTTAATATATACCGACTGTCTGCAATCTATGAGGGAAACTAAGAGATCAGAGGATGTAGAAGCATGGAAAATGGTTATGGATACTGAAGACGGTGTGGGAAGATAGAGTGTGTGAGGAAAGAAATTAAGGAGAAAAAATAAAGAGGCAAGATATTTACAGGACACAGGAATGGATTGTTGTCTGTTGATGATAACGTGTATTGTAACCTCAACTTGACTGATATGAACATCCTGCCTTGTTCCTGACCTTAGGGAGAAAGTATTCAGACTTTTTTTTTTGGAGAGGTTTTTGCTATAGGGTGCGTGTGCTCACCAGAAAGACAGAGAGAGACAGAGAGACAGAAAGGGAGAAATCACCCCCAGGGGGGGTGGCCACGTTGCAATCCCTTCTCCTCCATTCTCCTCTCTCCTCAAACAAACGCGCCTGGCATGAGTTTAAGCCACGGATCCGAAACTCCAACCATGGTCGACTACATGGGAGTTCAGTGACATAGCCATTACACTAACTGCTGGTCCTGAGACTTTTTTTTTTATAATTATTTTATTTAACTGTATTTATTTACTTATTTATTTTAATTTTGAGCAGAGAGGGACAGAGTAAGAGAATGAAAGTGAGAGGGAAAGTGAGAAAACAAGCCACCAGATCTGGGACTTGAACCATGGTTGATCATGTGGGAATCCAGTGTCCTTAACCACCATGCCATCTGCCAGCCTGGTCCCGAGACTTTAATTTTTTTTTTAAGAGGTTTTTGCTATAGGGAGCGTGCACTCGCCAGACAGAGACAGAGAGAAAGAGAGACAGAAAGCAAGAAATCACCCCCCAGGGGGGATGGCCACACCGCAATCCCTTCTCCTCCATTCTCCTCTCGGGAACTTGGGCACTCATGCACATGCACCCGGCATGAGTTTAAGCCACCGGGTCCGGGACACGAACCGCGGTCGACTATGTGGGAGTCCAATGACATAGCCATTACTCTAACTGCTGGTCCCAAGACTTTAATTTTTTAAGTATGATAACTATAGTTTTCTCATAGATGCCTTTTATCAGTAACTATTCATGTTGAGTAAAAAAAAAATAATAGTAATAAAAATTTACCAGAGGGTGTGTGGTCTTGCTGAAAAGAGACAGAGAGCTAGGGAAAGTGAGAAAGCACCCCTCTCCTCCATGAGGAATGGCCAGGCTGCAATCCCTTCTTCTTCAGCATGTTTTTTCAAGCCACTGGGTCCAAGAATCGAACTGCCTGGTCAGCCATGGGG
>NW_006206032.1:2260569-2264941 GCF_000334495.1 Tupaia belangeri chinensis | reverse complement strand
GTGGGTAAAGGCACTGGGCTCCTACATGGGTGACCACAGTTTGAGTCCTGGACCTGGTAGCTTGCTTTCTCTCTCTTTCTCATTCTCTCTCTCTCTTTCTCGTTAAAATAAACAAGCAAATAAATAAAATTAAATAAAATAATTATTTTTTAAAAAGAGTCATGGCTAGAGGCTGGGGGCAAAAAGGGTACTTTTTATTCTAGATTCTTTTATAATTTGGGCCTTGTAACTATATTACTCAAAAGTTAAATTGAATTTTTTAATTTAAGAAGAAAATATTGGGAATCATTCTTTTTATTTTTTTATTTTTTGGAGAGGTTTTTGCTATAGGGCATGTGCACATACCAGAAAGACAGAGAGACAGAGAGACAGAAAGCGAGAAATCACCCCCCAGGAGGGATGGCCATGCCGCAATCCCATCTCCTCCATTCTCCTCTTGGGATCTTGGGCATGCATGGACACGCACCTGGCATGAGTTTAAGCCACTGAGTCTGGGACTTGAACTGCTATCGACTACATGGGAGTCCAGCGACATAGCCATTACGCCAACTGCTGGTCCCTGGAAACCACTCTTACAAAGTCTGGGTGACAGCCAGAATTTTTCAGAAAAGAATACTGCATTGAGTAGGAAGTTGCAAAGATTATCTGTACAAAAAGAGTCTAGATTCTTAAAACCGCAGAGAATTCTGCAGTGTGACAAGCAAGGATGGGAAATGGCTTGGGACTGAAAACTAACCTCAGATTGCTACAGTTGGGTAGTCTGTGCTTGGGTAATAGAACTGATCTACAGAGGTGGGGCAGAAATTTGACGTTAGTGTTACCTGGGATTTGGGGAAATCTCCTCTTTTCCCTGACAGATTGCCCCATATGCCTATGTTTGAAGTCAAATTTCTTCTTATTGGGTAGCATCCATTGTGAAAATTTGCCTTCTAAATGAATAATTCTTGAGGTGGGGTTGGGAATTGGCCTTGTTAAATTCAGTAATTTTCTAGATGAGACTTGAGAAACTCAGCCACTAGCTCCTGCAGTTGATTAATTTACTGGTTTGACTGCCTTCCTTCTCAAAGTAGGGCAGGGTGCACTTGGCAAGGAAGCCATGGTGTTGGGTAGAGACTGAGATGGTGACAAGAAGAAGGGCTTGCCGAAGACAGGCTTGACTTATTTCATATGTATACATACTGAAATAGCAAATATTTATGTATTTTAATAATTAAATACATTGGAGATCTGCAAACAGTTCATAGAAACTGCATACTGTGAAAAATCTACACATGATTTCAAAAATCTTTTGCAGTGAGGGACCAGCAGATAGTGTAATGGCTACGTTGCTAGACTCTCATGTAGTAGTCCACGGTTCAAGCCCCGGACCCAGTAGCTTAAACTCAGGCCGGGCACATGTGCCCAAGATTCCGAAAGGAGAATGGAGGAGAAAGGATCATGGTGTGGCCATTCCGCCTGGGGCGGTGATTTCTCACTTTCTGTCTCTTTGTCTCTCTCTGTCTTTCTGGTGAGTGCACATGCCCTATAGCAGAAAAAAAAAAAAATCTCCAGAAAAAAAAAATTTGCAGCAAAATAAACCCATACTTTAATTCCATTTCTCTACCTACTCTTTGAGGTCCCCTCAAAGAGCTTTTCTTTTTTTGTTGTTTTTAATTTGCAAGAGGGTACATGCATGCTCCAGAAAGAGACAGAGAAAGGGAGAGGAAGAAATCACTCTCCATGTGAAATAGTTATACCACAGGAAAATCCTGTCAAGATTTTCAAACTTTGTGGTTGGCTATGTGCAATCCAAATTTCTTAACCACTGGGTCATGGAGCTGGTACTCTCATACAGCTTTCTAATCAGACTGCAGAGCTGCAGCTCTGGGAGTTCTTCTCTAGGGAGGACCTCCTAATCTGACAGCCTATGCCTTCATGGACCCTTCTTCCCAGCCCTCCCACCTCACTTCCAAGTTCTGACATCTAGTAGACACTGTAAGAAAATGTAAAACAGAATGATATGATAATCAAGTATTTCCACTGTACCCACAGGCTTCAGTATAACTTAAACTGCTAATGTTTACAATACCTGGCAGGCGTTGAGTCTGTAGGTTGTGAATACTCAAAGTCTCCAGGTTTGTCACAGACGTGATATGCTTCTCGTCTTCGATGGTGAGGGGACTGGCTTCCACCATAAGAGAATGGATGTCCTTATAGGTACTGAGGACCAAACTGAGGCTTCCAGCCACCCCTGCACATTTTTTAATGGACAGCCTGAGGCTTGTGGCTGAGCTAAATATCTTTCCCAGATATTTAACATCTTGCTTATTCAACTTGCTGAAATCCCTCAGTGTGACCTCCAGGCTTTTGAATTTCTGCTTCCAGTTGAAGAACAAAGATACAGCCCTACTGGGAATGTAGGTTTTGGAGGACCGTTCCGTAGGGATTCTGCCTGTGTCTTCGGCCGTCTCGGACTGTGATGCTGTTTCTCCTCCGTAGAAGTCCAGTTTAATGAAGTCCAGAGCACTTGCACAATTGGGCAAGTGTTCAAAGAAGTCAAATAAGTAATCAGGGATGTTCTCTGCATTAATATACAAGCTTTTGCCTCTAAAGAAATCTTCAAACTCTTGGCTCAGGGCTGATTTGGATATGCTCTCATGGAATAAATTGACGCCACACTCTGCAAAGGAACTGATGTTTACGGCTTTCAGAATTTCTTGCTCAGTGGTGTTTTTTGGATTTTGCAAGGATTCCTGCCTCCACAGAGGCCTCTTGGTGACGGCAAGTCCAACAAGGTTGCCGTGTTCATACACAGCTGCAAGGTGTTTCATAATGGCCCTGGTGGCTTCGACTGATGATCCGCACGTGTACAGGAGCAGGTTGCTATAGATGGACGTAATGTCTGAAATAGAAACCATTTTCTGCAAGTAACTGTTGCCTTTGGCCACCTCCTCTGGCTCACGAGACATCAATAATGAGCTGAGTCTTCGTCCGGCTGTGTACTCCTGGAATGATTTATGGAAGAATTTGTACTTTGGCTTGAACCTTTGAGCTGTGTACTTACAGAGCAGTCCGGTTGTCAGTAGGACACTCTCATTCACAAGGGACATGTCCTCTGGTTGAAAATCAAACCTATGGGAGAAGACACCCTCCAGAGCCAGGTCTCCACAGTGCTCCAGGCTCCGAGTGAAGTCCCTTGCAGACATGCCTTTATGTTTGTGCTTGTTTTTATGAATCAGCAGGTCATAGAAGGTACGGAACAGTGTGGTTTGGGTGTAAGAGTGGAACTCACTTTCACCCATCTGGATTGCACAAGTGATGACCACAAAGAGAGGGGTCTTCATCAGATTCCTCAAGCATCTGGATTTCTGAATTTGGAGCAATAAGCCCTCCGCCAACTCCTTTATCAGCACTTCTCGGATAAGTACCTGGGCACTGTCCTCTGTCATATCCCCTACCTCAGCAATCAGGGCACCAAACTGCCTGATGTGCCTCAGGCACTCGGTGGTGGTGGTAACTATGACCATGTTCTTGTAGCGATGGTTTTCCTTTATCAGGGCTTCGATTTCTGGACAGTTCTGGGAGTTGAACTCATTGTAGCCATCTAAGAGAAAAAGAACCCTCTGCCGTAGCTTTAGCAGCATGGCCGGGAAAGTCTGCTTCCCGATGGTATCAGGTATATCCAGGAGCTGATCACACAGGGTTTCAAAGAGTCCGCCCTGGGCCCTGCTTAGACGGATAAAGAAGACAAATTTGAAATTGCTCAGAGCCCTGCACTCCCCAGAGGCCCAGAGCATGGCGATCCGCTGCAGCAGAGTGGACTTTCCTTTGCCCGATTCCCCCTCGATAATGCAGGGGCTCTGAAGGGTCTCCAGCAGACCACCCAGGCTCAGCTGCTCCACACGATGATGGTGTCGGTCCTTCCTCCACAACACGGGTTCTGTGAAGGTACTTTTCAAATTAAAAATAATGTCAATATCTTCCCCCAGGGGATAAAAGTTCAGAAAAGAGGGGGCATGGTATAAGTCCTTTAAATCCTGAGCCAAATCATCCAGGTCTCCTTCTGATATCTGAAGACAAAGACCTGTTAGACCTGTTAGAAAAGGACACAGTTCTCTCTTAGTTCAGGAGAATGGAGGGGGAATGAGCCTGAGAACCTGCTCTTGGTGACTTTAATTTCTTTCCCCAGCTCTGAGTAGGCACACAGGGATCCAATATCTATTCCTGCTTTTCCCTGGCACTCTTGTCCCCCATTCCCCCTGTTGGCTTCTCTTTCTTTCTTTCCGCCATCAAATCTCATAGCCGCTGATTGGAAATGAGAGGAGCCTGTGTTTGGGTTAAGAAAAGGGAAGAGTTTGACTCAGAATGAGGATTAGCGGTAACTTTTCAGCAG
>NW_006206032.1:2251196-2260435 GCF_000334495.1 Tupaia belangeri chinensis | reverse complement strand
CAGGAGAAACTTTTTTTTTTGGAGAGATTTTCACTGTAGGGCGCGTGCGCTCGCCAGACAGAGAGAGACATAGAGACAGAAAGCGAGAAATCACCCCCCAGGGGGGATGGTCACGCCGCAATCCCTTCTCCTCCATTCTCCTCCATTCTCCTCTCGGGATCTTGGGCACGCACGCACACGCGCCCGGCGTGAGTTTTAAGCCACTGGGTCCGGGACATGAACCGCGGTCGACTACGTGGGAGTCCAGCGACATAGCCATTACGCTAACTGCTGGTTCCCAGCAGGAGAAACTTTTAACCTCGATTAAAATCTGTCATGACACGATTTGTAGCTGAAAAAACAAAATCAGTATTTTATGAGAAGTAAAATAATTCTCCTTGAGTCAGTCAGACTCTCTTTACTGGGATGCTTGAATCAGGGAGTAGGTGGTCAGTGGACCACTCACCCATGGGTGGCATGAGAATCATCAGGGCATTTATCGTCCAGTTGTATTTTGAAGTGCCACGATCGTAAGTCATATATTCCCTGGCCCTGAGCTTACTTACTTGCCTTCACCAGCAAGTTCTGATAGTGTCTAAACTTTTCTTTAGCATGAATCAAAGCCCACTGCCGGGTGATATGAAGAGGGAGGAAGGCAGAAGCTTTGTGATGGGGCTTGTGAATCCTCTTCATGGTTTATTCTGTTGGGTTATTGGAAAAGTCATGACATGTTTTTCTATGCAAAAATGTATCATGACTTTTCTGACAACCTAATATTTCTAGCAACAGATGCAAGCAAACCAATACTTACTTTGTCCATTCAAGTCCTGAAATAGAGGAGGGTTCCACTTTTTAAGGGATTTAAGAAAGAGGTTACAGGACTCGGAACCTTTCTTCAGAATCATGGGAATGATCTTTCTCGCAGCATCCTGCTCAACCTTCTCGCAGTAAACCGTTTCGGCTTCTTCAAGATTCAGAACATTCCACCCATACAGATCATCCGTAATTTGTTTTATAACAGTCATCCCCATCCTTTGAATGAGGTCTTGACGATTCTCGTCTATAAAATTCACTAAAGGAGATGGGGGGGAATATGATATTTGTTATTTATTTACATAATATGAACATTTTGGCCTCTGTTGCCAGAGCATGAGGACCTTGCAAATTTTTCCTTTAGGCCCATCTCAAGTTTTGGAAATACCAAATGTTTAAATTCTCAAGAAAACCTCTGCAAAGCCCCTCATTCTCTTTTCTTTTATCTTCTTTTCTTTTCTTCTTTCTTTCTCTTTCTTTCTTTCTTTCTTTCTTTCTTTCTTTCTTTCTTTCTTTCTTTCTTTCTTTCTTTCTTTCTTTCTCTTTGAGAGATTTTTGCTATAGGAGGCATGTGCTTGTCAGAGAGAGACAGAGAGAGAGACAGAAAGTGAGAAATCACCCCACCAGGGGGAGTGGCCACCCTGCAATCTCTTCTCCTCCATTCTCCTCTCAGAATTTTGGGCACACACACACACGTACCCTGTGTGAGTTTTACGCCACGGGGTCCAGGATTCAAACTGCAGTCGACTGTGTGGGAGTTCAGCAACATAACTATTACACCATCTGCTGGTCCCAAAGTCCCACATTTCTAGTCTTGGGGTCCTTGCAATCATGATGGTGTGGTTTTGGTGACAAAGTAAGGTGAATAATCTTGCCTTCAATATGAAAGTGTCTCCGGTGAGGTCACAGTGGTAAGCCTGCAGCATTTACTGTATGGAGACTGGGCTGGGATTTGCTGATTGCCACCATCTGTGGAGTGCTGGCAAGTTACTAGACCTATTGAGACTGCCCTCGTGATGTGCTAGTAAGTGTTACATAAGCCTAAGCCGGCTGTCTGGGGAGGAAGGGCCTAACATGTAGCATCTACTAATCCCATGGTGTAAATACTTCCACATGGGCAATTTCAAGTTATCAACATATGTCAACTGGCTTACCAGAATCCTGAAAATTCACATCAGACTTCACAAAATAGTAAGAGCCAGCTCCAACACACCCCTCATTTCTCATTTGAACAGTTGTCACAGAATACAGGTACAGTATCTCATATAATGTGATAGCTCAACACATGGAGCTACTATTTTTAGACATTATTCTGCTAGCACCCCTCAAAGGAATAGCATGTATTTTTTTTTTTTTTGAGAGATTTTCACTATAGGGCGCGTGCGCTCGCCAGACAGACAGAGAGAGACATAGAGACAGAAAGCGAGAAATCACCCCCCAGGGGGGATGGTCACGCCGCAATCCCTTCTCCTCCATTCTCCTCTCGGGATCTTGGGCACGCACGCACACGCGCCCAGTGTGAGTTTTAAGCCACCGGGTCCAGGACGCGAACCGCGGTCGACTACGTGGGAGTCCAGCGACATAGCCATTACGCTAACTGCTGGTTCCCTGTATTTTTGTTTTTTTGTTTGTTTTTTTCTCATGACTTGAGTCTTTTCTGAAAAGTATCACTGCAAAACAGTGGTCTGTATCTGATCTAAGCTTTTCACCTCTCCTAGTCATCTTTGTGTCTGCCTCTGCAAGCTTGAACTCTTAAATACAGACCAGTCTCTACCCAGGCATTATACCCATACTGTGTCCCTGAGAACTCAAATAATTATCTTCCTGAATTTTCACTCTCAGACATTTTCTTGTCTGGTTTTCTTCCTGGATTAGGCCACTCTTGGCTTTCAAACCTTCTTGGCTGATTTGTAGAGTAAATGTGCTCCCCCCACAAAACTTCAAAGCCTGTCAGGTCTAAAATGCATCATCATCAGGTGGTCCAAGTGCCACCTGGTGCCCACCAGCGCTTCCCTTTTCACCTTGTCAGACCTCTACTGCTAACCTCAATGGAATGTTGCCTCATCTCTCTCTGTCTACATGTCCTTTAGTGGAGTCCCATTGCTCTCCCTCTGGGGTCTCATCTGTTCTCTTGGCTTCTACATCCTCTCTAGAGATACAACCTCCAAGTTTGTATCTTGTTATGATCTTCATTTTATAGCTGAAGAAAATGTAGGCTCAAAAATACCTATAGGGAACCAGCAGTTAGCGTAATGGCTATGTCGCTGGACTCCCACGTAGTCGACCGCGGTTCGCGGCCCGGACCTGGTGGCTTAAAACTCACGCCGGGTGCGTGTGCGTGCGTGCCCAAGATCCCGAGAGGAGAATGGAGGAGAAGGGATTGTGGCGTGACCATTCCCCCTGGGGGGTGATTTCTCACTTTCTGTCTCTAATGTCTCTCTCTGTCTGTCGAGCACATGCGCCCTGTAGTGAAAATCTCTCAAAAAAAAAAAAATACCTATAGACCTGCATAGGGTCATAACACAAACATTTGTGAAGTTATATTTCTTTGGCTATAAAATGAACAAACTGATGCATTCTCTCTGAAATCACCCCCCAAGGGGGATGGCCATACTGCAGTACCTTCTTCTCCATTCTTCTCTTGGGATCTTGGGTACGCACGCGCATGCACCTGGCATTATTTGAAGCCACCAGGTCCAGGACTCAAACCACAGTCGACTACGTGGGAGTCCAGCGACATAGCCATTATGCCAACTGCTGGTCCCACATTCTCTCTTTTAAAAGTTCACAATATTGGGACCAGCAGTTGGCGTAATGGCTATGTCGCTGGACTCCCATGTAGTCGACCACAGTTTGAGTCCCGGACCCGGCAGCTTAAATTCATGCTAGGCGCGCCAAGATCCTGAGAGGAGAATGGAGGAGAAAGGATTGTGGTGTGGCCATCCCCCCTGGGGGGTGATTTCTTGCTTTCTGTTTCTCTGTCTCGCTCTGTCTTTCTGGTGAGCGCACGCGCCCTATAGCAAAAACTCTCCAAAAAAAAAAAAAAAAAGAGTTCACAATATTGAGGCCAGCAGGTGGCATAGTGGTCAAGGCACTGGACTCTCCATGGTCGATTGCATTTTGAGTCCCAGACCTGGTGACTTCAAATGCACACCAGGTGAGTGTGTGTGTGTATGTGCCCAAAATTTCAAGAAGAGAGTGGAGAAGAAGGTGTTGCAGCATGATCATCCCTCCTGGGGGTTCATTTGTCACTTTCTGTCTCTCTGTCTCTCTGGTGAGTACACACACTCTATGGAAAAAAGCTCTCAAAAAAAAAAAAGTTTGTAACATTGAATAATGTTCAGTAAGTTACATACATTAAAATGTTTTAAAATTTAAAAAAGTTCACTATATGTTTATACACATCCTGTAATCTATTCTCTATATAACAGTATGATATTCATATAACTAATCAGGGTATATCTCTATGCTATATAGCTATAAAACTAGATAGCATTATCACTTACCATGCTCTAAAATAAACACTTATTTTAATGATATTATAGCCACATCATGTAGCTTTAAGACAGGGCCGGCAGGTAGCATAGTGGTTAAGGCACTTGATTCCCACATGCTGACTGTGGTTTGAGTCCTGAGTCTGGTGACTTGCTTTCTCACTCTCCCTCTCTCTCTCTGGTCAAACTGAATAATAACAAATAAATTAAACAAACAAACAAATAAATATTTTTCAAAAAGAACTGTAAGATGGCCTTCTTACTAACCATGGTGCATCTCCACGTGTGTGTATCAACATATTCCTTGATTGTTAAGTAAGAAGGTGAAAAAAAATGCTGTTTTCTTATTCATTCATTTCTCCTTCTTTTCAGAATATCTGTCTAGATCAGAGCTTTACAGCAGAACTTTCTAAGGTAATGACTGGTAATATTTGTACTATCCATTATGGTAACCATGTACCCCATGAGGCTGCTAAGCACTTGAAATGTGGCTAGAGTGACTATGCAACTGGACTTCACATTTATTTCATTTTAATTTAAATAGCCCCAGGTGGCTAGTGGCTACAGCATTGGCTGGCACAAATCTATTCTTAGTCATAAAAGTGGAAAGAGCCACATTTTGGATGCCATAATGTTCTCAACTGGTATAATTCTCTGCCATATGACTGAGCAAGGGCTGGCAGAAAACCATCAGCTTAAAACATACGCTTAGCCATTCTTTGTGTAAAGCCAATCCTAACTGTGATTCTGCCTTCAATCATAGGTGGCCATATTTATAACTGAACTTGCCAAACAACAGAACATTTATTGGAAATACCACATGGTCAGAGGAGGGCATGGACTGATTTTCCATTCAATATCATCAGTATTTGCTAACAAACTATATAACCAGGCAGAGATATTATTGCTAGTATACTTACTTGTTCTGAATAAAAGTTTTCCAACTTTCTGTACCTCAGTGGAAGCTATTATTTCCAATCGAACAGGTCAAAGATGATCCCAATACTGTCCTCTTTTTTCTGAAAAACTACTCTTCATTCTGTAAAACTATCAAAATAGAACAAGAAAATATTGGGTGGAAGGACTGGAACAATGACCCAATTAATGCTCTTTTTTTATGGGTGGAAAAAAATGGTGGCCCCAGCCAGATGAAAACTTGCTCAAAGTAATGGGCTGCTTATAGTCAAGCCCTAAGGGAAACAAGTGTCTGGTCTCCCGGTATAGAGCTCTACACTATGCAATCCCTTCTCCTCCATTTCTCTACTCTGTTGGAACTTTGGGCACATATGCACACATGCTCAGCATGTTTTTCTATCCAGTAGGGCCAAGATTCGAACTGTGAACAGCCATATGGCATCTGGCTCCCTTAACCACTAGGCTATTAGGGTAGTCCTCCATACAAATTTTAAAATCATTTTGTAGGCTTCTGCTTTTAAAAGATAAATTCTTTTTAAAAATTATTTATTTAATTTTTTATTATATATATATTTTTTTAGCTTGACGAGGGAGAGACAGAGAGAGAGTAAAGGAAAGCGAGAAAGCCAGCCCTCAGGTTCAGGACTCAAACTATGGTTGGCCATGTGTAAATCCAGCACTTTTAACCACCACGCCACCTGCAGGCCCCAAAGATAAGTTCTTTACTCCTGGCTTCTGGTTTGGCATATAAGGAGTTGGAAGTTGTTACTCTGGCCTAACTAATAAAAAGCTGAATAAACTGGGGAACCAGCAGTTAGCATAATGGCTATGTTGCTGGATTCCCATGTAGTTGACCGTGGTTCGTGTCCCGGACCTGGTGGCTTAGAACTCACACCGGGCGCATGTGCGTGGGTGCCCAAGATCCCGAGAGAAGAATGGAGGAGAAGGGATTGCAGCGTGACCATCCCCCCGGGGGGTGATTTCTCGCTTTCTGTCTCTATGTCTCTGTCTGTCTGGCAAGCGCACGCGCCCTATAGCAAAAACCTCCCCCCCCCAAAAAAAAAAGCTGAATAAACTGAAAATCAACAACTGTATACATCTATCTATAGTAATCAAATTAATAGAAACAGAAAGCAGAATGGTGGTTGGCAGGGGCTAAGAGGGGGAAGAGATGGACATTGTTTAATGCATATAGAGTTTCAATTTTGCAAGATGAAAAAGTTTTAGAGATGGTACATGTGAATATAATAGCATTATAGAACTGTACACTTAAAAATGATTAAGAAGGGCCAGCAGGTGGTATGGTGGTTAAGGTGCTGGACCTTATGGCCAAACACGGTTCGAGTCCCAGACCTGGCAGCTTGCTTTCTCATTTTCTTTCTCTCTCTCTTGTGTTTCTCTCTGGGGAGTACATGTGCCCTACATCAAACTAAAATATAATAAATAAAATTAAATAAAGAATTATTTTTTTAAAGTTTATAAAAATGATTAAGATTGTTAACTTTATGTTACAGATTGTCTTAGTTTGCTATTGTATTGCTGAGACTGGGTGAATTTAAGAGAATAGAGGTTTAAGTGCAAAACTCATGATTCTGGTGGTTGGCAAGTCCAGAGGGATAGGCCTATAGCATAGCTGACAGAAGCACAGAGGATGGCAGGCCAACACCCTTGAGGGGAAATTTCTTGCCTCTCTGTCTCTCTGGCAAGTGCACATGCCCTATAACAAAAATTTCTCTAAAACATTTTTTAAAAAAGGAAATAGTGTTGTTATACACCAGTGGATGTGTTGGCATACCCCAAATCCCAAAAGTGGTATGACTATTCCCCATGGGGGATGCTTTCTCCTCTCACCCTTTCTTCGTCTTTCTCTGGCAAGCACACAAGCCTTCTAGCAAAAATATAACAGTGATAATAATAGTAGTGCTGTTGTTATGTAATGGAGAGGAGTGTTCAAAATGATTTATTCAAATGTCAAATATGGGGACCATCAGTTAGCGTAATGGCTATGTCGCTGGACTCCCATGTAGTCGACCATGGTTCAAGTCCGTGGTTTAAACTCATGCAGGGCGTGTGTGCATGGGTGCCCAAGATCCCAAGAGGAGAATGGAGGAGAAGGGATTGTGACATGGCCATCCCCTCTCCAAAGGGGGAAAAAACCTCTCCAAAGGGGGAAAAAAATTTCAAATATGATAAGATACTCTGCTAAGAGACAAATAATCACGATCTTGGGGTGAGACTTTCCATCATTAGAAAAATAAATGAGATCACCATGCTACCTGCTGGACTCCCATGTAGTTGACCATGGTTCGAGTCCCCGAGCTGGTGACTTAAAATTCATGTCGGGTGCATGTGCATGCATGCCCAAAATCCTGAGAGGACAATGGAGGAGAAGGGATTGCAGTGTGTCCAACCCCCTGGGAGGGTGATTTCTTACTTTCTGTCTGTCTCTCTCTGTCTCTCTCTGTCTCTCTGGTGAGCGCATGCATTCTATAGCAAAAATCTCTCAAAAAAAAGTTGTTTTTTTAAATTCTTTTTTTTCCCTATAGAGCACATGCACTCACCAGAGAGAGACAGAGAGAGAGGAAAAGTGAGAAATCATTTCCCAGACAGATAGCCATGTCGCAATCCCTTCTTCTCCATTCTTCTGTTGAGATTTTGGGCACACAGGCACATACAGTCAGTGTGTTTTCAAACCACTGGGTCTGGGCTTCCAACTGCAGAGCCAACTATGAGGGATCCTGCATCTTAACCACTACGCCACCTGCTGGCCCTCGACTAGAATGTTCTTAAATCTGCAATAGACTCCAGCAATCTCACATATTATGTTGATACTAGTGTTGTGGGCTGAATCATGCTCCCCCCAAATCCATAAGTTTAACCCCTAGTATTTATGAATATGTCTATATTTGGAGTTAGGGCTTGCAAAAAAAGATAATGAAGTTAAAATGAGACTGTTAGGATGGCCCCTAACCCAGGTGTGCTTATAAGAAGAGGAAATTTGTGCACATGAAGAGAGATACCAAGGATGTGCATGCATAGAGAAAAGGCCATGTGAGGAGGCAGTGAAAGGCAGCCATCTGCAAGACAAGGCGAAAGGCTGGAGGAGAGGCCTACCCAGCTGACACCTTTATCTTGGACTCTCGAAGTCCAGCATGGTGAGAAAACAAAGGTCTGGGGGCCAACAAAGTGGCATGGTGGTTAAGGGTGCTAGACTCCCACACGGCTGACTGTGGTTTGAGTTCCAGACCTGACGGGTTGCTTTCTCGCTTTCTCTCTCTCTCCCTCTCCCTTTCTCCCTCTCTCTCATTCTATCCCTCTCTGGTCAAACTAAAATAAATAAATAAATAAATAAATAAAGTTAAACAAAATAATTCTATTGAAAAGAAAAGAAAGGTCTGTCTTTTCAGCCACTCTGTTGTATTCTGTTATGGCAGCCCTAGCAAACAAATACAGGATTGTAGAAGTGTGCTGAACTGTTAGGTCAGTGAAGAAGACCAGGCTTTAGCTTAGTTCTGTATTCACTACATGACCTGTCACAAGTCTTCTGACATCTCTGTACCATGTGGTCCACCTTTCTAAATCAGGTTATAAGAATAAACTGAGAGAAATAAATAGCAGTTAGTGTAATGGCTATGTCGCTGGATTCCTACGTTATCGACCGCGGTTCGTGTCCCGGACCCGGTGGCTTAAAACTCACGCCGGGCGCGTGTGCGTGCGTGCCCAAGATCCCAAGAGGAGAATGGAGGAGAATGGAGGAGAAGGGATTGCGGCGTGACCATCCCCCCTGGGGGGTGATTTCTTGCTTTCTGTCTCTATGTCTCTCTCTGTCTGGCGAGCGCACGCGCCCTACAGTGAAAATCTCTCCAAAAAAACAAAAAAACAAAAGAATAAACTGAGAGGGACCAGCAGTTAGCATAATGGCTATGTTGCTGGATTCCCACATAGTCGACCACGGTTCGAGTCCCAGATCCAGTAGTTTAAACTCACGCCGGGCGCGTGTGCATGCATGCCCAAGATCCCAAGAGGAGAATGGAGGAG
>NW_006206032.1:2250243-2251117 GCF_000334495.1 Tupaia belangeri chinensis | reverse complement strand
CTGGCGGGCGCACGCGCCCTATAGCAAAAAACTCTCAAAAAAAAAAAAAAAGAATAAACTGAGATACAGTATGTCACAAAATAGGTGTCCTGTAAGCATGGTTTCCTTCATTACTTTCTCCAAATACAAGGTTTCTCAACAGTAATTCAGGAGATTGAAAGGTGTCCAGTACTTTAACCACCACGCCACCTGCTAGTCCCTTAAAAATAATTTTTTTTAGAGGTTTTTGCAATAGGGCATGTGCGCTCACCAGAAAGACAGAGAAAGACAGGGAGACAGAAAGCAAGAAATCACACCCCCCCCAGGGGGGGATGGCCATGTTGCAATCCCTTCTCCTCCATTCTTCTCTGGAGCTCTTGGGCATGTACACATAAGCGCCTGGTGTGAGTTTAAGCCACCACGGGACTCGAACCACAGTCCGACTACATGAGAGTCCAGCACCAGCCATTACTTAAACTGCTGGTCCAAAAAAATTTTTTTAAATACATAACATAAACCCAAATTTTAATATTTGACTCAAAAACTTACTTAAAATCCCATTTTCACTCCCCACAGCACCTGGCTAAGGAATCCAGTTATCCTGTTCTTGGCAGAGCAAATGACATTTCTTTCTTTTTTTTTTTTTCATTATTTTATTTAGTTATTTATTTAAGTTGACCAGAAAGAGACAGAGAGAGAGAAAGAAGGAAAGTGAGAAAGCAAGCTGCTAGGTCCAGGACTTGAACTACAGTCAGATATGTGGGAGGCCAGTTTTCTTAACCATCATTCCACCTGCCAGCCCTGAAATTTCTTTTTAAAAAATAATTATCTACTGGGAACCAGCAGTTAGCGTAATGGCTATGTCGCTGGAATCCCATGTTGGTGAACGCGGATC
>NW_006206032.1:2225533-2250161 GCF_000334495.1 Tupaia belangeri chinensis | reverse complement strand
GATTGCGGCGTGACCATCCCCCCTGGGGGGTGATTTCTCGCTTTCTGTCTCTATGTCTCTCTCTGTCTGTCTGATGAGCACACGCACCCTATAGCAAAAACCTCTCCAAAAAAAAAATTATCTACTTATTTAATTCCATTTGTTGTTATTATTTTCTAATTTGACAAGAGACAGAGAGAGAAAGAGAAAGTGACAAAGTAAGCCTCTAGATTTGGGACTCGAATTGTGGGAGTCCCTGCTACCTGCTAGTCCTGCAAATGACTCTTTTTAAAGTACATTTTCTTTTCCTTTGTTTTCTATTTCACAATGAGTTCCTATAGATTGAGACCTCCCAGCTCTGTGAGAGGAAGGTGTACAAAAAGGGGAAATGCGAGGTCAGCAGGTGGCATGGTAATTAAGGGCACTGGACTCCTGCATGGCCCACTGAGTTTTAAGTCCCAGACACAAGGTGGCTAGCGCTTTCACTTTCTCTCCCTCTCTCTCTCTCTCTCTGCCTCTCTCCGATCAAATTAAAATGAATAAATAAATAAATGAGCAAAGGGAAAATGCTAAGCAGTCCATTTCTTGTTTGTTTGTCTGTTTGATTCTTTGTTTTTCTTAAAGATAGTAAGAGTGGTTTGGACATAAGTGTCACCAGTTCAGAAAGAGATAAATGTAGGGAGAAATAGCCAAGGAAGAAGTGGAACCTGAAACTTAAAAATGCAAGAGCCTGAAATAAACCTGAATAATCTTTTGTTTCCTGTTTATTCACAGCATATAAATCCTATTACTGTTGATGTATTTATTTTGTAGTTTAAAATAAAACAAAAAGGCACCAGCCAGTGGCATGGTAGTTAAGGCAGCTGGATCCTCCTGGCTAAAAGTTCATGTACCAGACCTAGCAGTTTGAAAAACACACCAGGTAGGGACCAGCAGTTGGCATAATGGCTATGTCAACCGCGGTTTGAGTCTTGGACCCAATGGCCTAAACTCACGCTGGGCGCATGTGCGTGCATGCCCAAGATCCCAAGAGGAGGATGGAGGAGAAAGGATTGCGGCGTGGCCATTATTACCCTTGGAGGGTGACTTCTCACTTTCTGTCTCTTTGTCTGTCTCTGTCTTTCTGGTGAGTGCACATGCCCTATAGCAAAAACCTCTCAAGAAAAAACACAAAAAACAAAAACCACACACACCAGTCATATGTGCATGTGTCCCCAAAATCCAGAGAAGAGAATGGAGGAGAAAGGATTTCAGAGTGATCATCCCCTGCTGGGGGGGGGGGTGATTTCTCATTTTCCCTTTCCCTTTTTCTCTCTTTCTGGCATGCACAGGCACCCTGGTAGTAAGTTATTTAAAAATAAAATGCAAGTATTTTAAACCTTATTTTTATTTATTTATTTATTTTAATTTGCTGTACAGCACATGCGCTCACTAGAGAGAAACAGAGAGAGAGAAGAAAAGTGAGAAAGCAAGTGGCCAGGTCTAGGACTTAAACCACGGTTGGCCATGTGCGAGTTCAGTGCCTCAACCACCATACTACCTGCTTGGCTCCATTCAATAGATATTTTAATGACTGAGAGACAGAGAGAGAGAGAAAGGTAAAATGAGCCAGTTTGGTCAGTTAAAGCATATTGCTTCTGCCACCAAGGCCATGCTTACCTCCTGTGCCTTGAATCCCAGAAGACTTCCAGCAGATGTGCACACTCAGTCTCCAAGTTCTGGGAACACTTAGCACAGAGCAGCAGATCACCAGTATCATTCCTCTCCATTGTGGGTGCACAGGGACATCTTCCTGAATGTGAAGAGCCAGGGGCTCACCCTGTCACTCACAGGTTCAGTATTTGTGGTCACTGACAACAGGAAGCCAGTTTATACTCAACTCAGAAATGGAGAAGCTCTTTGTGCTTCTCTTGAAAATGCTATTCTTGCATACTCTCCCCTGTGATTGCACAGATTACCAAGGACTTTTTTGTGTTGTGTAACTTCTTTTTTTTGAAACAATCAAAAATATTCAAGAAAAGAAGTTTTGGTTTTGCTTAGTTTTTGCTGTTGGGAGTGTGCAGTCACTGGAGAGAGACACACAGAGAAAGAGAAAATGAGAAATAACCCCCCACCAGTGGGGATGGCCATGCCTCAGTCTCTTCTCCCCCATTCTCCTCTGGAGATTTTGGACACTCACATGCATATGCCAAATGTGTTTTTCAAGCCACTGGGTCCAGGACTTGAGCTGCACAGTTGGCCATGTGCGATCCGATCCAACTGCCTTAACCACCATGCCACTACCTGACTGAGTTCGCTGTATTTTCTAATGGTAAACACTAACTACTAACTACAGTAACCAATGAAGTAATACAGGGTAAAAAGGGAAAGCCTAGAGGGTGGTTTTGTGGCACAGTGGCTCAGCATTGTGCATCTGGAGCCAGATCCCATATGGCCAACAGTAGTTTAGGTTCGAGTCCCAGCCAGAGACAGTCCCAGTCAGAGAGACAGAGACAGAAAGCAAGAAATCATGCCCCCGGGGGGGCAGGACAGCCATTTCACAGTCCCTTCTCTTTCATTCCCTTCTCAGAATTTTGGGCACGCATACAGATGCGCCTGGCATGCATTTCAAACCACCAGATCTGGGATTCAAACTGCAGTTGACCATGTGGGAGTCCAGTGCTTTAACCGCTATGCCACCTGTTGGCCTCAAAAGGTGACATTTTATGTTGAGGTCTCAAGAACAGATTAAACCAGACCCCAAAATGCCAAGAACAAACTTTGCAGTCAGAGAGGAGCAAGCACAGAAGCACGGTGGTGATAAAGAGCTTGGCTAATTCTAAGAGGTCAGAAAAGGTCAGGTGACTGATTGCAGATGGAAGAATGACTTGAGATGCGGCTGGAGAAGTTGGCAGGGAATGGTAAGGAGTTTGGATTTTATCCTAAGTACACTGGGAAGCCATTGAAAGATTCTATGCCTGGAAAGGCATGATGGTGTTGGGTTACTTTAGCTGCTGCATTATAAAACCAGTGATTATAGTTGTTCAGTTGAGGTACTAGTAATTTGAATAAGAATAGTAGAGATGAAGACGAGGCAAAGTGCTTTCAAGCTCTATTTGAGAGGTAGAACAAACAAGGCAGAGTAAGACCAGGGCTGAGTAAAAGGGAGGAGTCGATAATGACATTCAAGTTTCTGGCTTTAATGGCTTGGTGAATGAGGGTGCCATTTGCCAAGATACAGAACCCAGTGAGCATGAATTAGCAATGATATGGCACGCTAGTTTGTGTACACTGACTCCCCAGTATACTTAGAAAAATCCTGGGAGGTTCCAATTGAGTTTTTCTGGAGTTATTGCCCTTTCCTCTTGTACATATTATTGTATACACATCTGATTTCTTGGCTAAAAATATAATGACAGTTGAGTACAGTCTTGGATTTATTTATCTTCATATTATAGTTTATTACATTATATTCGTTTCTCACTGATATCTCACAAATATTAATTCAAAATTGAAAACATTTCCTTTATTCACATCCATCCAGAGTCTCTTCCACCTTCTCTTTAGATTGTCTACTTTTCAAGTACTTTGAAGTATCATAATTTAAATGAAATGAAAATTGATGTGTGGTGTGGTGGTTAAATTGACTGGACTCCCAAATGGTTAACTGCAGTTCGAGACCCGAACATGGCACCTTGCTTTCTTACTTTCCCTCTCTCTCTGTCTCTCTCTAATCAACTTTAAAAAGTAAAAACAAAATAATGACAATGAGTAAAATTAAATAATTATTAAAATAAATAAATAAAATGAAATGAAAATTGAAACAGTAAGATACATAGCACCCTTCAAATTGGCATTTTTAAAAATTATATTCATTATGGGACCAGCAGTTAGTGTAATGGCTATGTCGCTGGACTCCCACGTAGTTGACTACGGTTTGCGTCCCAGACCCGGTGGCTTAAAACTCACGCTGGGTGTGTGTGTGTGCATGCCCAAGATCCCGAGAGGAGAATGGAGCAGAAGGGATTGCTGCGTGGCCATCCCCCCTGGGGGGTGATTTCTCCCTTTCTATCTCTCTGTCTCTCTCTGTCTATAGCAAAAAAAAAAAAAACCCTCTCCAAAAAAAATTAAAAAAAAATTATATTCATTGTCTTTTTTAAATTGAAGTTGATCACAGCGGGACAGAAAGAGAGAAGGAAAGTAAGAAAGCAAGCTGCCAGATCTGGGACTCAAACTGCAGTCAGCCATGTGGGCGTCCAGCTGCCTCAACCCATGCACTGCCAGCACTGAAACGGGCATGTTTTCTAAAAATTATCATATTCAGTGTTGACAGGGGATGCGGGAAAGAGGTACTTCTGTGCTCTGCCAATGGAGATAACTTGTTGGAGGACAAGTTAGCAATATATACTTTTAAAAATTTTTATTTAATTCCAATCGTTATTATTATTTTAAATTTGACCAGAGAGAGAGAGACAGAGAAAGAGAGAAAGAGAAAGTGAGAAAGCAAGTCACCAGGTCCAGGACCTGAACCATTGTTGGCCATGTGGGAACCCAGCGCCTTTAACCACCAGGCCACCTGCCGGCCCCTGTACTTTATTTTTTTAAGAGATATTTTTGATACAGGATTCATGTGCTCGGTAGAAAGACAGAGAGAGAGAAAGTGGGAAATCAACCCCCTGGGAGATGACCAAGATGCAATCTCTTCTCCTTCATTCTCCTCTTGGGATTTTTGGGCGCACACGCACATGTGTCCAGTGTGTTTCAAGCCACCAGGTCCAGGGATCAAACTGCGGTTGGCCATGTGGGAATCCAATGCCTTAACCGCTATGTGACCTGCTGGCCCTAGAGTTGCTTTTAATGAACTATAATATGTCCATTAAATAATATGATAGGCAACTCTAAAATGTGACAAAATATGATGAGGCCCAGTTCTGGTAGCACACAGACTGATGATGCTACTTGGCAGGCTGAGGCCCCATGGGAGACCTAGGCTTAAGTCCCAGTCCACCCTAAGAGCCAGACACACTGTTGCACACCTATGGTCCCAGCTACTGGAGAGGCTGAGGCAGGATAACTGTGGTATAGTAAGACTCTGTCTTTAGAAAAATAAGGGAAAAAAAAATTATGGTAACTTTGAAAAATGCTAATATTATAAAACAATATGTATGGAACAGTATACTTTATACATAAAATACTTAGAAAAAGAATCTCAAGAATTCACACCAAGATGTTAACAGTGATAGAACCAGCAGTTGGCTTAATGGCTATGTGGCTGGACTCCCATGTAGTTGGCTACGAGTTTAAGTCCTGGACCCGGTGGCTTAAACTCATGCTGGGTGCATGTGCGTGTGTGTGTGCCCAGGATCCTGAGAGGAGAATGGAGAAGGGATTGTGGCATGGCCATCTGCCCTGGCGGGGTGATTTTTTATTTTACCAAGAGTGCACGTGCCCTATAGCAAAAACCTCTCCAAAAAAAAAAAAAAGATGTTAACAGTGGTTACCTCTGTAGGTAATATAATAGGATAATAGCATGATGTTTCTTTTTCTATTTTCTCCAATAAGTAAATATTAAGGTAAGAAAAAAATTATAAATATAAAAACAAAACAAATAAGCCATGAGTTACCACTTAAGAGTTGAGGCGTTGGTTAATGTGAGTAAACTTAAACAATATTTACAGCATGAAAGTAAGGTTAGCAAATTAAACATAGCATTTGTACCACTCCTTGAAGGTCAACAAACCTATTATTTAAAGAACCTAAGCAGAACATGAATTCCTGACACAATTCCAAAAACAAGAATCATGATCTGAAAATATCTGACCTCAGCTCCCAAAGTCTGGATTCGAAAAATGGATGTCTAAAGTTTATTAGGATTACATTCTCATTGGCAGAATGTTTAATTAGAGTTTAGCAGTACCTGCATAATTATATCAAAAATTGCTCTCTTCTACACTTTGTTGTGACTACTCTAGGTTGATTTTTAGCGTGTCAACTTTAGTTGACAACTGGAGCTCTGTAAGGTGGCTCATTTACTTGTAGAGAGCCTAAAAACCAAATTCCCCATAATTATAAAAAAAGAGAAAAAAACCAAAACCTTAAGCATCAAAGCTAAACAACAAACTCTGAAGAGTAGCATACAAACAAACAAACAAACAAATGAGGTTTCAGAGTATTGTAGATAGGACTCTGGAATCAGATTACCTAGGTTCATATCCTGGTCCTACACTTTGTATTGTTGTGATCTTTGGCAAGTGATTAACTTTTTTTTTTTTTCTGTCACATGTTCCTTTGTAAAGGAAAGGAAAAACAGTACCTACTTCATGAGGTTGTCATGAGGAGTAAATGAATTTATGTATCCCATGTACTATGATACTAGGCACATGAAGTATTAGCTATAAGTGAACCATGAAAATATTAGCTATAAGTATCATGTAAGTATTACCTATTACTGTTAAGTATTAAATAGAATTTAAGGAGGAGACCCCAGAGAGCATAGAGTAGCAGGAATAAGAGGATGGCTACGGCCAGCTGGTGGTGTGGTAATTGGGGCAGCTGGATTTCAAATGGTCAACTGTGTGGTTTGAGTCCCAAACCTAGTGGCTTGAAAAACATATTGAATGCATGTCCTCAATATCCCAATAGGAGGGGCCGGCAGGTGGCATGGTGGTTAAGGGTGCTGAACTCCCATGTGGCTGACCACGGTTTGAGTCCTGGACCTGGCAGCTTGCTTTCTCACTTCTCACTTCCCCTTTCTCTCTCTCTCCCCCTCACTATGTCCTTCTCTGGTCAAATTAAAATAAGTAAATAAAATAAAAAAGTTAAATAAAATAATTCTTTTTTTGGAGAGGTTTTTGCTATAGGGTACGTGCACTCACCAGAGAGAGAGAGAGAAACAGAAAGCGAGAAATCACCCTCCAGGGGGGATGGCCACATGGCAATTCCTTCTCCTCCATTCTCCTCTCGGGATCTTGGGCACGCACGCACACGCGCCCGGTATGAGTTTTAAGTCACTGGGTCCGGGACGCGAACCGTGGTCGACTACATGGGAGTCCAGCAACATAGTCATTATGCTAACTGCTGGTTCCAATAAAATAATTCTTTTACAGAAATCCCAATAGGAGAAATGGAGGAGGAGGGATTGTGTTATGACTACTTTCCCACTCTCCTCTGCCCACCTCCTCTCAAGTCAATTGGTCTCTATCCAGCAAGCACACATGCCCTCTAGCAAATTGAAAAAAAAAAAAATAGAATTCTTCAGAAAGTTCATGGTGGGGGCTAGCAGGTGGCATGGTAGTTAAAGCAGCTGGATTTCCACATGGCCAACTGCGATTCCAGTTGCAGACCTAGCGGGTTGAAACTCACGCTGGGCATGTATGCATATATGCCTTCCCAAAATCCTGAGATGAGAATGGAGGAGAATGGATCGCAGTATGGCCATACTCCCTAGGGGATGATTTCTCACTTTTCCTCTCTCTGTATCTCTTTGTCTCTCTCCTCTCTGGCAAGTGCAAGCTCCCTATGGCAAAAACCTGAAAACAAAGTTCATGGAAAGTATTATGAAAAAATCCTATACATTGATTTGAAAAATTTTTTTTTCACGAAATAAACTCATAATAACCTATTACAGCTATTTGAGATGATAAAAGCAAAGCCTGTTAAAAATCATTGAAAGACTTGGGAAATTATTTTAAATAAGCAATAGCATATAATGAAAAAAAAACTTATTACAACATGTGTGAGTAGAATCTAGTTTGAGGCACTAGAAAGAATACGACATCACTTCGAAAAGAAAGACTCAATCAGAGTACATGAATTCTGAGCAAACTGAAACAAGAACAAATGCTGAATTTATGGTGAAGCTTGGGTGGGAATGAAATCATTTATGCTTTACAAAAAGTTGATGGGGACAATGCCCCAAAGAAATAAGCAACTTATAAATGGATAACTCATTGTAAGAAGAGGTAAAATGATGTTGAAGATGACACTGGTAATGAAGACCATTCACATCAATTGTGAGGATAAAATTAATTTTGTGCTCTAAATAAAGAGAAGCAATGATTAATAGAAGAAACAATAGCCAACACCATACATATCTCAACTGGTTCAATTTACACAATTCTGACTGAAAAGTAAAACTGAACAAACTCTGCTCGAAGGATACCAAAACTGTTGGGGCCAGATCACTTAAAGACAAGAGCAGAGCTTTCAATGGAAAATTTTAAACAAATGTGATTTAGATCCCAAAGTATTGAAAAATTGTAACAAGAGATAACACAAGTATGATCCTAAAATTTTTTACTTGTCCTTTAATATCAACTTAATTGTTACCTCTTGTGAGAAAACTTTCCTGCCATTCCATTTAACACACGCTTTCCCTTTGCTTTCTTTGCTAAGCCATTGTGTATTTCTCTGTCTTATATCCCTACACTTTCTTCGAATTGGAAGCCTCATTTATGTAGCTTGGATATTAAATAAACTATATTTAATTAAACATTTAAATAAACTATATTTATTTAAACATTTAAAAAACAGATGAGTTTTGGGACCAGTAGGTGGTGTGGCAGTTAAGGCACTGGATTCTAACACGTTCAACCATGGTTTGAGTCCTGGACGGGGAAGCTTGAAAATCATGCTGGCACGTATGGGTGTGTCCCAAGTCCCAAGAAGAGAATGGAGGAGAAGGGATACTGTGGCCATTGCGGGAAGGGTGATTTCTCATTTTCCCTTAGTAGCTGTCTTCTTGCCAGTGAGTGCACACCCTATTGTAAAAACAAACAAAAAATAATAAAGGTGAGTTTGTACTTTGGTAAGTCTATCACTTGAGAAGTTAGAGTTAGGTACTGCCCTGATTCTATTACTCTCTTACTTTTTTTATAAAAGAATTTAGGTAGCCCAGAGCCACAGTCTCTGGGTAGCAATTCACAGATTATCATTTTATAAACAAAATAATTAATTTTATTTATTATTATTAAAATTTGCTATAGGGCATGGCACTCACCTAGAGATAGAGCAAGCGACAGAGGGGGAAAGAAAGCCACCAGGTCTGGGACTCGAACAGTGCACAGTCTTGAGAGTACATCGCCTTAATCGCTACGCCACTTGCTGGCTCTTTATCTGCTTTATAAAATTAATATTCTGCACTCTATTATCCATCATCTAACGGGTGAGGAAACTGAGGATCAGAGATAATGTATAGTCAGGCTCTTACACAATTAATGACTAAGAGCAACGAGATTTTGGGCTCCTAGGCAGGGATTGACCTCTAGAAACCTACTTAGTTCTAAAATGTTTTAATCCACCCAGTTAACAAAAACGAAGGAGCTAGGCAAAGAAACGGCGGAAGAGACGGGACTCAAGAGGACAAAAGAAAAAAAAAAACAAAAAAAAACAGCCGAGGGGAAAAGGAACGTCCCAGTATTCCACGAATTACAAGTAAACTTCCTGTCCCGGGTAAACTTCCGGAATCAACATCAGAAAGACCCAATCAGAACCTTTCTGCAGGAGCCAATGGGAGAGCACATTACAAAGAGCCAATCGCGGCGGCGCTGTCACTGTTATGGGCCTGTCATAGCGCCGGCGTCGTGGTGCGGCCTCGCTTCTAGCCGCACCTCCAGGCGCGCAGGCCGCACCGTAGGGCGAGCGTGCGGGTCGGCGCCGCGGCCGCCTCGGGGCCTGGGCGCAGCCGCTCCTCCACTACGGCCGTCTCGGAGGGGCCCGAGATGCAGCCGCCGGGCCCGCCCCCGGCCTATGTTCCCACTAACGGGGACTTCACCTTTGTCTCCTCAGCAGACGCGGAAGGTGAGGCCGAGTCCCTGGAGGGGCTGCCACCCCGGAGCACGCCGGGTCTGACGCGGTGGGGTCTTTGGTGCCTAGGCGCTGTGGCCGGGTGCGGACGGGCAGGAAGCTGACCGGTGACTCCAGCCAGTACGCCTGCTGGACCTTCCGAGAGGCCCGAGTGGCCGAGGGGGTGGGGAGCTGTCTTGAAAAGCATCCACTCAGCGGAGCAGCTCCTTGCTCTCCCCACATTGTCTGGTGGCAGGTTTTTCTGGGAGGACTATTCACCTCAAGTGCTCCCACGGAATCCTAAAGTTTTATTTCTAGAATAACTCGCTGTATTTGTAAAAGGGACGGTTAGATTGGCCAAGGAAGTATCAACGAGAGCAAGCAAGGAGAGCCTTGGTCCTCTGTTGCTTATGGATAGTATACCCTCTTTTTTTTTGGGGGGGGGGTAATATTTTTACTTTAGGGCGCGTGCACTCGCCAGAAAGACGGAGACAGAAACCGAGAGAAATCATCCCCCGGGATGGCCACGCCGCAATCCCTTCTCCTCCATTCTCTCGGCATCTTGAGCACACATGCGCCCAGTGTGAGTTTAAGCCACCGGGTCCGGGACTTGAACCGTGGTCCAAGCGACATGGGAGTCCAGCGGACATAGCCATTACACCATCTGCTGGTCTCTCAATAGATCACTTTTTATTTTTATTTTTTCGGGGATTACATCCGGCACTACAAATCCAGACTTCCCTCGAGAAGTTTGTGTTTTTTGTTGAATTTGATGTCTTGTCTGGTTTCCACTTTTCATCCCATTTTATAGTGTTTGACCTTAATATTCAGAGCAGCAGAGCCAACCAAGCCAGGTATATCTCAAACTTCTCTTAATCTAGCGAGGTGACCCCCAATAACTTTTTACAGATTTTCTTGTATGTTTTGAGGAATCATCTGTGCACTCTAGAGATTTTTCCTATAGTGCAAGAAAATGCTTTTTCCTCTTCTCAGCTCCTTAACCAACTCCTTGTTACCTGAATCTTCCTTTCTGCTAGTTATCAGTTTACTGCCTGAAATTTCACTTTCGAAGGACCTAGATTTTCCTCAGAAATCTGATTTCATAGTGCATTGGCTAGTATAAGTTATTTTCCTGCTTTCTTTTGTTCTTCTTGTTTTGCTGTTTAGTAGTGTTGTCTTTTGTTGTTGGTTGGTTGGTTGTTTGCTTTTATTTAATAGTATCTGTGGTCCAGCAGGTAGTGTTTAGGTTAAGGCTCTGGATCCCAAATGGTTGACTGTGTGGTTGAGTCCCTACCCTGGGCTTGACAGTCACACCAGACGTCTGTTGTAGTGCCAAAAATCCCAAGAGGAGACTGGAGGAGGAATTGAGATGTAGCCTTCCCCTTGTGGGGGTGATGTTTCACTTTACCCCCTGTTACTGCACATAGCCTATAAGCAAAAACAAAAAAAGAAAAAAAATATTGGTATTGGTGAACTTACTTCTGATCTAGTGGTAAAGGGAACTGGATCCCACTTGGTAGACCTGGGCTGGAATCCCAGCCCCTGTGGTTTGAAAATCACCTCTGGCACATGTGTGAATACCCAAGACTGGATGGAGAAATAGAGGAAAAGGGATGATTGTGGGTGACAATTCTCCATTGAGAAGTGTTTTTTCTCTCTGTCTCTGGCAGGTGCACTAAGCCATTAGGTAGTTTTTAAAAATGGCATTGGTTGGGACTAGCAGATGGTGTAATGGTTACATCACTGGACTCCCACGTAATAGGCCGTGGTTCAAGTCCCAAACCTAGTGGCTTAAAACTCACACTGGAGGGACCAGCAGTTGGCGTAATGGCTATGTTACTGGACTCCCATGTAGTCGACTGTGAGTCTAGTCCTGGACCTGGTGACTTAAACTCACACCAGGCGCGGGCGCGTGCATGCCCAAGATCCTGGGAGGAGAATGGAGAAGGGATTGTGGCATAGCCATACCCCCTGGGGGGTGATTTCTCAGTTTCCGTCTCTTTGTCTCTGTCTCTCTTTCTGTCGAGTATACACACCCTATAGCAAAAACCTCTCAAAAAAAAAAATCTTTCCAAAAGAATACAATGTTTGGGGTCAGCCCTTAGCACAGCTGTTAAGTACTATTCATAAGGAACTGAATTCCTCATGATAAAATTGTGTAGAAGTACACATACAAATGGACACATGTAGAACTGGTGAAATCTGGGATAGCAGGTGGCATGGAAGTTAAGGCAGCTGGATCCCGTGTGGCTTATTGAGCAGTTTGAATATGGACCTGGCAGCTTGAAAAATAAGCTGGGCATTTGTGTTTATATGCCCCAAATGTGTTTATAAACACCCAAATGGTGTTTTCCTCCATTTCTCCATCCAGTCCAGAGAATGGAGATGGGATTACAGTGTGGACATCCTACACCAGGAGGCAGGGGATGGTGGTGGTGGTGGTGGTGGTGGTGGGGTAGTGGTGTTTTCTCTTTCTCTTCTGTTTCGGGTCTGCCCATGCACCATGTAGCAAAAACAAAAACAAAACCTGGCAGAATCTGACTCATTGTACCAGTGCATTGTCTGTGCATTTTACCTGTATCAGTATTCTGATTTTGATAGTTATATGGGATGATACCATTGGGGAAGCTGGGCTAAAGGTATCTATGACCTCTCTGTACTACTTTTGCAACTTTCTGTGAATCTACAATTTTTCAAAATAAAAAAGGCTCACAACAAAAGGGATTTCTGTTAAATAACTACTTTATGCCCAAACGGGATAGTTTTTCTAACCATTAGCTCAGAAGTTTTTATTAATTGATTTTAATTATGTTAACTGTGAAAATTTATGGACAGTATTAAATAGTTAGGCTACTAAAACCTTAAGCAAAAATAATACAAATATAAAGATAACCCAAGACACAGTTTTATACAAGGCTTTGAGAAAACATTTTCTTATGGAGGAGTAACTTGGTCAAGCTCCAATATACACCTGATGATTGCAGAATAATTCTGCATGTGTATTATTTATCTCTCTATGATTATGCACATGTATTATTTCTTTTTTTAAGAATTACTTACTTAAGTCTATTTGTTATTGTTATTTTTTAATTTAACCAGAAAGAGAGAGAGAGAGAGAAAAGGAAAGCGAGAAAGCAAGCCATGAGGTCCAGGACTCGAACCATGGTCAGCCATGTGGGAATCCAGCACCCTTATCCACTACACCACCTGCCAGCCCCATGCACATGTATTATTTTTCTCTCTCTCTCTCTCTTTTTTTTTTTTGTTGTTAGTTTTTTGTCATAGTGGGTGAGTACATTCACTGGAGAAGGATAGAGAGCGAAAGTGAGAAATCACCCCTAGGGTGGATGGGAATACTACAATCCCTTCTCCATTCTCCTCTTGAGATTTTGAGCACATACAGACATGTGTCTGGTGTGCTTTCCAAGCTGCTGGTCCAGGGCTCAAACCATGGTCAACTATGTGGAGTCCACCGTGCCACCTGTTGCCCCTTTGGTTCCTTTTAAATCCACTTATATTTATTATAGTAAAAAGGAATTTTAACTTACCATTTTTACCATCTGGTCACACATCCTAGGGTTGACAACCAGGCTAACTGGTTCTTACTCTGGTTTAACTTAAGTCAGCTGTGCTTCTGGGGTGATTATTTTTTTCCCCTAAATCTTTTACCTTATTCTCTAACACTATACTTGTTAACTTGCTAACATGTCAGGGTAGCTACCAATTTTTTGGACTTTTCTGTTGCTTTTGCTTTTTTTCCCTACCCACACCTAATCATGTCTTGGATGTAGTACAGAAAGTGTCAAACTGCTGTTACTGTCTGTGGCATTCCTATTTGTGTCCTTAATATGTGCCTGTTGCTTTGCACAAAGCAGAAGGTACTACAAAATTTCTAAGGTAAAAGTGCAATTTAGGGTGGGATCAGCAGTTGGCGTAATGCTGTGTTGCTGGACTCCCATGTATTTGACTGCAGTTTGAGTCCCAGACCTGGTGGCTTAAACTCACGCCGGGCACGTGTGCGTGCGTGCCCCAAGATCCCAAAAGGAGAATGGACGAGAAGAGATTGAGGTGTGACCATCCCCCACCCCCGCCAGGGTGTGTCTTTCTGTCTCTCTCTGTCTTTCTGGTTAGCACACGTGCCCTATAGCAAAAACCTCTAAAAACAAACAAACAAACAAACAAAAAATTAACAAAAATAAGTGCAATTTAGAAGATGTGGGATCCATGCTATGATAAACTGCTAAGCATACATAGTTCTATAGCACAGCATTCTTTAGGACTATAATTTATATGTCCTTTTTTGGTTTAAAGATCTTAAATGTAAACTTTTCTAGAGGCCAGGACACGGTTAAGGCTCTTTTTAGCCTCATAATTTCAAAACCTCTAATATTACTGCTGTACTAATGACTTCTTGATCTAAATCTTTATGTTAAATCAAGAAAAGTCACTTTATAACTATAAGAAGTGAAATTTTGGGGGACCAGCAGATGGCGTTATGGTTACATTGCTGGACTCCGATGTAGTCAACTGTGGTTTGAGTCCCAGGTTCTGTGGCTTAAAACTCATGCTGGGATGGCACCAGCAATTAGCATAATGGCTATGTCACTGAACTCCCATGTAGTCGACTGCGGTTCGAATCCCAGACTCAGTGGCTTAAACTCACAGTGGGAGCATGTGTATGCATGCCCAAGATCCCAAGAGGAGATGGAAGAGAAGGGATTGTGGCATGGCCATCCCCCCGGGGGGGTGATTTCTCACTTTCTCTCTGTCTCTGTCTTTCTGGCAAGCATTCGCACCCTATAGCAAAAACCTCTCCAAAAAAAAAAACTCATGCTGAGCATGTGTACATGCATGCCCAGAATCCCAAGAGGAGAATGGAGAAGGGATTGTATGTGGCCATCCCCACTGGGGAGAGTGGTGATTTCTTGCTTTCTGTCTCAGTCTCTCTCTGTCTCTCTAGTGAGTGCATATGCCCTATAGCAAAAATCTCTCTTTAAAAAAAATGAAAGCAGATGGCATAATGGTTATGTCGCTGGACTCCTACATAGGTGACCATGATTCGAATCCTGGGCCCAGTAGTTTAAAATTCACTCTAGGCGTGTGTGCACGCATGTCCAAGGTCCCAAGATAAGAACAGAGAAGGAATTGTGATGTGGCCATCCCCCCGGTGGGTGATTTCTTCGTACTTTCTGTCTCTTTGTCCTCTGTTTCTCTGGCCAGCACATGTTCCAATAGCAAAAATTGCTCTAAAACTAACTAAATTAATTAATTAATTAAATTTTAGTTAAATTCTATTGCTTCCATTTTTCTTTTCTTTTTTTTGGTGGGGGGAGCGGGTTTTTTTTTCTTTGTTTGTTTTTTTGCTATAGGGCGTGTGCGCTCGCCAGAGAGAGAGAGACAGAAAACGAGAAATCACCCCTCCAGGAGGGATGGCCACACTACAGTCCCTTCTCCTCCATTCTGCTCTCGGGATCTTGGGCATGCACACACACACGCCCATCGTGAGTTTAAGCCACCTGGTCTGGGACTTGAACCATGGTCGACTACATGAAAGTTCAGTGACATAGCCATTACATTAACTGCTGGTCTCTTCATTTTCAACTTAGATTAGCACAAAAAAGCAGAAAGTCATTCTGAGAATATTTTTACTACAAGAATTCTTTGACAGCGTTTGTAGAGACTACTTTTAAACTTTAGGTAAGAAATGACAGTGAATTCCAGAGTACTTGGATTTTATCTCTAGCTAAATAATTCCCCTTATAAATGGGGCTGGCAGGTGGTGGGGAGGTTGAGGTGCTGGACTCCCATGGTCAACCATGGTTCAAGTCCTGGACCTGGTGGCTTGATTTCTCACTTTCCCTCTTCTTGTCAAATTGAAAAATGATAATAATAAATAATTATTTAAAAAATAATAATTCCCCTCATAAAGACTCCTGTGATGTGTAACTTGGAAAGAACTTTGAATAGGAAACTGGGGCCCCAAAGATACAAATGATTTGCTACATTAATTAGTACTCAAGCCAGGATTGAGTTTCTGAATATAAACTTGTTATAATTACTTGCAGGAATTTTCACAACCAGGCCAGGATGTGAGTCACAATTGAGCCACTCATTGAAGTTTAAGCCAAAAATTCTAATGGTAGTTTTTAAGAACTAACCTAGAATTTAAAGTACTGTATAAATTAAGCCCTTTATATTATAGATGAAAAACCTAGTTTTGTTTTTTAAAGGGTGTTAGCTTTAGTATTGGAGATAATCTCCAGAGAGGGAGGATCTGTTTAAAGTGTTCTAGTTTGCTATTGCCAAAATTGTTTCTCTGAAGTACCACTCCATTTGAGTTAGCAACGTTGATGGCATTTACAAGGCATATCATCTGGTCCTGCAGATGTGTGTTTTTTTTCTTCTTCTTCTTAATTCCTATGTGACCTCAAGCAAATCCTTAACTAATTTTAATATTTTTTAACCAGAAAAATGTGGCCCTTTTTCTACCATAATTATCTGTAACCCCTAAGACACTATGCAGACCATGCATTGCATTTTACTTTGTTTATTTTTAGTGTCACATTGTGCTTGCACTTGCCCATATAGACAGAAAGTACCCCCCCCCCCAGTGGGTCGCAGCTGCAGTCCTTTTTCCTCCATTTCTCCTGCACTCACCAGAGATGGAGGGAGAAAGCACCCCCAATGGGGCATGGTCCTGCTATAATTTCCTCTTCATGGTTTTTTCATTCTATCAGAATTTTGGGCCACATAGGCATATGCACCCAGCATGTTTTCCAAGTATTCAAACTGTGATCAGCCATGTGGAATCCTGCTTGTTTTTGTTTTTGTTTTCGTTTTTAAGATAGGTTTTTGCTATAGGGCATGTGTGCTTGCCAGAGAGACAGAGAGACAGGCAATGAGAAATCACTCCCCAAGGGGGATAGACACACTACAATCCCTACTCCATTTTCTTCTTGGGATTTTAGGTACTCATGTACATGCACTTCGTGTGAGATTTAAACCACCAGATCTGGGACTGAGACCATTATCAACTACCTGGGAATCCAACAATGCAACCGTTACACCATCTTCTAGTCCTGGAATCCTGTTTTCTTAACCACTAAGCTAGGGGTTGGTCCTGGAATTATTTTTAAATATAGGTAACTGAGGGACCAGCAGTTGGCATAATGGCTATGTCGCTGGACTCCTATGTAGTCACCTCGGTTCAAGTCCTGGACCTGGTAGCTTAAACACTGTGGGACACGTGTGTACGTGCCCAAGATCCTGAGAGGAAAATGGAGGAGAAGGGGTTGTGACATGGCCATCTCCCCTGGGGCGGTGATATCTTTCAGGTAACTGAATCTCTTTACCTCTTATTAAAGCTGACCTAAAAAAAGAAAGAAAGAAAAAAGAAAAAAATGCAGCCCTTTATTTTTACCAAAACCAAAGATGATTTTCTAAACTAAAAAGTTTATAATCAGATTTATGCAGAACTAAGCATTAATATAGGAAGCACTTAGTATAGATATTTGATGATTTAAATAGAAGAATAAAGAGAAAAAGTATCCTTTAGCAAATAAATTGTGTCTAATGGTTTATATATACACATAAATAAAATACATCTAAAGGGGATTTATATAATAACTTTTTTGAAGCACATAATTTATATAATAATGAAGATAATCCAAAATGTTATCATATGTATGTGTTTTCTATTTAAATTTATTTTTAGAGGTTTTTGTTATAGGGTGCGTGCACTCGCCAGAAAGATAGCCAGAGACAGAAAGACAGAAAGCAAGAAATCACCCCCCAAGGGGGATGTCCATGCTGCAATCCCTTCTCCTCCATTCTCCTCTCAGGATCCTGGGGCACGCATTCACATGCACCTGGCGTGAATTTAAGCCACCAGGTCCAGGACTTGAACCGCAGTTGGCTACATGGGAGTCCAGCGACATAGTCATTACATCAACTACTGGTCCCCTATTTAAATTTTTTTTGAGTGAAATATTTTGCTATAGGACGTGTGCACTCACGGGAGAGACAGAGAGCACTCATCTCTCCCCTCTCCCCAGGGGGAATGACCATGCTGCAGTCCCTTCTCCTTCATTTTCCTCTCGGGATTTTGGACACATACGCACACATGCCTAGCATGAGTTTTAAGTCGCAGGGTCTGGGACTCAAACCAGTCAACTATGTGGGAGGCCAGTGACATAACCATTACACCATCTGCTTGTCTCTCTATTTAAATTTTAAAGATTCTGGTACTGGTCTAGCCAACTAGCTGTGAAACATTTCATAAGTGTTTTTTTGTTTTTGTTTTGTTTTGTTTTATCATAGAGTGTGAGTCATCCCCAGAGAGAGACAGAGAAAGTGAGAGGTAATGTGAGAAATCAACCCCCACCCCGGGGAGGGGGAGGAGAATGGTCACACTGCTGTCTCTTCTCCACCATTCTCCTCTTGGGATTTTGGGTACGCACGCACACTTACCCAGTGTAATTTTTAAATCATCTGGTATGGGACATGAAGTGCAGTTAGCCATGTGGGAGTCCAGGACCTTAGCCACAATGCCAGCTGCTTGCCCCTCATAAGTTTTTTTTAACACTATCTTTTTTAAAATTTTAAAGTAAAAGATGATTTTAAACTATCAACTTTAACATTTAAAAATTAAATGCAAATAATTATTTTAGTTGAGAGTATGCTCATTTTGCTTAAGATTCACACATTTTTACCTTGGTTTATAGTGTTACCCTCTTTTTTCCTAAGATCTCAGTGGTTCAATAGCATCCCCAGACGTCAAATTAAACCTTGGTGGAGATTTTGTTAAAGAATCTACAGCAACTACATTTCTGAGACAGAGAGGGTATGGCTGGCTTTTGGAAGTTGAAGATGATGATCCTGAAGATAAAAAGCCACTCTTGTATGTAAAAATAATACATACTTTAAATTTTTTTAGAGCTAGCCTGTGGGATGATTATATTCTTTCATGTTATTTAAAGACTAATGTAAAAAATCTTAAACTTTTTGTCAAAATTTTCACTATCACTTAAAAACTACTTAAACTGTTCAAAATAAATAATGACAATGTTTTCTAACCTGTGGAATGACAAAATTAAAATGGTAGTTCTGTATCACTCACACACACATATACTCCACACTACTAGAGCTTCCCTGGGTCTATCAGCTATCTTAAGTAACTATGCAGTCTGAAAAAGCAGGGCTCTTAGGTGCTTTCTTTCTAAATTCTGGTTTATTGTTAATTAAGAGTTCCATAAAGAGGACCACTGCAAAGTCTCTTTGAGATAGGCATTCTAGAGCTGCCAGTGTGAGCAGGACTAGAGAAATTGTCACTTCGGAGTACTTGAAATTTTTTAATTATCATCTGAAAAAAATGATTAAAAGAAACAAAAAAATTAGTAATTTTAGAAAGAAGAACCTATAGCCTTATAAAATTGAGGCATTACTAAGTTATTTGTAGTAATTACTGGTTGATTAAGTGCTAAAACATCTATGTTTCTTAATATTAACATACCATATTTTATGAACTCTAAATTGCTATGGATTAATAGATGAAGTTATTTTATACGTTAAAAAAAGAGTCTAAGGTGACATAAAACTGGGACATCAAAGGGTTATTTCCTTGTAAGGACAAATGAGCAGCCCACCATTATAGAAAAGAGATAAGAAAGCTTGTTTCAGTTTGGCACTGGGTGGGATGTAGTAAGAAAAAATTTTCCATGCGAATTTAAACCCCATGTTGGTTCTCATACAGGTTTATAGTCTGAATTATCATTGTGGTCCCCAAAACTCTCAAACAAAAATTTTTATTTAAAGTTGTCTTAAATTGTTAGTGCCTCCAGGACACTGATAAAGGAAAGGCAGCTCTTGGAAGCCCTTGGTCTCACTCCAGACTAACAACATTTGTATGACACCAGCTATTGTGAGATTTGTCCCAACTTTAAAGATAATGAAGGGTTGAAAATGTAAAACTAAAATCAGTGATACATGGTACCTCAAATGCAAATGAGACTATAGTGTCAGATTTAAACTTTTCTTAAATTCTTTTTGTCTTAGTATTCAGATGTATGTGCCTTTTCATAATTTTTTATTTTTAAATTGTAGGGAAGAATTAGATATTGATCTAAAGGATATTTACTACAAAATCCGATGTGTTTTGATGCCAATGCCTTCACTTGGTTTTAATAGACAAGTGGTGAGAGACAATCCTGACTTTTGGGGTCCTCTGGCTGTTGTTCTATTCTTTTCAATGATATCATTATATGGACAGTTTAGGGTAAGTACATCTTTATTTTTTTTTTCCAATTAAAAAATTTTTTCCCACGCTTTTAGTTTATATCATAAAAGTCTTAAATATGTTAAGAGTTAAAAATTAAATATAGTCAAATATCACCTGTTATTGTCTTCTACTGTTCTCAAATCTGTTTCCTTCTTTCATTTATAGTTTTTAAAAAATGACTAATATAATTTTATTTATTTATTATTATTATTATTTTAAATTTGCTATAGGGACTGTGCACTCATCAGAAAGAAAAAGTGAGAAAGCAAGAAAGCAAACCACCTTTTTTGAGACTTGAACTGCAGTTGGCCATGTGGGAGTCCAGCACCTTAACCATCATGCCAGTTGCTGGCCCCCTACTTTCCTCTTTTAAAGACAGGATATTTAGAGTTTATGCAGATAATCCAGAGTAACTTCCTCATCTCAAGATCCTTAACATCCTGTACTGGTCTTGTTAATATTTACCCCTAGATCAGTAGTTTATATCAGTTGAGTCTGTTGAAGTGTTACAAAGACCATTGAAGATACTGAATGGGGGCTCTGGTCTCCTATGACCACCAGTCCTTCATCTAGTTTTATCTGTTTTTTTAAACATAATTATTTATTTAATTTTATTTATTATTATTTAATTTGATCGGGGGTGGGAGAGTAAGAAAGCAAGCCGCCAAGTTTGAGATTCATACTATGGCTGGCCATGGGGGATTCTAGCACCTTAACCACCACACCACATGCTGGCTCCAGTTTTATTTGTTTTATATAATCTCATTTGAACAAAGGGTTATAAGACTAAAAACAGGTTGTTATATCCCTCATAAAATGTTATTTGATTTGGATTTGCTTGATGTTTTCATGTGATTGCCTTGAGACCATGCATTTTGGGCAGGAATATCACAGAAGTGACTATGCTTTTTTCTGTATATAACAGGGGGTATATGCTGATATTATTACTGGTCATGTTAACCTTGATTACTTAGTTAGGGTGATGGATGGTATCTACTTATACTCTCTGCTGTAAAGTTAATGTTTTTCTCTTTATAATTAGTAAATCACTTGTGAAGATACTTTGTACCTATACACATATTCTGTTTCTATCAGTCTTTACCCTACTAATTTTAGCATCCATTGATGGATATTGCATGCAACAATTACTGAAATAGTGTTAACTGAACAGTGATTTTTTTTTTTTTTTTTTTTGAGAGAGAGATTTTTGCTCTAGGGCTTATATACTCACCAGAGAGAGAAAACAAGAAATCTCCCTCCCATCCCCGCAGGGGGGATGACCACACTGCAATCTCTTCTCTTCCATTCTCCTTTCAGGATTTTGGGCAAGCTACCGAGCCTGGGACTTGAACTGCAGTTGGCCATGTGGTAGTCCAGTGATATAACCACTGTGCTATCTTCTGGTCCCACTGAGCAGTGATTTTTCTGTTTCCCTCACTCTGTACATTTGTTAATTGGTACTCTTTTCAAGGAATAGCTGTTGCTTCTTTCTCATTACTTAATTCTGTTTTTTATTTCAGTGTAGACTGAAGGATACTTATTTTAGTGTCTGGATTATAATCCAGTACCATCATCATTTATTGCTCAGATTATTTCAGCTTTAGCTGTTGGGAACTCCATCAAGTTGCCTTCTGTCCTTTCAGCATATCCCATCCTTTTTTGATCACTTCCTTTCCTTTTCACTCCACAGTGTTTTAGGCCAGTCTTGTTTTTCTCTACCTCAGCTATGGAATCAACCATTTCTCTAGAGTCCTAGTTTCTTTAATTGGGGAACAATCTTTTTTTTTTTTTTTTTTCGCTATAGGACACGTGCGTTCGCCAGACAGACAGAGACATAGAGACAGAAAGCGAGAAATCACCCCCCAGGGGGGATGGTCACGCCGCAATCCCTTCTCCTCCATTCTCCTCTCGGGATCTTGGGCATGCACGCACACACGCCCGGCGTGAGTTTTAAACCACCGGGTCCGGGACGCGAACCGCGGTCGACTACGTGGGAGTCCAGCGACATAACCATTACGCTAACTGCTGGTTCCCTTGGGGAACAATCTTTAGAAACCGGGAATCTTTCTTCTATCATTACACTAAATCTTAGGAATTAAAATGATCTGACATGGGGGCCAGCAGGAGGCATGGTGGTTAAGGCACTGGTCTCCCACATGTCCAACCACTATTCAAGTCCCAGATCCAGAGGCTTGAAAACCATACCAGGTGTATGTTCCTAAAAAGGAGAATGGAGGAGAAAAGATTGCGGTGTCGCCATCCCTACTGGGGGTGATTTCTCACTTTGCCATTCTTTCTCTGACACACGCACATGCCCTACAGCAAAACTAAAAACAAAACAAAACTTATTTTTCATATCGTATTACTTGGATAGATATATAGTTAATACAAGTTTTAAAGACTTCCAAAGAAGATCAGTAACTTCTTCTGGGAATGAATTTTTCTTGCAGGATGGTATAAACCAAGGGATCAGAAATAAGTACTTGTGGGACCAGCAGTAAGCATAATGGCTGTGTTGCTGGACTCGTATGTAGTCGACCACGGTTCGTGTCCCAGACCCGGTGGCTTAAAACTCATGCCGGGTGCATGTGCGTGCGTGCCCAAGATCCCGAGAATGGAGGAGAAGGGATTGCAGCATGGCCATCCCCGCTGGGGGGTGATTTCTTGCTTTCTATCTCTCTGTCTCTCTCTGTCTATCTGGCGAGCGCACATGCCCTATAGCAAAAAAAAAAAAAAAGAAATAAGAACTTGTTATTTCATTTTATTCTTGCAATAATTTTGAAATATTGAGGTTTCCTTAGTCAATTAGTAGTTGTAGAATTTTCGGTTTGTATTTAAAATTGTATTACATGTTATATTCTTATTTAGTTTTGGAAAGTTAGCTTGAGAACCCACATAACTTCTCTATGACCCAGAATTGGGAATGCCAAAGTTGGCAGAGAATTGAGTTCCTGAAAAATTGTTATTTGGTACAAAAATACTAATTGTATGAATTTTTTTCACTTAAGGTGGTCTCATGGATTATAACCATTTGGATATTTGGTTCACTAACAATTTTCTTACTGGCCAGAGTTCTTGGTGGAGAAGTAAGTAGTTAATTTTGAAAATACTCTTTGTTTTTCTAGTGAACTTATTTTGGATACTGCAGATACCATTATTAGCTATACTCATTATGTAACTATTAACTCAATTACTTTTAAGTTAATGTTTGTAATTCCTTTAAGATGTTTAAAATGATCAACATATTCGTTTCATGCTGATTTGATAAAGTTATGAGAACTGAAAAGGAAAAGTAAGATTTCATCCCAGTTATCAAGTAATGTATAGCATGCAATTTATTCTCTGGTACAGTAGTTTTCAAACTTTTTGGTCTCAGGTCGCCAAACAGTTTTTTCTTTTTGTTTTTCTTTTTAGAGAGCTAGACTCTTGGGGCCATCAGGTGGTGTGGTGGTTAAGGGGTCTGGACTCCCACATGGCAGATCACGGTTCGAGTCTCCGACCTGGTGGCTTTCTCACTTTCTCTCTCTCTCTCTCGCTCTCTCTCTCACTTTGCCCCTCTCTGGTCAAATTTAAAAAATAAACAAAGTAAGTTAAATAAAAAAATTCTTTAAAAAAAAAAAAAGAGTTAGGCTCTTGTCATACCTTGATCTCCTGCCTCAGTGTTCTAGCAAGGACAGTAAGCATATAACACTACACTTAGTTTTTTCTTTAACTTCTTTTTTTTCCTTTTTGGTCTGAAGATGCATATGCTTACCAAAGAGAGAGAAGGCATCCCCTAATAGGGTGTGATCATGCCACAGTCCTTTTTCCTCTATTTCTCCATCCCTTTAGGATTTTGGGCATTCACACATATGTATCCAGCATGTTTTTCAATCTTCTGGGGCTGGGATTCAAGTAATCAGCAATGTGGGATACCTGGTTTTTAGGTTGGACCTGTACTGAAGCCCAAGACACCAATTTTTTAAAAAAGGAATCATTTACTTAATTTTATTTATTCATTCACTTATTTTAATTTGACCAGAGAGACACGGAGAGAGAGAGAGAGAGAGAGAGAGAGAGAGAGAGAGAGAGAGAGGGAGAGAGAGGAAGTAAGAAAGCAAGGTACCAGGTCTGGGACTCAAACTGTGCTCAGCCATGTGGGAGTATCTAGCACTTTAACCACCACACCACTTATTGGTCCCCTGAGCCACCCATATTTTCTCAGTCTCCAGAACAGGAGCATTTTAGTGGTGTGTACTACCAAGGCTAGGCCAGGATTTCTTTATATGGGTTATATTTTCAGTATATATCATGTTAGAAATTTAAAAATTTAAAATATTTATTGATATAAAACTAATAGTAAACCTGGGACCAACATATGGCATAATTGTTAGGTTGCTGAACACCCACATCCACTATGGTTCAAGTCCCAGACCTGGTGGCTTAAAACTCATGCACGCATACATTCCTAAAATCCCGAGAAGAGAATGAAAGAGAAGAGATTGCATCGTGGCCATCCCCCCTGTGGTGTGATTTCTTGCTTTCTGTCTCTCTTTCTCTGTTTCTCCACTGAGCACACACGCCCTATAGCAAAAATCTCTCTTTTTTTTTTTTTTTGAGAGGTTTTTTGCT
>NW_006206032.1:2224911-2225322 GCF_000334495.1 Tupaia belangeri chinensis | reverse complement strand
CAACGAAAAAGCCCATAATCCAACCCCCGGGTCCAAAAAAAACTCTTAAAAAAAAAAAAAAGAAAAAAAAACTAACAGTAAATTTACTACATTGTAATGTAATAACATTTTAAAGAAAAATTACTATTTTCCATAACAAAAAAGTTATTGAAGAGTAATGTTGTTTTACAGTTTTTACAGGTAGCCTTTTAAAAAAATTATTATTTCATTTCATTTTATTATTATTTTTTAAAGAATTATTTTATTTAACTTTATTTATTTTAATTTGACCAGAGAGGTACATAGAGAGAGAGAGGGAAAGTGAGAAAGCAAGCCACCAAGTGCAGGACTCGAACCATGGTCAGCCATGTGGGAGTCCAGTGCCTTTACCCACCATGCCACTTGCCAGCCCTCTAGAATGACTCCATTCAT
>NW_006206032.1:2224009-2224830 GCF_000334495.1 Tupaia belangeri chinensis | reverse complement strand
AGAGACAGAGAGACAGAAAGTGAGAAATCAACCCCTGGGGGGATGACCATGCTGCAATCCCTTCTCCTCCATTCTCCTCTCGGGAAATTGGGCACACATGCACACATGCACATGTGCCCGGCGTGAGTTTAAGCCACTGGGTCCACGACTCGAACTGCAGTCAACTACATGGGAGTCCAGCAACATAGCTATTATGCCAACTGCCAGTCCCCTTTATTATTACTTTTTAAAAAAATTTGACCAGAGAGAGACAGACAGAGGGAAAGTGAGAAAACAATCCACTTGGTCTGAGACTTGAACCATGGTTGCCCATGTGGGGATCCAGCATCTTAACCACCATGCCACCTGCTGGCCCCACAAGTAGCTTTAATATCTGACATAATAGCGGCTAGATTTTTTTTTAATTACTTATTTAATTTTACTTATCATTATTATTATTTTTTAATTTGCTTCAGGTCACATGTACTCACCAGAGAGAGAAAGAGACAGAGAAAGTAAGAATGCAATCCACCGGATTTGAAACTCTTAGCATGGTTAGCGATGTGAGAGTCCAGCACTTTAAGCATCACCCAACTACTAGCCTGGAGGTTAGATTCTAATACCTGCTTTGTGTATTTGCATAAGTTACATTGTTTGGGTTTAAATATATGAAGAAAATAAGGCCTCTCACAGATGCAGAATTGGTAAAGGATTAGTATTTTAATAGCCTTTTCAGATAGTTATGGCTAGTCTCCATAACTACATCAAAACTTACTAAGTAGTAGCTTCCTTTTTTTTTTTTTTTTTTTTTTGAGGGTTTTTCACTGTTGGGGGCGTGGGTT
>NW_006206032.1:2214107-2223801 GCF_000334495.1 Tupaia belangeri chinensis | reverse complement strand
TTCTTTTTTTTTTTTTTTTTTTTAATTTTGGTTTGCTATAGAGCAATCCCTGGAGAGAAAGAGGGAAGGTGAAATCATCCCCAGGCAGAATGGCCACACCACAATCTCATTTCCATTCTTGTTTTGGGATTTTGGGCACATATACACACACACACACACATACATGCCCCAGTGTGATCTTCAAGGCTCTGGGTCTGGGACTCCAATCGTGGTCAGTCTTGTGGGAGTTGAGCACCTTAACCACTACACCTACTGCAGGTCCCGCAAATAGTAATTTCTATAAGGTTTGTTGTAGTAAATAATCCCAGACATCTCAAGGAACTTTTCAGACTCTGTTTTATTAAAATTTACTTTGAATGGATCTTTTTTACTGGTGCATGACTTTATAACAGTCATTTAAAAAAACATTAGTTCACTTGGGACCAGCAAGTGCATGGAGGTTAAGACAGCTAGATCCCATATGGCCAACTCCATGGTTTGAATCCCAGACTCGTAGGCTTGAAAATCAGGCTAAGTACGTGTGTGAATGCCCAAAATCCTGAGAGGAGAATGGAGGAGAAGGGATTGCAGCATGGCCATCCCCCCAGGGGATGATTTCTTACTTTTCCTTTCTCTCTGTCTCTGTCTCAGTGGCAAGTGCACATACCCTATAGCAAAAAAATAAAAAGAGAAAAAGAAAACACTGTTTCACAGAGTTTTGTAGATCTTCCCAATGTTAACGTATTTTATTATACAGTATCAGAAAATTACATTCATTGTCTTAGTCTGTTTTTGCATTGCTAACAAGAATACCTGAGACTAGATGATTTACAAAAAAGATAGAGGTTTATTTCCAGTACATATAAAGTCCAGTCATCACAAAATGGGGTAAAGTAGATCTTTAAAAGAGCAGAATGTAGTTATGTCTATGAGTTTCTGCCTGCTTTCTATCTTCTCCTTATATACACCTGACTAGTCAGTTATGGGGGTTCCACCATAATGACTTTATCATACCCAAAGGCCCCACACTGGAATGCTATGAAAGAATTAAGTTTTCACTTAACACCCTCACAATACAATCAAGTCCCAGTTAATGAATTTTTGAGGCACAACCAAATTCAAACACATGAACCTTTGAGAGACAAACCATTATCCATACCATAGCATTCATTGCTGTCACCACTCATTTCACCAGAATAGTTTGTATTGGAAAACTGTCAGTCTTATAGTGTTAAAACCAAGTTTTTCAATATTCTAATTTTTGCTTAAAAGCTAGAATTTTATCATTTGCTTCAAATACTGTTTTTTCCCTTTACTTTTAAATTTTTAAAAATAATTATTTCATTTACCTTTATTCATTTATTTTAATTTGACCAGAGAGGATCAGAGAGAGTGAGTGAGGAAGCAACCCGCCATGTCCTGGACTCAAATCGCAGTTGACCGTGTGGAAGTCCAGTGCCCTTAACCACCATGCCACCTGCTGGCTCCAGCTGTCAGTTATTTTAATTGAAGCATCAGGTTTGCTTCAAATATATTTTCTTTCTCTCTTTCTTTTAAGAATTACTTCTTGGGACCAGCAGTAAATGTAATGGCTATGTTGCTGGACTCCTATGTAGTCGACCGTGATTCGCGTCCCGGATCCGGTGCATTTAAAACTCAGCTGGGGGGGAGCCAGCAGTTAGCGTAATGGCTATGTCACTGGACTCCCACGTAGTCGACTGCGGTTCGGGTCCTGGACCCGGTGGCTTAAAACTCACGCCGGGCGCGTGTGCGTGCGTGCCCAAGATCCCGAGAGGAGAATGGAGGAGAAGGGATTGCGGCATGACCATCCCCCCTGGGGGGTGATTTCTCGCTTTCTGTCTCTATGTCTGTCTCTGTCTGTCTGGCGAGCGCACGCGCCCTACAGTGAAAATCTCTCCCCCCAAAAAAAAAAACTCAGCTGGGGGGCCGGCAGGTGGCGTGGTGTGGTTAAAGGCGCTGGACTCCCACATGGCTGACCACAGTTCAAGTCTTGGACCTGGTAGCTTGCTTTCTCACTTCCTCTCTCTCTCTCTGATCAAACTGGAAAATAATAATTATAATAATAATAAATAAAGTTAAATAAAATAGTTCTTTAAAAAAATAATGCCCCTTTGGCATAAGGATTATTTTGTAAATAAAGTTAAATAAAATAATTCTTAAAAAAAAAAAAAAAATCCCTCAGCCGGGCGCGTGTGCGTGCATGCCCAAGATCCCAAGAGGAGAATGGAGGAGAAGGGATTGCGGCGTGGCCATCCCCCCTGGGGGGTGATTTCTCGCTTTCTGTCTCTCTGTCTCTGTCTGGTGAGCGCACGCACCCTATAGCAAAAACCTCTCCAAAAACAAAAAAAATTATTTCTTTAGTTTTATTTACTACTATTATTTTTTTATTTGACCAGGGAGAAAGAATGGGACAGTGAGCAAGTTACCAGGTCTGAGATTCTAACCAGAGTTGACCATGTGAGAATCCAGTGCCTCAACCACCATGTCTTCTGTCTGCCTCCACTTTATTCAATAACATATCTGCTGTATCCAATCTGAATAACCTTAGTTTGTCTTTCATTTGTTCTTTGAAGTAAAAATGGCATTCCATGGAAAAAACATTAAATTAAACCTTTAAACCTTTAAACCTTTAGGGGACCAGCGGGTGGCATGGTGGTTAAGGGCAAATAGGAGAGTCTTCAAAAAGTTCATGGAATATTCTTGTGAACAATTATGCATAGATTTCAAAAATTTTTACACCAAAATAAACTCATACTTTAAATCTATTTTCCATGAACTTTTTGAAGTCCCTCACAATTTATTATGATTATAAAATAATAGTTTTGTCTTACTATTTTGTCTTACACTTCTGGAAGAGTCTTTGAAATGCCCCAGGAGTCTGTAGACCATAACTTGAGAACCACTACTCTGTAAATATAAGTTTTCAAATTGCTGCAAATCTAAGACTTATAGCAGTTCTGCGGAGATAGTAGAATAGAAGAAATACTAGAGAGTGTTATAATATGGAAGTACCCATAGCAGGCCCATTTAATGAATATTTGATATTAAATGCAGAACCCTCAAACCTTTCTCACTCTTGGTAGGAAAATACTGCAAGTTGGGGCCAGTAGGTGGTACGGTGGTTAAGCCATTGGACACTCCCACATGGCTAACCATGGTTCAAATGCTGGACCTGGTGGTTTGCTTTCTCACTTTCCTTCTCTCTCTGGTCAAAATAAAAAACAAATGAATAATTAAAATAAATTATTTTTTAAAAAATAGTTCTAGTTTACCTGCTTTTCAGCTTTTAAAACTTTTGGGTTGTCAGAAAAGTTATGATGTCTTTTTCTATTTTTTTAGTCCAAAAATGCATCATGACTTTTCAGACAAGCCAGTATATTGCTCTGGGCCGGCAGGTGGCGTATTTGTTAAGGTGCTGGGTTTCCACATGACTGAGTACTGGATCTAGCAGCTTGCTTTCTCACTTTCTCTTTCTCTGTGTCTCTCTCTGGTGAGCACATGTGCCCTATACTAAATTTAATAATGACAGTAATAATAATAATAATAAATAGATTTAAATAAATCATTCTTTTAAAAAACACAAACTTTTTTTATCTTGTCTTCTCATTCTTTTGTAAGCTTCTAATGAAAAGGAGTTTCTTTTTTCCCTTCCCTGTTAGTAGAATTTCAGGAGGGAGTGATAAATGTATATATTCAATCCAACATTTTAACCTAGAACTCTTGAATACATTTAGAGTAATGTCTGTGAAATCTTTTTACTCCACATTTGAAAATTTTAAATGTTAAAATGGACAAAATTATATCTAGTTACATATTGAACAAAAGCTGAAATATTTATATAAAAATAAATATCCCTTTTTAAAGAAATATTTATTAAATTTTATTTTTTAAAATAATTTTTTGTTTCTGGATTATTTTATGTAACTTTATTCATTTATTTTTAATTTGACCAGAGAGGGGCAGAGGGAGAGAGCGAGAAAGTGAAAGTGAGAAAGCAAGCCACCAGTCCGGGACTTAAACTGTGGTTGGCCATGTGGGCATCCAGCACTCTTAACCACTATGCCACTTGCTGGCCTCCTCATTATTATTTTTTAATTTGACTGGAGAGAGACACAGGGCGGGGGTAGGGGGAGCGGTCAGAGAGAGGGAAAGTGAGAAAGCAAGCTACCAGGTCCAGGACGCCATCTGTGGTCAGCCATGTTGGAGTCCAGTGTCTCAACCACCACACCACCTGCTGGCCTCGATATACACTTGCAGAGTGGGGGATAATTTAGACTGTTGATACAATAGTTAAAACATGTAGATCTTTGGGCCAGCCGGTGGTGTGGTGCTTAAGACGCTGGATTGCACATGACTCACCAGTGGTTGGCACCTTGGAAATCATGCTGGGCATGTATGCCTGCATGCCCCAAATCTTGAGAGGAAAATGAGAGAAAGAGGATTGTGGCATGGCCATCACTGCTGTGAGGTGATTTTCTTCTACTTTTTTTTTTTAAGAGAGATTTTTGCTATAACCCCCCCAGGGGGTGGCCACACTGTAGTACTTTATCTTCCAGTCTCCTCTTGAGATTTTGGGCACCTACACACACGCACTGGATAGATTTTGGGCACCTACACACATGCACTGGATATGAGTGATGCGAGTTTTAAGCCATTGGATATGGGACTCAAACCACGGTTGGCCATGTGAGAGTCCAGCACCTTAACCACTGTGCTACCTGCTGGCCCCTGGGGGATGATTTTCATATTTCTTCTCTGTTTCTCTGGTGAGCACATGTACCCTATGGCAAAAACCTTAAAAAGAAAATAAAAATAAATAAAAATAAATACTTAGGTCTTTTTTTTTTTAATAATTTTTTACTTTATTTATTCATTTATTTTTTAGTTTGATCAGAGAGAGACAGATGGTGAGAGTGAAAGAGAGAGGAAGTGAGAAAGCAAGCCACCAGATTCAGGACTCAAACTCTGGTCAGCCATGTGGGAGTGTCCAGCGCCTTAACCACCACGCCACCTGCTGGTCCCCAATACTTAGATCTTAATTTGAACTCTACTACTTACCAGCTTTATTTTTCTGAGTGAAGCACTTTGTCTTTCTTTATGTCAGTTAACGCATAGTGAAGTCATTATTACATAGGATTGTAACTTCATTTGATTTTCTTTTTTCTTGGTAAGAATGATTCAACTTTATTAATTCACTCATTCGTTCATTTATCTTATTTTAATTTTACTAGAGAGGGACAAAGTGAGAGAGAAAGAGAGAGAGGGAAAGTGAGAAAGCAAGCTACCAGGTCTGGGACTTGAACCATGGTTGACCAAGTGGGAATAGCTCCCTTAATCAGTACGCCACTTGCCTGCCCCTCATTTGATTTTCTTAACATGTTCAGTATATGATAACTTGCCAAATAGTAGACACTAAAATATATTTTTCTGTTTGTTTGTCATAGCTGCCCTCCTTTCTTTCTGGTCTTCATTTGTTACATCTAGCTTTTCTACACCTTTTTTGTTTGAATAGGTTGTGGTCCCTTTAATTAATCCTCCTACAATTTAAAATTTTATTTATTTATTTATTTATTTATTTATTTCAGTTTTTGTAGAGAAATTTTTGCTATAGGGCACCTGTGCTTGTTGGAGAGACAGAGAGATAAGAAGTGATAAACCAACCCCTGGGGAATGGCCATGCTGTAATCCCTTCTCCGTTTTCCTCTCAGGATTCTGGGCATGCACACACACACACACACACACACACACACACACACACACACATACACCCAGCCTGAGTTTCAAGCCACCAGGTCTGGGACTTAGACCACGGTTGACCATGTAATAGTCCAGTGTCTTAACCACCATGCCACCTGCTAGCCCCAATCCTTCTACAATTTAAGGGATGTAGTAAGAAAATGTAATGTAGAAGACTGTAAAAGTTAATTAAGTATATAAGTCTGAAGTTTAGGAGAGATTAGGGCTGGAAAGGTAGGTTTGGGTATCATCAGCCAATTGATGATAATTGAAACCATGGTGGTTGCTGAGACTGCTCAGAAACATGGAAGACTCTCTGATGATTTAAAATATATTGGGTATGATACTTTACAACTTTTCATAATTCGTATCTTTATGAAAGTATAGCAGATATTGTATCATGTTCAATAGTAATTAAAATGAGTATCTTGATTTCTATACTTATTTAAAATTTTGAAAATTCACAGGTTGCATATGGCCAAGTTCTTGGAGTTATAGGATATTCATTACTTCCTCTCATTGTAATAGCTCCTATACTTTTGGTGGTTGGATCATTTGAAGTGGTGTCTACACTTATAAAAGTAAGTTAAGTAGTATGTATAAAGTAGCTTACTCTTTTCCATTAGCAAAAGTATACTAGTCCTCTGGCTAAGAATATTGTAATATGAAACTATTTATCAAGTAGTTGGTAGTATTTTGGAATAGGGAACTTTGTTACTGATTTTATTTTTTTTTCTTATTTATGTTTGTAATGTAAAATGATTTGACTTTGGTTTTGAGAGGGATATTTAATTAAAATTATGTTGGACATTTAGTCACCATTACTCCTGTTTGAGTAGTAACTTCTCTATCAGATTTACAGACATGGTTCTAATAAATTAGACTTTCTATAATGCAGAAATCACAACTTCTTTATGTTGGGTTAAGTTAACATGTACACATTATAAACATTTACTGATGCTGTTAAATAGAGCTGGTGGGACCAGCAGTTAGTGTAATGGCTATGTCGCTGGACTCCCATGTAGTCGACTGTGGTTCGAGTCCCGGACCCGGTGGCTTAAACTCATGCTGGGCGTGTGTGCATGCGTGCCCAAGATCCCAAGAGGATAATGGAGGAGAAGGGATTGATTGGGGCATGGCCAGCCCCCCGGGGGTTGATTTCTCGCTTTCTGTCTCTTGTCTCTCTGGCGAGTGTACACGCCCTATAGCAAAAACTTCTCAAAAAATAAATAAATGAATGATTGAGTGAATGAATGAATGAATGAATAGAGCTGGTCTCATAGCTTAGTGGTGAAGTTAGCCATATCCCATATGGCTGACCTTGTGACTTGAAAAATACTGCAGGTACATGTGCATGTGTGCTCAAAATCTCAAAATGATGGCGAAATGGAGGAGAAGGGATTGTGGTATTATCATGCATTTTTTTTTAATAACTATTTATTTTATTTTTATTTGTTTATTCACTGATTATTATTATTTTTTTAATTTGACCAGAGAGAGACAGAGGGTAAGAGAGAGAGAGAGGAAGTGAGAAAGCAAGCCACCAGGTCCAGGACTTGACCCCCGGCTGGCCATGTGGGAGTGTCCAGTGCCTTAACCACCATGCCACCCGCTGGTCCCCTATCATGCCTTTTTGCAGGGTTATTTCTCCCATCTCCCTCTCTCTCTAGTGAATGTACATATCCTCTGGCAAATTTTAAAAAGTGTTAATAGTTATATGACAGGGCCAGTTCTCTGGCCTGCTGATAATGCTGCTGGTCCCAAGAATGTGTATTTTGGAACCATTTGATTCTGAATTCAGATCCTGGTTCTGCCCCATACGTAATATTTGGCCTTTCAGAGGCATGTGAACTTCTCTTAACTTCAATTTGTTCTTAAATAAATAACTAAAATTAAATAAAATAATTCTAAAAAAAAAAAAAAAAAAAAAACACCCAAAAAGAAAAAAAAAAAAAACCTTATCATAAACAAAAAAACCTCAATCATACAGGGGCTGGCAGGTGGCATGGTGGTTAAAGGCGCTGGATTTTTCACATGGCTGACCGTGGATCGAGTCCTGGACTTGGCAGCTTGCTTTCTTGCTTTCTCCTTCTCTCTCTTTCTGTCTCTCTCTGGTCAAATTTAAAAAATAATAACAATAAACAGAAATAAATAAATAAATAGTTCTTTGGGGGAAAAAACCTCAATCATACAGAAAAATATAGGAAAATATATGAAATAAAATTATGAATAAATTGCATGTGAAAATGTGGGATCTGGCTGCCTTTTTTTTTTTTCCTTTTTAAAGTTTAAAATGCACTGTGGAAAGTCAGGCCATTCCAAATACATTTTAATTCAGTCTGCCAATGTTTATTTTTTAACCTCCATCACTAGTGGCTCTTAACTTTGGTCAATTTTGCCCCCCAGGGGACATGTGGTAATATTTGGAGGCATTTTTCAGCATCACAGATTGGGGATGCTGTTCCTAGTGTGAGGTGGGTAATGGATAAAGATGCTGCCAAACATGCTTTCGTCGGGGCTTGGGGAGAAATCCTACAATCCATAGGAGAGCCTCCCACAACAAATATTATCCATCCTAAAAATGTCACTGTTGGAAGGTTAAGAAATCCTTCTCTGTGCCAAGTCTATTACAAATTCCCTGATTTCTTTCCTTGAGGCTCTACCTTCATTTTATGTTGTAAAATGCCTTGGTGACTTTATCAATAAGTACTATACATGTTTCCAGTGGATAATTTAAAATTAAGTATGTGTATAATTAGAAAACCACAGTGTATTTTATTTAATGCTTAAACAAATTGTGATCTTTACTTCTCCTTTTTATTTAATCCTGTACTTCTTCTAACTATTCCTGGGAAAATACTGGGATGCTTTTTTTTTTTTTTTTTACTTAACTTTATTTATTTATTTTAATTAGACTAGAGAGGAACAAGGGAACAGAGAGAGAGAAAATGTAAGAAAATGAGAAGCAAGCCACCAAGTCTAGGACTCGAACCACAGTTGGCCATATGAAAGTCCAACGTCCTTAACCACCACACCACCTGCTGCTCCTACATGATGTATTTTTCTATGCACAAATGTATCAAGACTTTTCTTTTTATACATTCATTCACTGTACATTATTACAGTATACAAAATGGGATTTTTCATCCAGAATACATTGTATGTTGGCTCTATCAAGGATATTACCATACATGTTATTGTCAACAAATCAATTTCCATTTTTTGTTTCTGAAGTATTTTGCCTTTTTTTCCCCACCTCTTGATTCCCTACCTCTCACCTTCTGCCATTTCCTACCCTCCTCTCACACTGTCTCTGGTATTTACAGTTGCTTTCCATGCTTTTTTTTTTCTACATTTTTTTATTAATTAATTTATTTATTTGCATTCATTCACTGTACATCATTACAGCATACAAAATGAGATTTTCCATCCAGAGTACACTGTATATTATCTCAATCAAGCACATCAACAAACATGTTATTGTCAGCAAATAATTTTCCATTTCTTGTTTTCTGTATGTTTTGCTTTATTTTCCCCCCCCATCCTTGATTCCCTATCTCTTACCCTCTGCCATCTCTCACTCTCCTCCCACACTGTCTCTGGTATTTATGTTTGCTTTTTATACTGTTTCCCCCTGCATTGTATTGAATTACTAAAAACCTTAATTAATCTAAATATTTTCATAGCAAACACAGCTGATATATACATTTCCATGGATACAAGTCCAGTATATACTGCATAGTGGCTTAATCATTCATATTATAAAAAATTTTCCATTTCTAGTTCCTAGAATTATTTTACCCCTCTTTCTCACCTTCTGTCCTTTCCCACCCTCTTTTCACACTATCTCTGGTGTCTACAATTATCTTCCCTTCCTTTCCCACCCACCTTGTATTGATCACACAATTTCTTACATTATCTAACTACTTTCAATAATGAGTTCACTCATTACTATTAA
>NW_006206032.1:2197539-2213852 GCF_000334495.1 Tupaia belangeri chinensis | reverse complement strand
CAGATTCAGTAGATATTGAGGAATATTTTAACCCTATTAGTATTTGGATATTTAGCTACAATGCTCTTAGATCCTTCTAAAAACACATTAAATGGATATTGGAGAGTGGAGAGGCAAGAAAAAGAGAAATGAAAAAGAGAGAAACAACAACAAAAAGAGAAAAAAAAGTAAAAAAAAAATTGTAATTACTGTTTTCCTTTTTTTTTTAAAAAATCACAAAATAGAAAACCTAGTTCACAGGAGCCATGTGGAACCTCCTTCTGAAGGCCTGGCTTCTTCTGCCTGGGTGGAGGACCAGAGCGATAATTAACAAGATAAAAGGTGGAGCTGGGAGCAAGAGAAAAACTTTGCCTTTAAAAAAAAAATGTAAAAAGGAAAAATTACAAATAAAAGAAGGGAAGACAAGCAGGGACAGACAGATACAGAGACACAGAAATATAGAAAGCTGGGGGGCTCCCTATCGCTAGCTTGTTTGCTGGAGGCTCAATTATCAGTAGAATGTCTTCATTTCTCTTGTGCCCTGCAATGCCTAGTTCACAGGAGCCATGTAGAACCTCCTTTTCTACTGGGATACTTTACATATTGTATGAATTTTTCACTTAATCTGTTTTCTCACTTTTTATTTTATTTTTTAGGATTTTGCCATAGGGTGTGCACATACTATAGAGAGACAGAGAGAAGGAAAATGAGAAATCACTCCCTCATGGGGGATGGCCATGCTGCAATCCATTCTCCGTTCTCCTCTCAGGATTTTGGGAATGCACGCACGTGCATCCAGCATGATTTCAAGCCATTGGGTCTAGTACTCAAACCACATCACCCGCATGGGAAGCCAGCACTTTAACCACCACGCCACCTGCTGACCCCAGTTTTCCCATATTTTAGAAGGAAAAAAGACGTGGTTTTACTTCGTAGGAGTCTATTAAGTTTTCTTTCAGAAATTTGGCTTAATAATAGTTTCTGTGGCATAATGGTTAAGGCATTAGACTCCCACATGGCCAGCTATACTTTGAATCCCAGATCTGGTGGCTTCCTTTCTCACTTTCCTTCTCTCTCTGGTCAAATTTTAAAAATAATAATAGTAAATAAAATTTAATGAAATAATTCTTTAAAAAAGTAAAGAATAGTTGGTTGTGTGTGTGTGTGTGTGTGTGTGTGTGTTTTTAATTTGCTTACCTTGAGACAGAAAAAGACAGGGTGGGAGAGAGTGAGACATCACCTCGCAGGAGGGTTGGCCACTCTGCAATCCTTTCTCTTCCGTTCTCCTCTCAGGATTTTGGGCACACATGTACACAACCCCACACAAGCTGCTGGGCCTGGTACTCAAACTATGCAATCAGCTTTGTGGAATCTGGCTGCCTTAACTACAACCACTCTACCACCACTGGCCGTATAATTTTTTCAATAGTTGTCTTACCATAATCTTCAGGGACTTTTGTTTAAAAGACTAGTAACTAGTTTCTGTGTAATTCACATTCAGCAGAAGTAATGTGAGTCTTCCCAAGTCTATTTAATAGACATCCTGGATGATTCATAGGCTTCGATCAAAAAAAAAAAAACACACACACACACACACATTTACAGCTGTGAAGGAAAGGTGCAAGGATGAACAGTCTTAAGTTTTTTTAACATTTGCAGTAAGTTTTACTTTTTACAGAAATTAGTGGGTGATTTTTAAAAATACTGTAAGCATTATTTTTGCTTTGTGATATCCACATAATTAATTGACTTGCTAATGTGCTCCCTTTTGTCTCTCTCTTTTTAAAGCTGTTTGGTGTGTTTTGGGCCGCGTACAGTGCTGCTTCATTGTTAGTGGGTGAAGAATTCAAGACCAAAAAGCCTCTTCTGATTTATCCAATCTTTTTATTATACATTTATTTTTTGTCCTTATATACTGGGGTGTGATCTAAGTCATACATGATTAGGAAAAGACAATGTTACATTTGTATGTAGGTTGGGAATTCTTGCTGACAAGATTGGAGAAAATTGTTTCTAGTAAAATTTTACATGTTTCACATGTAAAGGCAGATTTAAGGTCTTTTTAAAACTGTGTTTTTTTGCATTTAAGCAATTGTAGTTTTTTGGGATTTTTTTGGTCAGAATTCTAAATTCTGTTTGATTCTTCATATTTCATTGAATAAAATATTAAAGCATTGTGTTTTTAAGATTGTGTCAATATTCACCTAAAAACCTGTGCCAAAAGCATCTGGATTGTTAATTATATTTCGCCTGAAGGGTAAATTTGACAACATTCTGTAGATCTAAAGTGCAATTTTTTTCCTTTAAAGAGTTTTCTCCTGCATTGCAGATTCTGTAGATAAATATTTATATTTATACATATATATTTATGAAATTCTTATTCAAGAAATATATTTCAGAATAGCCTAAAATTTAAGATACTAAATCTGATGCTTGAACTTTCTTTAATTTGGCCATTGATCTTTTTTATTTAAAAATTAAATTTGTTTTTTAAATTATATATAATTTTTTAAACCTCACATGTGCTTCAGTAAGAATTCTTAATATTAACTGCTAAAACTAATTTTAATATTTGGTGATATGGATTTGGTTTGTTTGGGTGTGCTTTAAAAACCATTTTTGAATGTGTAAACATCTGATTTAAAGTTTCTGTTTATCTTTCTGACCAAAGGTGCAAGAGGTATAACGGATGTGGCAGTCCTTGAAAGCATTAAGATGTAGAAAAACAGTGCTATTTATAGCATCAGTAAATATTTTTAAATGGTATTGCTAAATCAGAAAAGTTGTGGGAAAGAGACTTTGTGGCCCTGAAAAATGTTATATGAAGTAGAAAAAAATAAAATGCTTCCCAGCCGTGTGTTTTGTTTTATAATATCTTGTCCTGTATTGCTTGATATTTTAACAGGTATCAGGTACTCCAACAAATATAAAAGTTTTGCTAAGGGAAATATTAAGAGACTTTTATTAGTGAAATTTTTGTTGCAAATACTTTTATACTAGAACTCTAGATATACCTTTAATTAATACTTCTTTGTAAAGTAGAGAAAAATGTTTTGTGTTCATAAACCAGTAAATGTCTGTCTATTAACAAATTATTATATTATCCTTTCTGGTCTGACTTGGAAGAATTAACTGCTGTCCTCAATCTATGATAACATGACCACGTCTTGGTAGGTATTACTTTAGCAGACTAACCCGTCAGGAAACACCCAGCACATCTGAAACAAGTCTACAAATCACCAAGATAGCACACCCCGTCTCTTCCTTTCCCCACAAAACCCTGCCCAAAAAAGGAAAGAAAAACTTATTGTAAGCTTCAGGGTAAGTGTGGAGCACCTTTAAGCTAAAGTAATGTAGAAAATTAAATATAATGATTTTTTTAAACAACCTTCAAAACACCAGCTAGAATTTCTCCAACATAAAATAATGTGAAATAGTAAGGAAATTAGATCTATGGCTATAGAAACAAGAACTGTAAAATAAACATTTGTCATACTTCAGAAATTCCTGGGGTTGATACTTTGTTAAAAATGGGGACCAGCAGTTGATGTAATGGCTGTGTCGCTGGATTCCCATGTAGTGGACTGCAGTTCAAATCCCAGATCCGGTGGCTTAAACTCACACCGGGCTCGTGTGCATGCGTGCCCAAGATCCTGAGAGGAGAATGGAGGAGAAGGGATTGTGGCATGGCCATCCCCCCTGGGAGGTGATTTCTTGCTTTCTATCTCTATCTCTTTCTGTCGTTCTGGCAAGCGCACATGCCCTATAGCAAAACCTCTAAAAAAAATATATATTATGAGGGACTGACAGGTGGTGTGGTGGTTAAGGGTGCTGGATTCCCACCTGGCAAACCACGGTTTGAGCACCAGACCTGGCGACTTACTTTCTTACTGGCTCCCTCCTGCTCTGTCTCTCTCTGGCCAAATTTATTTAAAAAGTAATAAGTAAAAAAATAAAGTTAAAAATGATTCTTAAAAATATATATTATGATAGGGCCAGCAGGTGGCATGGTAGTTAAGGTGCTAGATTCCCACATGGCCTACTGCAGTTCCAGTCCTGGACCTAGCAGCACATGGACATGGAGTTCATACACATTTGTGCCCAAAATCCCGAGAAGAGGGTGGAGGAGAAATGATTTGAGTGTAATTCTCAGCCATCTCCCTGGGTAGGGATTTCTCACTTTCTCTCTCTCTGTCTCTGTCTTTCTCCAGCAAGTGGACACACCCAGTGACAAAAAAAACTAAAAAACATGCATAGTGTTGACCTTGGGTTTATCCCCCCAAAAGCTTGGGAGTCAAGAACAGGAGGTGAAATTTTACTAAGCTGGTTCCTTAATAAATTAAGGCAGTTTAGGACCACCCCTGTGGGAAAAATATACTTATTTTTAAAGAATTATTTATTCAATTTTTATTGTTATTTTTTAATTTGACCAGAGAGAGAGAGGGAAAGTGAGAAAGCAGATCACCAGGTCTGGGACTCAAACTGCATTTAGCCATACGGAATCCAGTGCCTTAAGCACCATGCCACCTGCCAGCTCCAGTGGTTTAATTTTTTAAAACTATAACTTTTGAAGTGTCAATGAAAATTTCCATTATCTGAATTCCTTATTCCTAATGATTTAAGAAAAAAGGAGGTATTTGTGTTCTAAACAAGGTATTTAAAATAATAGCACTTAATCTTGAAAACCGCCTTATTTAGGGAATATATAAGAACATTTATGTTTCAACCAATGTCATCTTCATGTGCTGGTTAATGATCAAAGTTGATAAAACAGATTGTGTTTAGAGATATGATTTGTAGCTATGTACAAGATAATACCACTACAACTAATAATGGTTAAGATGACCCTGACAATGTACTTTCTTTACATTTTTATATAATTATGTTTTCTAAGTCATACTGATTTTAAATAATAGTTTCCACTCTAATTATTAATTAATATTTTTTAAACAGTACTAGCCAGATACTTCTATAATGATCCCTCAGTATGTGTAGGAGATCGTTTCCAATACCCCAGTGGATACCCAAACCTGCCAAATCCCCTGTATAAAATGGCAGTAATATTTGCATAAGGTCTACACACATTCTCCCATATCCTTAAATCATCTTTCTATTACTTATAATACCAAACCCAACGTAAATGCCATGTAAATAGTCATTATACCATGTTGTTTAGGAAATTAAGGAGAAGAAAACAGTACATGTTCATCATAACCACAACTGATTTTTTCCTGGATATTTTCCGTCTGCAATTGGTTGGTGCTGTGGTTATGGAACCTGTGGATAAAGAGGGTCAGCAGTATGTCTTTTGTCTCTCCTATTCATGTGCGTGTGGTAGTGTTTTTAGTTGTAGTAATCTTGATGAATAGTAATTCTCCAGAGAATTATGAGATCTGTTTGCTTGTGTTTCAAATTGATTGTAAGATTATTGAAATTTTGATTTAAAATCTGTCTATATATAATTAAATATTGGGTATTAATAGTTTAGGGAGAAATGTAAAATTTTAGGAACCATTTTAAAACCTATTATTTCTAAGGTCTGTAAAACAGTTTTATATATAATTATGTATCCATTTCCAAAAATTCTCCAATATTAAAAGTTTATTGTCAAATTCTAAATGATTGAAAATTCATCTTAAAATATGAAGTAGATTTTTTGTTTAAATATTGTTTAAACTTTAATTACTTATTTAAAAATTTTTGATGTATTAAAATATTGAATAAAATGTTTCTGCAATCTAATAAAAACAATATTTTTTATATTCAGCAAAATTAATTGAATATTTAAAAATGATTGTTACTGATTTTTCAAATTTATTAAGTATACATTTTAGCCAGTTTTAGGGATTGGTGGCACATGTTTTTTTTAAAGAATTATTTATTTAATTCCATTTATTATTATTTTTTAATTTGACTGGAGAGAGACAGAGAGAGAAAGAAAGAAAAAGAGAGGAAGCAAGCCATCAAATCTTGGACTATACACCCATGGTTGGCTATGAGGGAATCCAGCAGCTTAAACCACCACACCCACACCACCTGGCAGCCCTGGTAGCATTTGTCTTTAAAATAATTTACTTCCTGGGGGCCACCAGGTAACATGGTGGTTGAGGCTGACCGCAGTTTGGGCCCCAGACCTGGTGGTTTGGTTTCTCACTCTCCCTCTCTCTCTAGTGAAATTAAAAAGTGGTAATAATAATGGATTTTTCTCTCTCTGTCTCTCTCTGTCTCTGGCAAACACACGTGCCCTATGCAAAAACCTCTCCAAAAAAAGAGAAAAAAGTCACCCTCAGCAATTCTCTGCACTGATAGTTCTATTATGTAAATAAAGTAATACTGTTTTATTTATCCTCTTACATAAGTGATTTTTTTTTTCAGGTTTTTGCCATAGGCCGTGTGCAGTCACCAGAGAAAGAGATAGGGAAGGTAAGAACTTACTCCCCAGGGGGATGGCCATGTTGCAGTCCCTTTCCATTCTCCTCTCAGGATTTTAGGCAGTATAGGGTTTTAATGTTTTAATATTGAAGAGTGTGGATCAGCAGGTTGTGTGGTAGTTATTGTGCTGGATCCCATATGCTGACTTTACAGTTTGATTCTTCAACTTGGCAGCCTGAAAGACACAGTTGATTGTGCATGTGTGCCCAAAAACCTTAGAGGAGAATGGAGAAATGATTGCACTATGACCATCCCCTCTGGGAGTGATTTCTCATTTTACCTCCCTCCCTTGTCTCTGGCAAGTGAATACATCCTCTGACCAGGAAAAAAAAAAATTGGAGAATGTATAAAATTAAAAAAAAAAGAAAGCTATTTGACACTATTATCTGTCAATATTAAACATACACATACCCTATCACCAAGCAGTGCAGGAATTGCAGCATGGCTATCCACTCTGGGGGTGATTTCTCACTTTCCCCCTTTTGTTTTTAAGAATTTTTTGGAGCCAGCAAATGACTTGATGGTTAGGGGTGCTGGACTACCACATGACCAACCATGGTTTGAGTCCTGGACCTGGTGGCTTGCTTTCTCACTTTCCCTTTCTCTCTTGTTCTCACTCTCATGCTCTGTCCTTCTCTGGTCAAATTTAATTAAATAAATAAATAAATAAATAAATGAAGTTAAATTAAAACAAATTTTTTTTATTGGACTGCCACATGGTTGGCAAAAGTTCAAATCCTGGACCTGGTGGCTTGCTTTCTCGCTTTCAATTTCCGTCTCTCTGGTCAAATTTTAAAATAATAAGAATAACAAATGAAATAAAATTAAAAATTCTTTATTTAAAATGTATTATTTATTGGGGCCAGCAAGTGGCATGGTGGTTAAGGGCACTGGACTTCCACATGGCCAACTGCGGTTCAAGTCCTGGATCTGGTGGCTTGTTTTCTCACTTCTCTTTCTCTTTCTCACTCTGTCCTCTGGTCAAATTTAAATTAATTAAAAATGTTAAAAATAGGGACCAGCTATTGGTGTAATGGCTATGTCTCTGGACTCCCATGTAGTCGACCGCGGTTCACGTCCCGGACCTGGTGGCTTAAAACTCACGCTGGGCGTGTGTGCGAGTGTGCCCAAGATCCCGAGAGGAGAATGGAGGAGAAGGGATTGTGGCGTGGCGATCTTCCCTAGGGGGTGATTTCTCGCTTTCTGTCTCTCTGTCTGTCTCTGTCTGGCAAGCGCATGCACCCTATGGCAAAAGCCTCTCCAAAAAAAAAAAGAGTTAAAAATAATAAAAATAATTCTCTTTAAAAATTTATTTTTTAAAATTTGACCCAGGGGTGGGGGGGGGAGTGAGAAAGCAAGCAACCAGGTCCAAGATTTGAACTGTAGACAGCCATGTGGGAGTTGAATGCCTTAACCACCACATCACCTGCTGGCAGCCCCCCACCCCTGGTCTATCTCTATGTGAATGTATGTACCTGGTATCAAATTTTTAAAAAATCCATAAGATTGCATTTTCTTACAATATTTACCTATTTAATACACAGTGGATGCAAGATTTTAAAAATATACTTATTTCATTTTATTTATTTTTAATTTGACCAGACAGAGAGGGAAAGTGAGAATGCAAGGTGCCAGATCCGATATTCAAACCACAGTTGGTCATGTGGGAGCCCAGTGCCCCAACCACCATGCCACCTGCTGGCCCCACGAGATTTTTAATAAATAGGTTGGCATACTCTGAATTACTTGTCATAGAATATTGTTAACTTGAAAGCTCACTTTGACTCTTCAGAGCACTTTTTGCCTAGTTACTATTTCTCGGACCTTGATGTGATCTGACTGGCACTCAGTGGCATTTTTACCCTGTTGGTGAACTTGCCCTCTAAGTCTGTCAGTTCAATCTTAATCAACACAGTCTGGTGTTTCTCATACCCATCTATTATTATTTATTTATATAAAGAACAATGTGCATAGGGGTTTTTGCATTTTTAAATAAGTTTTATGTCAACTGAATCTATATATGTTCTTTTGTATCCTTCATTTTTTTTTCCTTTTTTTTTTTTTTTTTTGAGAGATTTTTGCTATAGGGCGCGTGCACTCGCCAGACAGAGAGAGACAGAAAGTGAGAAATCACCCCCCGGGGGGATGGCCACGCCGCAATCCCTTCTCCATTCTCCTCTCGGGATCTTGGGCATGCACACACGTGGGCCTGGCATGAATTTAAGCCACTGGGTCTGGGACTCGAACCGCGGTCGACTACGTGGGAGTCCAGCAACATAGCCATTATGCTAACTGCTGGTCCCTGTATCCTTCATTTGTGAACATACAGATAGCTGTCAATTTATTTCCCCTACTATAGAAAATTTACTTGAATGAATATACTACTTATTTATCCATTCTCCAGTGAATGGGAAATATAGGTTGTTGCCTAATGTTTGCCATTGCATACAATGTTGCTATTAACATTTTTTAACTTTCTTTTTCATAATATCTCGTACACACAGGTAGCACATCTCCGAAGGAAAATTGACATATGAGTAGAATTGCTGGGTACTAAGGAATGCATTTTTTCCAACTGCAATGTAAGTTGCCAAAATGCTCTCTAAAGTAAATACATCAGCATATCCTCTTACCAAAGAGTTTCATTTGCTTTACTAATCCAGTGCCAATGCCCGGCATTCTTAGAAGTCTTAACTTTTGCCAATATAATAGAATCTTCTTTTATAAGATTATGATGTCCCTGATTACCCATGAAGTAGAACATCTTTCAAATGAGAAGGTCTTCAAGTAGTTTGTGGACAGATGGAATTAAAGTAGTTACTTTTGTTTTTAGATTTTTGCTAGAGTTGATACACTCACTGGAGAAAGACAGAGAAAGTCAGAAATCACTTCCAACGGGGAATCACCATGCTGCAATCCCTGTTCCTGCACGTGCACACTAAATATTTCTCAAGCTACAGAATCTATAGGGTCCACAGACTCAAACTGCAGTATCAACCATGTGGAATCCAGCACTTCATCACATCACCTGCTAGCACAAAGTATGAGTTTATTTTGGTCCTAAAGATGTTTTGAAATCCATTTATAGTTTCAATATATGCATTTTCCATGAAATTTCTAAATATCCCTGGTATGTTTGATGGCTATCAAATTTCTTCTGTAAAAGACCATTGTATCTGCTCATACCCTTTTACTATTATCTTCATATTGGGTCATCATTTTTTTTGTACTGATTTGTAGGAGTTTTTTAAATACTCAGGAAACAAATCCCTTGTGAGACGTTTGCATTTATAAATATATTCTCCCAATCTGTGGATCATCTTTCTACTTAATTTGTGATATTTAGGGATGTTCAGGGTATTTATTTATTTATTTATTTTTAAACTTAAAAAGAAATTATTTATTTTTAATTTATTCATTTATTTTTTATTTGACCAGAGCGGGGCAAAGCTAGTGAGTGAGAGAGAGAGAGAAAAGAAAATTGAGAAAGTGAGCCACCAGGTCCAGGATTCGAACCACGGTGCCCATGTGCGAGTCCAGCTCCCTTAACCACCAGTAAGAAAGCATCCCTCAGGGGATGGCCACACAATAGTCCCTTTTCCTCCATTGTCCTCTAGGGCTTTTGTACACGCATGCACATGTGCCTGTATGCCTTTTAGGCCTCTAAGTCTAGGACTCCAACTGCACTGTTGGACATGTGGGATCCAGCAGTCAATGTTTTTCTTTTGTATGTTTTCATTTTGTTTAAAAAAAGAAAAATTAGACTTGTCTGGGTTTTTTTGAAAATTTTGCTATTAGGGTGTGGGTGCTCACCAAAGAGACAGACACAGAAAGGAATTACTCCCCCCCGCCCCGAGAGGATGGCCATGCGCATTCCCTTCTCCATTCTCTTCTTGGGATTTTGGGCACACATCCACATGCACATGCACCTGCACCCCGTGAGAATTTCAAGCTGGGACAGTGAGGCTGGGACTCAAACTGCAGTCAATCACATGGGAGTTCGGCCCCCTTAACCACATACCACTTGCTGGCCCCTCTAATTACATTTTTTTTTTTTTTGTAGAGGTTTCTGCTATAAAGCGTGTGCGCTTGCCAGACAGACAGACAGAGAGACAGAAAGAGAGAAATCACTCCCCAGGGGGGATGGCCATGTCGCAATCCCTTCTCCTCCATTCTCCTCTCAGGATCTTGGGCACGCACGTACATGCACCGGGCATGAATTTTAAGCCACTGGGTCTAGGACGCAAACCATGCTCGAATCCGTGGGAGTCCAGCGACATAGTCATTATGCTAACGGCTGGTCCCTCTAATTACTTTTTTTTTTTTAAGTTATATTCTAGCCACTTTTTTTTTTTCAAGGATTATTTACTTATTGGGGTCGGCAGGTGGTGTGACAGTTGAGGTGCTGGATTCCCATATGGCTGACCATGGTTCAAATCCTGGGCCTGGCAGCTTACTTTCTCATTTTCTCTTTCTCTCTCTCTGTCTTTCTCTGGTCAAATTAAAATAATAACAACAAATGGAATTAAATGAATAATAATTTTAAAAATATTTATCTTTTATACTTTAAAATTTTTTTATTTCGAATTAATTTACATTCATCCACTGAGCATTGTCACAACATACAAAATGTGATTTCTCATCTAGAATATACTGCATAGTGGCTTAATCATACATGTTATCATCAATAATTTTCCATTTCTAGTTTCATATACATATATATAGAAATATACACACATATATACATATATGTGTGTATATATATTGATTTATTAAAATTTCTTTTTCTTAAAGAATTTTCTTTTTTTAAAGAATTATTTATTTTATTTTATTTATTCATTTATTTTAATTTGACCAGAGAGAGAACACAGAGAGAGAGAGAGAAAGAGAAGGAGGGAAACTGAGAAAGTGAGCCACCAGGTTCAGGACTGGAACCGTGGTTGGCCATGTTGGAATGTCCAGCGCCTTAACCACCATGCCACCTGCTGGTCCTCCATCTCCCCCATTTCTCACCCTCTGCCATTTCCTACCCTCTTCCCACACGCACCCGGCGTGAGTTTCAAGCTACCGGGTCCGGGACGCAAACCGTGGTCGACTACGTGGGAGTCCAGCGACATAGCCACTACGCTAACTGCTGGTTCCCTCCCTTTGAATTTTTTTAAAGACTAATTTTACTTATTATTTTTATTTTAAAATTTTGCTATAGGATACATGCACTCACCAGAGAGAGTGTGTGTGTGAAAAAAAGCCACCAGGGGGGCCAGCAGGTGGTGTGGTAGTTAAGAGCGCTGGACTCCCATGTTGCCAACTGTAGTTAGAGTCCTGGACTTGGTGGCTTGCTTTCTCACTTCCTCTCTTTCTTTGTCTCTGCCCTTGTCTGATCAAATTAAAATAAATAAATAAATAAAGTTCAGTAAAATAATTAAAAAAAAAAAGACAAACCACTAGGTCCAGGACTCGAACTGCAGTTGGGTATGTGGTAGTCCAGTGCCTTAACCCGCATGCTACCTGCTGGCTCTTCCCTTTATATTTTGTAAAAGAATCTCTGGTCTCAATATCACATGGATTGTTATATTTTAAGATACCACTCCTAGGACCAACAGATGCTGTTAATAGTTACATTGCTGTATTCCCACATAGTCTACTGTAGTTCGAGTCCCTGACCCAGCAGCTTAAAACTCAAATTGGACACTTGTGCATGCCTGAGAGGAGAATGGAGGAGAAGGGATTGAAACAAAGGCAAAAAAGAACATTATAAAAAATCTTAAGTATAGGGGCCAGCAGTTGGCATAGTGATTAAGGTGCTAGACTCCCTCATTGTCAACCACAGATCTAGTCCTGGACCTGTTGGCTTGAAAATCACCCTGGGTTTGTGTGGTGTGTATGTGCCCAAAGTCCCAGGAGGAGAGTGGAAAAGAGGGGATTGCAGTGTGGCCATCCCCTTTGGAGGGTGATTTCTCACTTTCACTCTCACTGTATCTCCCTGTCTCTCTCCAGCTAGAACACAGGCCCTATGATAAAAAACCCAAAACAAAAATTAACAGAGGCTAGCAGGTGGTTTGGTGGTTAAGGCTCTAGATCACATGGGTGACCAATTCAAATCTGGGAGCTGGTGACTTGCTTTCTCACTTTCTTTCTCTGGTGAGTGCACGTGCCCTGTAGCAAATATTTAAAAAATAATAAATAAAAAATGATAAATAAAATTTAAAATAATAATTCTTCTTTAAAAATGTAAATATATATGAAAGAGCTCAGGATGTTGCCTAGCCCTTAATTGTGCATATATATATATATATACACACCCAGTGTCTGCACTCTGTGACTGAAACTAATTGACTAAAAGATATAGAAACATAGTGTATAGATGTTAATACCAGAGATAGTGTGTGTGAAAGAGGAGGGTCTGAGGAAGGACATTTAGAAGAAAAATAGGGAAGCAAAGCATTAATGGCAAAAAGAAATGTGGTATTATCTGTTGAAGATATTTTATAGTTTTATCAACTGTACTAGGGAGAAATGTTCACCTGTTGAACTATCCATTTTGTAAGCCAAATAATGTGATTGAATGTATAAAAGAAAATGAAATAAAAAAATGAATTAAAAAAAATGAAGTATATGTGTGCTGATACCAGCAGATAGTGTAGTGGTTAAGGTACTGAACACTCTCACGTGGCTAACCACAGTTCAAATCCCAGACCTAGTGTCTTGCTTTCTCACTTTCCCTCTCTCTCTGTGTCTCTCTCTCTGTGTCTCTCTCTGGTCAAATAAAAATAAATAAATGAATAAATTACATAAATATATTTTTAAAAGAAATATATGTGTACTTACTCTTTTAAGTTATTTTCTCTTTTTAGAATTATTTTATTATTATTATTATTATTATTAAATTTGACCAGAGAGAGACAGAGAGAGGGAAAGCGAGAAAGTCTCCAGGTCTAGGACTCAAGCCACAGTTAGCCATATGTGAGTCCGGCACCCTAGCCACCATACCACCTGCCAGCCCCTGGGTACTTACACTTAATATAAGCTGGAAGCTTAAGTGAAGCGAGGAGTTAGAAGGTAAAGGTAGAGAATGCAGGGCGGGAAAGTAGGGAGAAAAAGAGAGAGGCAAGACATTCGTGAGACACAGAAATGGTTTATTACCTGTTGATAATGTGTATAGCATCCTCAGCTGGACTGGAGTGAAGTATATTTCATGTTGTATAAATTCATTTTGCAACCTAAGTGATGTATAGTGATTGAATGTATAAAATAAATGTATAAAAACAAGGTAAAGGTAAATGGGCCAGCAGGTGGTATGGTGGTTAATGTGCTGGATCCCATATGGCCAACTGCATGGTTTGAGTCCTGGACCCGGAGACTGGAAAAACATGTCAGTTGTGTGTGTGTGTGCATGCCTAAAATTCTGCGAGAAGGATGTAGGAGAAGGGATTGTGGGATGGCCATCACCCATGGAAGGTGCTTTCTCATTTCTCTGTCTGTCTTTGTGTCTTTGTCTCTCTTTAGTGAGTGCACATGTCCTATGACAAAAATTTTTAAAAATAAATGTAATTAATTAAGGACAAAGAACATGAAGGGAGGTGATATTTTCCTTAGATTTATCACAAGTCCTGGGACTTGTGTTTACTTTAGTATCTAAGGGAACTTGGAATTTTTTCACTTTGAAAGAATCTAAAAGCATATGATCTTAAAGTGGGAATTAAAGAATCACTTTTTATTTGAAAAGAATGGAAAGATTTTGTAGGCAAAGCATAAGCACACCATCTGGCTAACTCAGGAGAAATCATAAGAGCTTATGATTTCTCATTATGATATCACATTTTTATCAGTCATATATGGTCTAAGATAAAACTCCCCAAGCTAAAAATACAGAAATGTATTTCTTCTGCTATTCATAAGTTAGTTGAAAACACTACTAAACTGCAGTGCTTCAAAATCTCATTTATCTTATGGAAGAATCAGAATCCATTGTGGTTTGTATATCTCAAGTTCAAATATTCAACAATATGTAAGACAAATTTATCACGTAAGAAGTAGGAAATGTTGATGGAGTAGTAGTCTTTTTAAAACTAAATAAAGTTCAGTTCTTTATTTTTCCTTTAATTGCCAGAGGGCATGTGTGCTGCCTAGAGACAGAGAGCAAGAGAAAGTACCCTAGTGAGGTGTGGTCACACCACAGTTCTTTCTCCTCCATTTCTCTATCCTGTCAGGATTTGGAGCACATAGGCACATGTGCCTGGTGTGGTTTTCAAGCCACTGGAACTGGGATTTGAATCATGGTTGGCTATGTGGGATTTATGTGGTTCTCTATGCATAGAGCTTAAAGGGGCCAGCTCAATAAACCATAGTTCTTTATTTTTATTTATTTATTTATTTTTAGTTTTGCTATAGGGAATGTACACTTGTCACAGAAAGAGAGAGAGAAAAAATCTCCTGCTTGTGCAGGGAGCGGTGGGTGGTATGGCCACACTGTTATCCCTTCTCTCCCATTCTCCTCTCGAGATTTTGGGCATGCATACACATGTGCCCAGTGTGCTTTTCAAGCCACGAGGTCCTGACTTGAACTGCAGAGTTGGCCATATGGGATCTAGCACCTTAACCACCACACCACCTGTTGGCCTTAATACTTATTTTTAAAAAAATTTTGCCAGAAGGAGCATGCACTAATGAGAGAGAGAGAGAAAGTGAGAGAGCACTCCTGATGAGAAATAGTCACGCCACAATCACTTTTCCATTTCTCCTTTTGGGATTTTAGGCACATGCTCATATGCCTGGTGGGTTTTTCAGGCTATCGGGTCTGGCACTTGACCTATGCAGTTGGCCATGTAGAAGCTAACTCAATCACATCATGGTTGGCCCTAAACTTTTAATTCTTAAAAAAAAAAAAAAAAAAAACAAAGAAAGATGTTACCCAGTGATTTTCAACCAGCACCAATTTTGTCCTACACTTTCTGGAAATATTGTCTCAACACAAAGGAAGAAGTCGTGTTACTGGCATTTCTAGTGGTAAAAACTTATCCCTGCTCTGCACCCAGGAGGACAAGCTGGAGGCTGACTCTGGCCCCTGTAAATGAAAAATTAGGAACTGCTGAGAATTCCTTTAGACCCGTTGGTTTTCTTTCTTTCTAGGAAAGGAGTTGTCTCCAAGACTTTTATCAGTCTGTAGCAAATGAGCAAAGAAACCCAGGTCATTTTATTTATTTATTTATTTATTCCAGCAGGTGGCATGGTGGTTAAAGGCTCTGGATTCCCACATGGCTGACCATGGTTCAAGTCCGGGACCTGGTGGCTTGCTTTCTCGCTTTCCTTCTCTCTCTCTATCTCTCTCTGATCAAATTGGAAAATAAGAATAGCAAAAAAAGTTAAAATAAAAGCTAATTCTTAAAAAAAAAAAAAGATTTTTGCCTTGTGACCCATGTGCTCTCTAGAGAGAGAGACAGAGACAGTGAAAGGGAAAGTGAGAAATCAAACCCAAGGGGGGAATGCCATGCCTCCAAAACCTTCTCTTCCATTCTTCTCCCTGGATCTTGGGCACACATTCCATGTGCCCGGTGTGAGATTCAAGCCACTAGGTCTGGGACTTGAATTGCAGTTGACCATATGGTTGTCCAGTGATGTAACCACTATGCCATCTACAAGCCCCTCAGGACATTTTAAACCAGGTCCTCAGACTGGTTTTAAATTATGTTTAGGGCTGGTTCCATAGCTCAGTGGTTAAGGGAGCCAGCACCCACACAGTCAACCATGCAGTTCAAATCCCAGTATCCCAGACCTGACCACTTAAGAAGCAAATTGGGGGGACCAGCAGTTAGCGTAACGGCTATGTTGCTGGACTCCCATGTAGTTGACTGTGGTTCGCATCCCGGACCAGGTGGCTTAAAACTCACGCCAGGCGCATGTAC